>NC_029775.3:31669138-31712586 GCF_000817695.3 Arachis duranensis
TCAAGTTTCAATACAATTATTATTACTTTCTATTCAATTCTCTTTTATTCTTATTCCAAGATATACGTTGTACAACACTTTGATGAATGTGATGATCCGTGACACTCATCATCATTCTCACCTATGAACGCGCGTGATTGACAACCACTTCCGTTCTACTCTAGGCCGGGCGCATATCTCTTAGATTCCCCAACATAATCTTCGTGGTATAAGCTAGATAGATGGTAAGAAGGATTGGATGAAAGCAATAAGAAAGTAGAGATTCGAAAGGATTCTAGCATCTCCACACGCCTATCTGAAATTCCCACTATTGATTTACATAAGTATTTCTATCCCTTTTTATTTTCTATTTATCTTTTATATTATCTAATCCAATTACATTTGACCCTATGAATCCACTTAACTGAGATTTACATGGTGACCATAGCTTGCTTCATACCAACAATCTCTGTGGGATCGACCCTTACTCACGTAAGGTATTACTTGGATGACCCAGTACACTTGCTGGTTAAGTTGAACGGAGTTGTGAGCTTCTCTAACAGTGCCTGGAACTCTTTTATCACAATTTCGTTAACCAACAGTCCAATGGTTAGCTACCAGGACTTGTCGGGTTAGTTTTATAACCGACAAATGAGATTCATCAACCACTAGGACAGGCATGCATCATATGCATCTATGTGTTTGTTTGGTGTGCTCTAATTGGAATGCCTAATTGATTGCATAACTACTTGCTAATTGTTTATTTGCCGTATATGCTTTCTATCTGTGATTTCTTTATCTGTAATTAATGTGTTTGTAACAACTGGTTTTGATGGCAGTTGGGAGGTTCGGAGGAGTTGGAAAAGGGAGTTTTAGATAGACTGAAGACCCTTAGCTAGTTGCCTATTACTTTTTCATGGATTAGTTATGTTTATAAGTTTTAGTTATCTGTTAGAAGTTTTAGGATTGCCTTCGGCTTTTCCAGGACATTATATGTTAGATATGTGGGCACAGTTACCATGAGGACGTGAGACTCCTCGCTGAGGCATGCTGGAAGCTTCTGATTTAGCGAAGATCCTTAGCTCTCGGGACTTTATTTTGGTTATATGTACTTGCATAGAACTTATATTCTCCACTCTTTATATATATACTGTATTACTCCTCTTAGAGGTTGTTTTGGAGAAACAGGTTTTGTAACTCGATCTTTTGGGTTCTCCTATATATGTATCTATGTTTACTTATATGCTTGGGCCGGTTACCTTCGTAAACCAAGTCTTGAGCTTTGTTATCTGTATTTTGGTACTCTTCTGTGTATATATATATATATCCGTGTTAGTTATCTTTTACCTCGCTTCGCTTATGTTATTACATTCGGGAGTGTTGCGCTTTTCAAATTTAACTCTTTTACTTTACCCGTTTCTTCAAAGGGTCCTAGTTTCAAAATATTTTCTCACTACTATATATACTAAATCTTATTTTTAGAGGTCGTAATACCTCACCACCTCTATCTTATGACTTAAGCATAAGGCTCTGTGTGGTAGGGTATTACACTTGCAAAACAATAATATATAATATTATGTAATATAATATACCATATTATTAAAATTGATTATAAACACATTTATAAATTATTATCAATATAGCTATAAAATAAAATCAAAGCCTACTATTATCAACACATTTTAAAAAGTATGCTAAATAACATAGTACAATATATTATAATATTTAATATATAACATTATCAAATTCCAAAATCTATATATATGTTATATATCATATTATCTTTTAAGATATTAATATTGAAGATTTTCAATGGCCTAAAAAAAGAAATTGAATCTACAAATTTTTTTATATTTTTTAATCTTTATCACCAAAAATAGTTTCTGTAGAATCTGCAAAAGTAATTATGCAAAAGACAAAATATTTTTCTCTCGTAACAAACAGAATAAAAATAGAGCAAAAAAAAAGAAGTACATAGTCATATATCTTGGTTCAGTCATTTTATATAATGTGACCTACATTCAGTCTCCACCACAACTATGGTAGAATTTTTTCCTATTTTTTCAAAGAATTACATTCACCAATTCCCTAGAATTCTTCCTAATCCTATTTGGGACAAACCAAACTTCTATCCAAACTTGATTTGATTAGATTCACTTCTTAGGATTTCAACCACTAAGTGCTCACCTAATTTAGTAAAAAAATCCTCTGAGGATTATGAATACAAAAAAGAAATACATATAAAAGAGATTTGATATAATATTTGACTTTTCTCCAAGCAAACTTTCTTTGTTTTTTCTCTCAATAGCTTTTTCTTAATACCTCACATATTTGCCTTTTTTCTTTGATTGAAAACAAAGAAAGACAAAATTGAAGAAAACAAAATATTCAATGAATGAACATGAAGGAGAAGAATGTATAACAAAAATGCTATGAAATTTATACAGTGTGCTCTCACTCATTGATTCATTTTTTCTGGTTACTTCTTTTTATATTGGGTAATGTTACCCAAGCTTGAGCTATTGAGAAGAGTCAATACCTTGAGCATCGAACTAGTTGAAGCCTTCTCCTTCTTTTAAGAAATCAGACCAGAAAAATAGGGATTAAGAACAGAGTAATATGGTACAGAGGTGAGATGGGCAACAATAGTGACTTGGTCATGAGACCTTCAATGAGTTTTCCAAATTAACACCCTTACTCTTGTACTTTGGTCCCAAGTTTCTTCTGTAATCCTTGGATATAATTCAGAACTAGCAACCTCAATTTCTTCTTTTTGTCCGAATGATGCATGCAGGAAAGAGGTAGCTTTTTTCAAGCCATTTGACTTGCACAAGAGTAGAGACAATATACCCCTTTTCTTTTGAAATATATCACCCCTATGATTTGATTTAAAACTCCATTAATTTGACTTAGCCTCCAAATTTTTTGCTTTTTTCTTCTTCCTCTTTGGTGCTTAATTGAAAAGTGATACACGTTTTCCTTAGTTATTTTCTTTATCCGAATTGACAAAGCTTCATCTGTAGCAATTTTTATTTTCCTTCATGAAGTTAATGGACTGGGTTGTGGGCTTGATGATATGTTTGATCCATATCCCAGCAGCCTTGTTAATTTTGTCCAAGTAGCAATACAATGGACTGTTGGCTTTATTTGTTTGGACTAAACAATCAAACTTGGGCCTACATCACTAAATAATGCATCAAACACTTTTGGGCTATCAATCTAACCAAAAACATGTTTGTCATCACAAAAAATATGATTATTATTGACTAAACTCAATAATCTCCCCTTTGATGAAAAACATAACATATATGCGGTATTAATCAAAGGAATTTAAATAGAACAAGTTTAGAGACTTTCCTTTGATGATACCAATCCAATTATTGATATGCTCTCCCTTTCTTTCATAAAGGATGCTCCCCATAAATGTGAGCTCTCCACATTTTCAGTGTTGTACAAAACAAAACAAATAATACAAGCACATATTGCAAACTTCTTGACATTTTGCACATATTTTAGCATCACAAACATGAGGGCATTAAAAATATAAGCACAAAAATCAGTAGTGATCAAACACTTTTGACAATCTATCCTATCAAAATCAGCATAACCAATCTAACATATCATAGTACTATGGTACTACTCCTATAAAATCAAACCATTAAAAATTAGAACATATCATGGTACAACTCAAATCCTATCAACACATTTCATGGTTACTACTTTCCTTTTTGTCATCAAGAAAGCAATAGAGATATTAAATAGTTCTACAAGAGATAGGTTAGTAGCAAAAGATGAATTTATCACCAAGAAAGTGTCAAAAAATCAATTTAGTTTTATAGTCATCTAAAAAGTATGAAAAAAAAAAACAGTAGTGAAAACATAAATAAAAAATTCATAGATATCAACGACACAAATTGAAATCTGTAGTAGAAGACATTTTCTAGGCATCCGAGCCTTCATTTTCCGAGTCCAGGGGCTCCTCATGATCTGTCCGTAGTGTTTCATCGTCATTCAGATTGTCCACGTACTTCAAAAGTACAACCACTCTATCCTTTGTCTTGTGTAATGCATTTTCATTGTGAACAACAAGCTTTCTCTCTTGTTGGCTCGAGGAGATAAGATGGTTAGACAGATTTACAAATTTCTGTATTACATCTTTGACAATACCGTTTAGAAGAGATCTGTGGTCTGAGGAGGCAGATGTTCTAGTTGTAGATCTAAAAGGAATGTCATCACACTCTTTTTCATCATTAAGATCTACCCTTTCGACCAGATTGGTCCTTTCCTTTGTTGCTTAACTGCACCACCCCCTTTTAAGTAAGAGTTTTTATTTTCATAGGACTCATAGGGCAGGTCAACACCAAAATATTTAAAGAAGCAAGTTAAGAACATGCCATATGAAAGTGACAAATTCTTATCACTCTTGATGCAGTCATACATATGCCTCATTATCATATATGTAAATGAATTTTCAATTTTCATTAAAACGGCATACAAAATTAATGAGTCATAAAATGAAACTCTTTAATTTGAACCGTTTTGAGGGAGAATAATGTGGTTTATAATTCTGTGAAGTTAAGCATGGACAGGACCTAGAGCTTTGCAGGTAGGGGTAAGACCATCAATAAGAGAAATGTTTACACATACAAAGACTAAGGCATCTTGGTATGAAAGACCTAAGTTTTCATCCCATTTACCAAAGGTATAAACATTCACACCAACATCAGTGTAACCTAGAGCTTCACTAATTGTTTCTTAGTTCAGATTTATTTCACAGCCCTTAATATAAGAAAGAACATTCTCATTATGGCAGGTCATGTTAGCATAGAACTCACAAACTAGGTCAAGGTAAATAGGTTTTTGAATAATGAAAAGGTGGTTTCAATCTAAAAGTTCAACATTTTCCACAAAATCAAGTCCTTTAGTTGCTAAAGAAGAGATATTAGTAAGATATGTAGAACACAAAGGACATTTGACAACCACAGCTTTATAAAACTCAAAGTTCATTGCGGATGAAAAGCGAAGAGGGTTGTAATGTGAGTGATGTAAGTTCGCAAAGTGAGCTTTGAAGGCAAAAAGGTCATGATCAGAGAGTTCTTTGACTGAATAAAGAATGATATGATGGTTACCTCTTTGAGGGCGAAGAGGAAGATGAGGTCGAGGAATAGACCGAGGGTTAGGTCTTGTGGATGGATGAGCAGGAGGAGAACGAGATTCTTCTTCTTCCATTGGACGCTTTCCCTTTGAGGTGCTAGGGCTTGATGGAGGATGAGAGGGTTCGGATGCATAGGAGGCGGATGGACGACAAGCAATGGACTTGGTTCTAGCCATGGGCTTTGTGTGTAGAGGAGAAGAAGATGGTGAAGGAGAGTGAGAGTGAATGTGAATGTGAATGTGTGTGTAGGTTGGTGCAGATGGAGGTTTTCAAGAGGTTTTAGGATTTCTGGGTTTGTTATGAACAAACGTGCCTCTTTGAGTAGCGATTTTCTTTCTCATCTTTATGACACAAGGGAGTTGTAGATTCTCAAAAAATTTGAAATGATGATAATGAGAAATATGAAGAGTTTGCAAGTTAGAAAATGATGTGATATAAGGGTTATGGAAACTGCAACAAGTTATAAATGCTTCTTGAAAAAAGAAAAGATAGAACCTAATAGAGACTAGCTTTGAAAAAGGGTTTGACAAAAGTTGAAAAGATTGTACTTAAAATAAATATTTAATGTACAAAAAGTCAATTTTAATGAATGTGAATTAATTTTTGACAAAAACCAATGAGGCCCACTCATGAAAATAAAGCTCTTTTTGGACCCAAAAGAGGAGTGTTAAGGAAACACATGGGACCACTGGTGATCAGCAACTTCGTTTGGCTCACTTGGTGAAAATTAAAATCAGCTTCAAATTTTAATTAGAAGGCTCTTCATTTGCCCAAAAATGTCTCATACCAACCTATGAGATAAAATCTTCGCACACCACATCAGCAAGAATAAAACAACGAATTATATCAAAGAATACCCAAATTGGTTCTAAGTTTGCAAAATATATCTTCTGCTAGAAGCTTAATGAATATATCATTGAGTTGTTTCTCCGATTTAACAAATTGAATATCAATATTTTCTTTTTGAATGTATTCTCTTATTGAGTGAAATATCACTTCAATATGTTTTGTTATTGAGTAAAACAAAATTTTTGGAAATATTTCTATTACTCATGTTATCACAAAGTAAGGGAATATTTTCAGCTTTCAATTTATAATCGACTAGTTAAGTCTTTAACCATAAAAATTGGGAACAACATGATGACGTTGTTATATATTCAGCCTTGATAGTGGATAGAGCCACAGTGGACTGCTTTTTGCTTGACCACACGTTTAAGGATCTTCCAAGAAAACAACAAATTCCTGAGATGCTTCTCCGATCCACTCTATCTCCAGCAAAGTTTGCATCACAATAAACCACTATAGAAAAATCATTAGACCTAAAGTACCACAAACCAAAATTAAAAGTGCCATGAACATATATAATTATTCTTTTAACAACAAAATGATGGAATTCTTTAGGATGTGATTGGAATCTAGAACAAACTCTAACACTTTGAACTATGTCTAGTCTAAAGGAAGTAAGGTACATTAAAGAACCAATCATTCCCTAAATCTAGTTTCATCCACATCCTTGCCATTTTCATCTTTTTCAAGTCTTGAATTCAGATGCCTTGGAGTGCTCATCAGCTTTGCATTTTCCAATCTCTTAACGAATTATTTGACATATTTTTCTTGGTGTAAATAGGAGTCTTGAAAGAGAAGCTAAACAAAAAGCGTAACAGAAAACCACATCAAACTCACACGGATAAGCGCATAAGGATAAATAAGATTGAAAAGAAGGATAAACTATATATATAAAGATCAGAGTTCCAAAATACATAATATCAAGCTTCACACTCGACTTGCGAAGCAAAGTCCGGCTGGAGTATAAATACATATATATACATCCCAAAAGTTTAACCCAAAAGACAAGACAAACACCTATTTCTCCAAGTCAACCTCTAGAAGAGACCAAATACAAAATACAAGGGGTGGAGAACAATTATGTACAAATATATACAATTAGAAACTAAATGTTTAACCCAAAATGTACTTCTTCATTTCAAGAAGGTCTCTAGTATCCTTAATGAGGTGCCCCACGACCTGCAACTGAAAAATAACAACATGTATGGAATGAGAACTGGAGGTTCCTAGTGTGGTAATGGTGCCAACATAGGTAATATATAAGGTCTTGGAAAAGTCAGAGGCAATCCTAAAACTCCAACACTCAGAATCAAACTTAAAAAAGTAAACTAAACTAGAAAATAGGAAGGTTGTCTAAGGTATTCAAGTTTTAGGCCTAACTTTAACTCTACACTTTACTTTCCATCTCTTCCAACCCTCTGAAACACTGGTGGAACTACCCTCAGCATCACCTCTGTAGCATGAGAGATCTCTCAGTTGCAAACACATACAATACAATCAAGAAAAGCACAATTATGGATAACAAGTATAGCATATAGGACAAGTAGCAATTAGTAATAGTTAAACAATTAGGCAAGCCATAAAAAGCTTTCTCAAAACAAATCATACAAATGCACATGATGGATGTCTGTCCTATGGACAATGAGTCTCATCTGTCTGTTATATAGCCAAACCCGACAAGTCTGGTAGTGAACCTTGGATAAAACACCAAACACAGAGCAAGTGAGACCAAACTGCAACCCTTGCCCCTTACCCGTGTACCCAGAGCAAGGGGACAATCTCACCCTTGCCTCTTACCCAGGCAGTGTTACAATTCTCAACTCGGAGCAAGCGATGATAGAACTCAACCCTTGACTCTTACCTGGAGTCTCGAACTCTTAATCGGAGCAAGTGGACAACGCCACAGCATCTTGCCCAGCTTATCGACTATTATCCGCAGCAAGTGGATAACACCATTGTATCTTACCCAAAGTCCCAACTCATACTCGGAGTAAGTGGACAACGTCACTGCATCTTACCCGGTCACATATATCTCAATCATAATCAATCATCATCATCTCAAAATACCACAATCATTCTCTTCATATCTCATCCATCACATTCAACATCTCATTGAATCAATCATTCACTTTTCAAATCTCCTTTGATACCAAATCTAGCTCCAACAACATTATTACCCCCTATTTCATAACCTAAAACTTAGCTATTAGACCTTAAACAGAGTTTTTAGAGGTTTGAAAAACTTAAAAGAATGATTGATAGTTCAAAAATAGTAAATTTTCATCAAAACAATGGTTTCGGAGGTTTACAGGCTTGCCAGGAAGGTCAAACAGTAAAAAGCAGAATTTTAGTGCAAAATAGGACATCGTGCATACGCATCATTGCTGTGCACACGCTGCACTAGACATCTTTCCCAGTCTATGCGTACGCATCATAGTGTGTGTACGCACAACTTGCAAATCCTCGGGGTGTGCGTACGTGATAAACCCCATTTGTAAGGCTTATCTTGTGTTGAATCTAGAGTATTTTATCAACCTTTTCTCACATTTACTCAATAAAATAGCATAATTTTGTGATTATCTCCTAATTTGTGCTTAAATGTGAAAACATGCTTTTAGGCCCTTAATTTGATAATTTTAATCTCCCTTTGATTCCATTAGATGCCTTGATGTGTGTGTTAGTGATTTTAGATTGAAGAGGGCTACGGATGGATTAAAGGAGTGAAGGGAAAGCATTCAAAGTGGAGGAATCATGAAAAGCCAAGGATTTGGAACGCGCCCATGGACGCGCGCATGCACAAGACGCGTACGCGCGGATCGCGCACTACTCTAGGGACGCGTACGTGCACGCTGTACGCGTACGCGTCGATGCCCACGCTGACACCTTTAATGAAATCGCACCTAGCGATTTCAGAGAGGCTTCTGGCCCAGTTTTGAAGCCAATCTTTGGCAGAAAAAGGCTAAAAAGACCAAGGACTGAAAGGGGAAGGCATCAATCAATCATTGGAGGATTCATTCACAAAAGTAGTAACTTTAGATGTAGTTTTTAGAGAGAGAGAGAGAGAGGCTCTCTCCTCTCTCTGGGTTTTAGGTTTTTAGATTTATTTCTTCTCAATTTCAGAATTCTACCTTGCTTCAATATAGGTTTCTTCTACTTTAATCATTCTAGTACTTGAGTTTATTTATTTCTCTTGTTAGGTTGTTTATTTTCCCAATTTGGTTTATGAATTCCCCATGTTAGATTCAATTCTCTTATTAATGCAAGTTGAGGTATTTTATGTTTAATACTCATTCCTTTATTTGTTTTCATTGATGTTGAAATTGGTTGTTTAGAATTAATGTTCTCTTATTAATTTCCTATGATTTCATTTCATGCCTTCCAAGTGTTTGATGAAATGCTTGGGAGGATTTTAGTTTAGACTTTTATGTTTTTGGCTTGGGATGGTAACTTAGGAACTCTTGAGTTACTAATATCCAAGTAATTGATGGTTAGAGCCGTTAACTCTAGTTCTCACTAATTGAATTGGTGGAGAACCGGGACTTATGGACTTGAATTGATATAGCTCATTTAACTTTCCTTTACTACTAGTTAGAGGATGATTTAATGGGATTGATCCTTGCAGTTATCATGTTGTGGTTAGTGATAAGGATAGAGATCCTTAACCACCAAACATTGCCAAGACCGTTTTTATCGTTTAATTTCCATTACAATTTACTTTCCTTGTTTCTCATTCAAAAGCCCAAAAATATATTTTTTTTCATAACCAATTATAAGTACACTTCCCTGCAATTTCTTGAGAGACGACCCGAGGTTTGAATACTTTGGTTATTATTTTTAGGGGTTTGTTACTTGTGATAGTCAAACTTTTGTATGAAGGAATTATTGTTGGTCTAGAACTATACTTGCAACGAGAGTTTATTGTAAAATCCTAGATCACACAAAAGTCCGCTCATCAAAATGGCGCCGTTACCGGGGAATTGCAAACGTGTGCCTTATTATTGGTTATTGTAAATATTTGCTTTTTACTTGTTTGTTTTGTTTTTGTTTTTAATTCTTATTAGCTACTATGAATTCTCACCCCTTTGGCTATGAGTTTGGTTACAATTATGTTGCAGGAAGAGGAGATTACAATAAAAATATGCATCAAAGTTGGGACAATCAAAGGTGGGATGCGCCACAAGGATTTGATCAACCCTCTTGGCAACAACCTCCTCCAATGTGTTGCGAGCAACAACCATCCTATGATGCACCCCAAGATCATGGTTATGGTGGACCCTTTCGTGACAATCAACCTCCACCAACTTACCATGAGCAAGAGCTATTCCAAGGTACGTACCAAGACAATGGATATGGTGGACCCCCTTATAGTTACCAACAAGGCCCACCATATGCCTATAAACCCCCTCCTCAACATGGCTTTGAACCACCATACTCACAAGCTCCCTACTACCAAACACCCTCATATGATCCTAACCCTTACCCACCATACCAACCACCTTACGAGCCTATGAACCATATATGGAACCATCCCAATTCCAACCCAATTACTCCCAAGAACCACCACCTCCATATATACCTTCCCTATATCCATCAATCCACGAGTCATATGATCCTAATTATGTTATCCAAGAGGAACAAGAGTCAAAGGATCATCTCGAGGAAACACTGGATCGATTTTATGCAACCCTTCATCAATTGGAGCAAGTAGTAGGTAATTTAGCCTCCCTACGCTTTAACCCTCAAAGTACTCCCATGGCTACAAGTGGAGAATCAATAAAAGAGCGTAGCATGAAGGAGACACTAGAAACTCCAACGAACAATGAGGAACGTGACGCTGTATTGGAGCAAGTGGAAGAAGCCGTAATAGTTGAAGAGGGGGAAGTAGTTAAAGACTTAGGAGATGCTGAACCTCCATGGGAATCTAGGATTGTAGAGTATTCCTCCAAGAAGCTTGACATTGATGTCAAGGAGGCTAGTGCATAACCTCCAAGGCATACTCCTTATGAAGAATTGGAGGGAATAGATCAAGAAATAATTTCCCTTGGTGAAGATGATCATGGAGCGAGTCTTCCTGGTGATGAATCCACACCTACAAATGAACTAGTTGAATATGAAGATCCTTCTTCGATTGAATCTGAGAATGATGTGGGAGTGGAATCCCTTCGGCAAAGGTGGACGAGAGTTGAACATGCATTGTCCAGATCGTTGGAGACTTCTCTACCTAGGTTGCCATCTACTACATCATTTGAGTGGGTAAAACTTATCTCTATTTGCCTTTCTATCCCACTTGAGTATGGTATTCTTGAATCGGACGGCCAACTTAGGAAACTATATGGCATTAAGCGTAAGAAAAGAATGTCTAGTGGTTGGGGTTGTAAATCAAGACTAATCAAGGGTGAGATTCCAAGAGCTAGATGCAAGGGTTGGACTCGTGATAATTCGGTTGGATCTAAGAGAAGAGTTTGGTACCCCATTGTGAATTTGAATTGCTTGCCACCCGATTGGAATACTGATGATCCACTTAAAGACGGGTGTGGAAACAGGATTTGGGATCCCGACATCTAAAAGGATCAACTTTGAGAGCTCAAAGCTTGTGAAGAGCTTTATCAAAGCTTGGTAAATTCATTGGGAAATATCGGAGCTTATTGGAAGTCCAAGTGTTGGTGGAAGTTTCAAGATGAGTTCAAGCACAAGCCACCATGACAAAGAGCTCACCAAATGTCCAACTTAAGGACTTTAACTAAAAGTGCTAGGTAGGTGACAACCCACCATGGTATGATATTTCTTTTTATTAGTTTTTTTTCTTTTTTGTTAGTGTTAATCCCCTATTCTGCATGTTTACCCTTATTTTGCTCTATATTTCATAAAAAAGAGGGGTAACCCATGCGTGCGCGTCAATGAACATAATGCCCACATCCAACGAACAGAAAGTTGTGTTGGAATCATACGGTTGGTGTGCAATGGGGCACAATTAAACCCGCGCGTACGCGTCCCTGACACGCAGGTGTCCATTGAAATTTTGGCACACCACATGTGCGCGTGCTTGATGCGCACGCATCGCACGTACATTTTGTCCCCTTCATTCTGAACAGAGAGTTGTGCATAAAAGGTGATGGAAGCATGCGTTTCACACAAAGTTGACCAACGCGAACGTGTACATCACGCATACGCGTCCATGCGTACATCTCCTTCCACGCTTTAGCTCATATGACGTTTCCACGTCCATCCCTTTCTCGTCCACCCATGCGAACACGCACGGTATGCGGACGCGTGGATTCAAAAATGATTATCCCTATCCACACGAGAACCCTAGCGCAGTTGCACACATTCCCTCACTCTCTCCCTCTTCGTCCCCCTCACCCCCTCAACCTCCATAGCAACCCACGTCCACCACCGTTTGGCGACCTCACCGCCGCCACTGCCGCCCCTTTTCCTTCCCTCTTCCCTCCTCTTTTCTCTATTCCTCCCTTTCTCACTGTCACAGCTTCACGCCCCTCCCTTTCCGCTCCTCCCCCCGTAAACACCAACCATCGCCGCGATGTCCATTATCGCCGATGAAGCTGCCCAGTCACCTTCCCATTCCCACTTCTCCTCTTTCTCTACTCTGCTCAGTCGCACCTCTACCCCGCGACTCTGCCCCTATTCAGCTTCTGCTCTGCCACCGCAGCCACCTGCGCCGTCGCGAGCCATCGCTGCTGGCAGCACCACTCTGCTGCTTCTTCTTCCCATTTCCCAGTTCCCAGTACTATTCTGTACTTCACCCAGGTTCCATACCCTTCCCCTGCCTGCTGCTCTATTTTTCCTTCTTTAATTTTATTTGTTACCGACTAGATTAGCTCAGTTAGTTGATTACTCTATTTGTTAGGATTAGATAGAAATATATGATATTAGGTAGTTAGGATGTGGTTAGAGGATTCTAGGCCTAATAAGTGCTCCGTTCTTGTTTACTTTTCGAATAGTGCATGTTTCGTTGAATGATGGTTGCTGTGGTGATTTCTGTTTTACATGCTATTACCTACTGCTGCCTTGCTGAGATTCAATTGTATGATTGTGTTAGATGCTACCTGAACATATGTAATCCACGCTCTTACTATGCTTGTTGCGAATTTTAGATTCATATGCTCGCATTTTTACTGCTGTTTGCTATTCGGGAACGTCCGATTTACTGTCGAAATGCTGGCCAAATTCCTAGAAATTGCTTGTTTTCAACTAGTTACCTAGAATTGAACGTGTAACTTTTTCAATTTAGATGTACTTGACCTCACTAAGTTCAATTCTGAGGCTATTTGGTTGGCATTTCCATGTTATTGTTGATTCCCGTTGATATGCATTGGATAAGGTTGGGCTATGGAACTCTTTGTCGGACTTCTATGACAAATAGTATCCAACCTGACCCTTCAATTTGAACCTTTTTGTGTCCTTACTTCTCAAGTTAAGTCAAATGCCTTTTGACTCATACTAAACTTATCATTTGACTTTAACTTGTGATTTTCTTCAATAAGGTTCATTTATTTACAATGATTGGTGGATTTCACTAGTGTGACACTTTTGATTTAAAGCTGTTTTCAAATTTGCTCTTCGTTACACATAGTGCATATTTCACATTCTTACACCAATTATTGCATGTCTGTGACCATGATACTGATTGATGAATTGCTTTCTATTATATGCTTTTATGCAAATTTCCATATTTCATCGTCAATGACTGCTTCCTTCCCTTGCTTTCTGAATATGTCCATCCTTGCTTTCCTTTCCTCTACTTGGCTTAATTGTTTATATCCTGTTATATCTATTTTTTAGGATAGCTGACAGAGGGAAAGCCAAGGTTACTTCCAGAAAGTGGAAGACACATCCAACCTCCATTCTTTCTCCTTACGCCAATTATGCTAAGAACCCACTCAATGAAAAGGACAAAGAGAACCAGCAGCTACCTACCACCGATATAAACATGTTTGCCAATCTATATTGTGAGCTCTGCTTCCCGACCTATCGGAAGAAGAACCTCAACACAGAAGAAACTGGCCATCCCCAATGACTTGAGACACTCCATTGAGGCCCGTATTTAGGGGTTGGGTCTAGGCTTTGTTGATAGGGAGCTGGGCAGGATTAACACATCATGGGTCAAGGAATTTTACTGTAATTTCTTTAGGGCGACCCTTGATTCGGTTTACCTACGAGGTGGCCAGATATTGGTTACTGAGGCTGCCATTGAAGATGCTCTCCACTGCCTACCTAAGACCAGTGCTACAGATTCCTATGAACAGGCGGAGGTGGCAATACATTCTATGACTTTTGATTTTGAGGCCCTGAGATGTGTTATTGCCACCCCGGATGCCCCTTGGGTGATGAATTCTGATAATAAGAAGCCCAAGGGGATGCTGTTTGCTCACTTATCTAGAGAGGCTAGGACTTGACAGTAGATATTCGCTTCCTATGTTATGCTTACCACACATTTTTCTGAGATTCCGATGGACATGCTTGTCCTGATCGGCTGTGTTATGGAAGGGAAGGAAGTTTACTTCCCCAAATTGATCAGGCGGTACATGTGGCGTGCACATATCCGTGGCCTGCTCCCATTTCCCACTTTGGTCACTTGGATGGCTGAGCTAGCCGGTGCTCCATGGCGGGACAATGACGTGACACCACTATACCCAAACGACGATGACAAGAAAAAAGTTATTCCGTAGGGTATGTGGGTGCACGAGAAGCCCCCACCCTGGCATGCCTCTAGAGCCCGAGCCAGACCCGCACCAGCAGCCGGTCCTTCTTCTTCCTTTGCAGCCGTAGGTCCCTCAGCACCAGCACCACCACTACCACCACCTGCACCCCAGCTGACATATCTTGTGGTGCAGCGTCTCTTTCGCTTTATGGAGCGGAGTGAGCGCCGCATCATGCAACGCCTTGACAGGATCGATCAGATGTTCATCGTACTGGGCGTTGAGTTGCCCCCTCTCCCTGACTCTTCCACTTCTGAGGAGGAGCAGCACGAGGAGGGGCCATCTCAGCCAGAGGCACCTCCAGAGACACAGGCCCTCCTAGAGGCTCAGCAACCCCCTGAGGAGCCACAACCTCAGCCCCAACAGCCAGATGCGACCGTTGACCCCCATCCTGAGCCTGAGCAGTAGCATTGAGGACGATGATTCATTCTAAGTGTGGGGAGGTCACCGTCATCGCCGTCGGAGGATAGCTCTTTTGACTTTTGTGGTGAACATTTTTCTTTTCTTTTCAGACACTTATCTCTTAGTTTATGTTACTTTGTCTTATTTTGCACTTTTTGGATTACTGTATATACTAGTATTGTGGATCCTTCTGTTTAGCCTGTTTGATCTGCACTTTTGATTTATATAGTTGCTTTAGCCTTTTGGTATTTTGGATTATTGAGTTTAGTTTACCCTTCTGCATATGAAGTTTGTGTTGATTGAAAAAGGGGATAAACTAAAGAATTTTTAGAATTTCTCAATCACAACATTGCATTTAGAATAAGCTTAGTCAAACAATAAGATTTTTCAAGGAATCTATCTATAGGGCATCACCCCAATTGATTGAAAACTTTTGATAAACTTGCTTGAATTTTGTATTTTGTGAAGCATATTTTGAGCTAAGAACACACAACATGTGAGATTTTGAGCTTGATTATACGGTTACCTTATTTAACCATGATTTTTCTTCTTGTGTGTTTCCTTCTCTATGATTGTAATCTTTGCTTTGTTCTATTCTATATCTCCATTATTTTGTGTATATTCATGAATACACATGATTGAGGCCATCAATTGCTATTAGCTCACTTACCCCAAATAGCCTACCCTTTTATCCGCCTTTGATTGCCACTTTGAGCCTTTTAACCCCCATTTGTTCTTTATGTTACCACATCACTAGCCTTAGGCGAAAAAATAAGTAACTACCCCAATTAAATCTTTGGTTAGCTTAAGATGGAGATTGTGTGTCAATTAAGTGTGGGAAAATGTGGGAACCGTGTGTGCTGTTTCATTGACAAACATTGGGAACATGAGTCTGTGAAAAATACAAAAGTGAGATTATGGGTTGCTAGGCATAATTTTAGAAGTACATAGAGTGTGTGTGTGTGTTTGGTGAGAGCTTAGGTTAGTCAAAGATTCAATGTACAACTCACTTGACCATACATATATCTTCATTCTTACCTTAGCCCCATTACAACCTTGAAAAGACCTCATGATGTTTGTATTTATACACTAGATATTTGTTGATTGATTAGATGAAGAGCAAAGTTTTATAAAGCATGACTAGAGAAGACTAGAGTGAATCAACCCCTAAACACTTGAGTGACTAGAGCGGATACACATCCGGTGAGGGTTTGATTGCTCAATCACATACATTCACCACTATCTTCTATGTTCCTACAAGTTTCTAAATCCTTTTGACAATTCAATACAATCGTGGGTTGGATTTAATTCTTATTGCTTCAGCCCTTATGCTTACATATGTTCTCTTGAAAGGATGATTTTGTTTTGGCTTAAGCATTTACATTCATAATAAGTAGTTGCATTTAGATAGCTTGCATATAGTTTAGTTGCATTGAATAAATATCATACCCATTGTTTCCTTCTTGGATACCAAATCTAGCTCCAACAACATTCTTACCCCATATTTCATAACCTAAAACATAGCTATCAGACCTTAAACATAGCTTTTAGAGGTTTGAAAAACTTAAAAAAGTGGTTTATAGTTCAAAAATAGTAAATTTTCATCAAAACAATGGTTTTGGAGGTTTACAGGCTTGCCAGGAAGGTCAAATAGTGAAAAGCAGAATTTTAGTGCAAAATAGGACATCGTGTGTACGCATCATTGCTGTGCATATGCTGCACCAGACATCTTTCCCAGCCTATGTGTACTCATCATAGTGTGTGTACGCACAACTTGCAAATCCTCGGGGTGTGTGTACGTGATAAACCCTATTTGTAGGGCTTATCTTGTGTTGAATCTAGAGCATTTTATCAACCTTTTCTCAAATTTACTCAATGAAATAGCATAGTTTTGTGATTGTCTCCTAATTTGTGCTTAAGTGTGAAAACATGCTTTTAGGCCCTTAATTTGATAATTTTAATCTCCTTTTGATTCCATTAGATGCCTTGATGTGTGTGTTAGTGATTTCAGATTGAAAAAGGGCTAGGGATGGATCAAAGGAGTGAAGGGAAAGCATGCAAAATGGAGGAATCATGAAAAGCCAAGGATTTGGAACGTGCCGATGGACGTGCGCGCGCACAAGACGCGTACGCACAGATCGCGCACTACTCTAGGGACGCGTACGCGCGCTGTACGTGTACGCGTCGATGTGCACGCTGACACCTTTAATGAAATCGCACCCAGCGATTTCAGAGAGGCTTCTGACCCAGTTTTGAAGCCAATCTTTGGCGGAAAAAGGCTAAAAAGACCAAGGACTGAAGGGGGAAGGCATCAATCAATCATTGGATGATTCATTCACAAAAGTAGTAGGTTTAGATGTAGTTTTTAGAGAGAGGTTCTCTCCTCTCTCTAGATTTTAGGTTTTTAGATTTATTTCTTCTCAATTTCAGAATTCTACCTTGCTTCAATATAGGTTTCTTCTACTTTAATCATTCTAGTACTTGGGTTTATTTATTTCTCTTGTTAGGTTGTTTATTTTTCCAATTTGATTTATGAATTCCCCATGTTAGATTCAATTCTCTTATTAATGCAAGTTGAGGTATTTTATGTTTAATACTCCTTCCTTCATTTGTTTTCATTGATATTGAAATTGGTTATTTAGAATTAATGTTCTCTTATTAATTTCTTATGCTTTCATTTCATGCCTTCCAAGTGTTTGATGAAATGCTTGGGAGGATTTAATTTAGACTTTTATGTTTTTGGCTTGGGATGGTAACTTAGGAACTCTTGAGTTACTAATGTCCAAGTAATTGATGGTTGGAGCCGTTAACTCTAGTTCTCACTAATTGAATTGGTGGAGAATCGGGACTTATGGATTTGGATTGATATAGCTCATTTAACTTTCCTTTACTACTAGTTAGAGGATGATTTAATGGGATTGATCCTTGCAGTTATCATGTTGTGGTTAGTGATAAGGATAGAGATCCTTAACCACCAAACCTTGCCAAGACCGTTTTTATCGTTTAATTTCCATTACAATTTACTTTCCTTGTTTCTCATTCAAAATCCCAAAAATATACTCTTTTTTTTTCATAACCAATTATAAGTAAACTTCCCTGCAATTCCTTGAGAGACGACCCGAGGTTTGAATACTTCGGTTATTATTTTTAGGGGTTTGTTATTTGTGACAACTAAACTTTTGTATGAAGTGATTATTGTTGGTCTAGAACTATAATTGCAACGAAAGTTTATTGTAAAATCCTAGATCACACAAAAGTCCGCTCATCAGTACGCATACCCCCTCGTGCGTACGCACTCACCCCAGAATTTCAGGTATTTTGGAACTTAACCAAATTCAGTTTTCTGTACCTAACTTCCAACGTCCATAACTTTCCTACAAAAGTCTGATTTCCTCAATCTTTAAACTATTTTAAATCTCTTGGAATTATCTTTAATTTGAAACAAGGTTCACTTAAATCCAAAATCTGAAGCTCAAGTTATGGACCACCAAAGTTGGTTCAAAAGCAAGTTTTACCAAAAATCACTAAACTTTTATATTTCCAAAACCTCAATTCATATACCATTATTTTACATCCAGAACAACTCCAATGCTCCCAAAATCATATTCACCTATTTTCCAAATACTTCTCATTATCAATACATACAATCTCATCAATCCATCCAACAATCTTTAACCCAATTCCAAATATCATTCATAAAAAAATCATCAATCATAATTTATTATCATCATCAATCATCACAATCATTAACCTCATTAATAACAATTATCAACATATTTTCATAATAGACTTAATATATTCACTAGAAATTACTAAACCTCAACATATTCACTTAGTTTAACTTATCCTACGGTCAACTAGCCTAAGTTTTCACGTAACATTACACATTATCTATGAGAAACCAAAACCATACCTTGGCCAATTCCTCTCTAAGCTCGGAACGCCTCAAATGCCACCGTTCCACAAAGATCCACAACCCCAAATTCACACTAAACGGAATTCCTAGTCTCCAAAATCAAAATCAAGCTCCCAATGTTCACTCCCAAGCCTCCAATTCCATTAATTTGTCATCAAAACACCTAATTTAGTTTATTTCCACACAAATATCACTAAATCAACATAGGATTTACTATTCCAACAATTACACAAGAGTTAAAGGCTTCTCACCTTACCAACAAATGATTGGAGCAAAGCCCAGTGATTTTTCAAAGTTAATTCACACCTAACATCACCAAAAACACAAATTCTCTCAACATATAACACCCAAATCACGAAACTGAAAGGGTGAAAAATGGACATGAAATCTCAAATTTCTTACCAAATTATTCAGTAAAATTTATAGAGAATTTCGAGACGAACGCATGGCCGTTGACGGCTCGTCAATCAGAGCTCCGAATTGAAAGTTATGTGAAAATAAAATTTGAAAGAGGTTAAGGTTCTTGATGCTTGTCCCCTTTCCCCAAAATGCAGCATGAATCCCTTTTGTTTAAGGGAGAAGTAGGGGTGAAAACAGGATAGGCCAGGCTAGGCTTTGCTCTTAACAGGCCTGGCCTATCATATAACTAATTGCCCTGAGCCCGGCCTGTAGCCTGCTATAGGCTCTTTATAAAGTACTAGGCCTAGCCTGACCTGGCCTGAAGCCTGTTAAAAAGCTTGATATTTTTTTTTATAAAAATAAAAATATTATTTGAAAAAATATTTTTTAATAAAAATATTCATATTTAATATTTATAAGAATTTTTAATCTTTTAAAGTATTTAAAATATACAAAAATATTTATAATAAAATAAAATAAATTTAAAATATTTCATAATTTTGTTAATAATAAAAAATATTTATATATTTAATTATGTTTTAACAGGCCCAGGTAGGCCTGACAGGCCAATAAGGCTAATTAGTAAGTCTGTGCCTGGCCTATTAACGTATTAAGGCTTTTAAAAGAGCTTGAGCTTGTACCTCTTTTATAACAGGCCAGTGTGCAAGCCCCTGGCAGGCCGCCTGACCTTTTTCCACCTCTAGGGAGAAGTGGCTGAAGCTATTTAAGTAAGGGTGAATGGGTTGGGTCTTTGGCCCAATATGGGTCCGGTTCAACCGGTTTGACCTGTTGGCCCAGTTTTGGACTAAATTTTTTAAAATTACTGTTGAAATTCGTGTTTTAATTATTTCTATTTTCCTAAACTATAAAATTTAATTTCCTAACTTTTTAAATAATAATTATTTTATTCGTTAATTATTTACTAATTACCCGAGGTTTACAAGTTCTACTAGGAGTTTGTTTGATTTGGAGACCAATGAAAAAGGTTAGTTCTCCCATTATGCTCATATCAAACTCACTAGTCATAAGTTTACAAAAATCAGCACACAAGGATTCATTTGTCGAGCCAAAGATAATGTCATCCACATAGACTGGAACAAGTATAAAATGATCATTAAAATCTTTAATAAACAAAGTAGTATCTGTGGTGCCCCTTTGAAAATTATTTTTTAACAAGAAAGAACTAAGTCTTTCATACCAAGTTCTAAGAGCTTGCCTCAAACCATAAAGTACTTTAGAAAGTTTAAAAATATGATTTGGAAATTCTTTATTTTTAAAACCAAAAGGTTGAGGCACATATACTTTCCTATCTATGATTCTGTTCAAGAAAGCACATTTAACGTCCATTTAAAAGAGTTTAAAACCACAATGGCAGCATAAACAAGAAGAAGTCAGATAGCTTCCATTCGGGCTATGGGTGCAAAAGATTCATCAAAATCAATTTCTTCCTCTTGATCATATTCTTAGGCCACTAATCTTACCTTGTTTCTTGCTATGCTTTTCATCTTTTCCCAATTTGTTCCTAAAGACTCACTTTGTTCTTGTCACTTTCTTTCCAATTGGATTTAGCACCAATGTCCACACACTATTTTCTCAAATTATTGCAGCTCCTCTTCCATATCTTTGATTCAAGAGGGATCACCAAGAGCTTCTTTCACATTTTGTAGCTCTATTTGAGAAATAAGTGTCAAATTATTTTCCTCCAAGCTTCTTCTAGATGAGAATCATATTGTGATCCCTTGAGATGGATCTCCAATGATGAATTCTCGAGGATAATTCTTCAGAAATCTCCATTCTCTAGGTTTGGGGGATTTAGGAACAGATTTGGACAGATTTGGTTCATGGTTGCTGGAACTTCCAAAATATTTTGCAGTTGTAGGAGTTAAAACGAGATTATATCTTGCAAAATGGTCTGCAACACTAGAATAAGGTACAACTTGCAATGATTTACGTTTTTTTTGAACTTGGGTTTTATTTCGGTTCTTCTCAGCTAGATTACCTGCATCATTATCTTTCACAACACTTAGAACAGAATTAGAATAACAGAAAGTAACGCATATGATTTTCTCAATAGTTCTAGAGTCTTTGTGGTATACTTTATAAACTTTGTTAGAGGTTAAATATCCCACAAAAAATACATTCATATGATTTTGGATCAAATTTCTCAAATTGTCTTTTGTATTATTCAAAACAAATAATTTACATCCAAAGACATAAAAGTATTTAAGATTTTGAGGAGTTCCTTTCCATAAATCATAAGGGATTTTCTTTAAAAACTTCCTAATGATTATTCTATTCAAGATATAACAAGTTGTATTTACAGCTTCAGCCCAAAGAAATTTAGGCACATCACTCTCACAAAGCATAACTCTAGCCATTTCTTAAAGGCTTCTATTTCTTCTTTCTATAACACCATTTTTTTGAGGTGTTATATGACAAGAAAAATTGTGTGAAATACCTAATTCATCAAAAAATAATTCAAAATGTTAGTTTTCAAATTCTTTTCCATGATCAATTCTAATAGAAGCAATTTTCAAATCCTTTTCATTTTGAATATTTTTGTATAAAATATTAAAGGCTGAAAAGACATCATTCTTGTGAGTTAGGAAGATAACCCAACCAAATCTAGTGTAGTCATCAATCACAACTAAGCCATAGTATTTACCTCCTAGACTTTGAGTTCTAGTTAGACTAAAAAGATCAATATGTAGCAATTCTAGAGGTCTTTTAGTAGAAACATCTTCTTTTGGTTTAAAAGAACTTTTGGTTTGTTTTTTTCATTTGGCAAGCATCACAAGTGATGTCTTTATCAAATTTGATTTTAGGAAGACCTTTCACTAAATCCCTTTTTACTAGCTTTTTAATTAGATACATGCTAGCATGTCCTAATGTTTTATGCCAAAGTCATTTTTCAAATTCCATAGAATGAAAACAAGCTACATTTTGACTTTTGAGTTCATCTAGAGTGAGTCCATACATATTATCATATCTCTTAGCAACAAATAACAATTCATCAGATTTTTTTATCAACAACAAGACATTCTAATCTTTTGAAAATTATCTAATAACCTATGTTACATAATTGGCTAATACTCAAAAGATTATGTTTCAAATCATTAATAAAAAAATACATTATCCAAGAAAGTAGAAAAATCTTTACAAACTTTCCAATGGCAATGATATTTCCTTTTTCATCATCTCCAAAAGCCACAAATCCTCAATCATACTTATTAAATTTGATGAAGAAGGTTGACTTTCTAGTCAGGTGCCTTAAGCATTCACTATCCAAGTACCACATATCCTTTTTCTTCTTGGATGCAAGGCAAATCTGCACAATACTTTAAGTAAACTTAGGTATCCAAATCAATTTGGATCTGATGCCAGGGCATCTTGGCCAGTTTCACTGACCTTTTCTTTATTGTTTTAGGGTAGTTTCATGCATTTTCTTAGTAAATAAGCATGTTTTGGATAAAAGTACACTTACATCTTGATTCAAGCAAACATTGTGAACTTTACATGGTTTCATGAGAAATATATACAGGAATTGAATGATAAAATGGATAATGCATGATCTCATGACTTGGAACAGAGCTTTGATGCACTTTATTTGCTTGATTTCAGGACAAAGGAAGCAAGGAAGAGCCACGTTAGCAGCCACGTTAGCCTAATTAACGTGACCACTAACGTGGAATGGGGATAAGCTTGTAGCATTAATGGAAAAAGTGATCGCCAATAACGCCTTCGAAGCCATCATAACCCACGTTAGTTGCCACGTTAATTACATTAACGTGGTAGCTAACGTGGAGGAAAAGGGGGAGCTCCAATGTTAGTGGTAAAAGTGAATACCACTAACGTTCCGAAAGGGCACACTTAGCCACGTTAAGAGTCACATTAATCCAATTAACATGAACTCTAACGTGGGAGGAGAAAGCAATCGCCAACGTTAGTGACACTCACCTTTGTCACTAACATTGGACTAAGCCAATATTGCCCACGTTAGTGGTCACGTTAAGACCACTAACGTGAAGGGTAACGTGGAGCAAGGAATGATAGGCCAACGTTAGTGACACTCACCTTTGTCACTAACGTTGGAGATGGCAATCACCACCACGTTAGTGGTCACGTTAATGCAATTAACGTGGGAAAGAGGGGCGTCTGAAGCATTAGTGACAAAGGTAAGTGTCACTAACGCTCTCGAAGCTTGGGCATGCCCACGTTAAGGGCCATGTTAGTTACTCTAATGTGGATCACTAACGAGGGAAAAAAAGCAAAGAGCAACGTTATTGGTAAAGGTGAATGCCAATAACGTTTGTGAAAAAGGTGATCGTCACTAACGTTCTCGAACCCACATTTTCACTTAACGTTAACACCACTAACGTTATAACTAACGTCCACCCATGCCTAACTCACACTTTTTCTGTAAGCAAAGTTGAGCCCACTGAAGATTGTAACTGCTTCAACTCAAGATCAAAGGCCCATATCCAAGACTTGAAGAGCTGACTAGAAGATCAAGAAGAGTAGTATATATAGGAGTAATTTTGAACTAGAGAGAAGCTTTGGCATTTTGGAGAACTACACTCTGTATATTTACTTTTCTGCAATTTCTAGTTTGCTTTAGAATGTACTCTTCTCTATCATTTCCCATTTCCAGAGCTATGAACAACTAAACCCCTTTTCATTGGGTTAGGGAGCTCTGTTATAATTTGATGGATCAATTATAGTTTTCATTCTTCTTCCTCTTTCTTTTCTCTTGATTTACCAGAAAGCTTTTGATATTAATTCAATTGGTTAGTTGTCTTGGAAAAGAAACTCTCCATAATTGGATCTCCTCTGAGCCTTGGAAAAGGGATGAGGAGATCATGCTAGAAATACTTTTTCATGTTGGACCGAATTGGGGTTTGGACGGTTATAGTGACGTATAATCCTCCCAACACTTTGATTTGGAAATACATGTGGTATAATCAGTGACCATACTTCATCTCTTCCTATGAGCAATTAAATCAAGGAATTGGGCAATTGTTCAAGTTTAGAGAGATTGGGTTGCCAAGAAATTGGGATCCAATCATCTAAGATTGCCAAGGAGATCAATGAATGCATTGATTGAGGAAGAGATGAGAATGAACTTGATCCGGAGAATGCAACATCTCCTAAGCCCAATGAATCCCCCATTTCTGATCTTACCCATTCTCTTTACTTTCTGCCATTTATTTTCATGTTCATTTCCCCAAATTCCCATTTAAGATTCTGCACTTTACTTTCTGCAATTTACTTTTCCGCCATTTAATTTTCTACAACTCTCAACTCAATTTCTGCTTAGCTCAATTAGCACATTCTTCCAACTAAAGTTGCTTGACCAATTAATCCCTGTGGGATTTGACCTCACTCTATTGTGAGTTTTTACTTGACGACAATTCGGTATACTTGTCGAAGGGAAATTTGTTGAGAGATAAGTTTCCGTGCATCAGGATCCTTTGATGTTAATCTATCTTGGTTGTCCAAGAGTATTGAAATTACTAACAACCTTGTACACTTTATTTCCAACTTTTTTTTTCAAAAATAAAGCATTGAGAAGGAACATGACCTTGTCTTTTGCATTTGTGACAATGATTTCCTTTAGCAGATTTTTGAAAGTGATTTGAAGTTTGAAAATTTCTGGTTCTTGAAGTTGATGTTTCAGTTTTAACAATTGATTTTTCAAAAACTACATAACTTTCATTAACATAACCCAAACCAGATTTTTGAAACAAGGGTTTGGTTCTTGAAGTTGATGCCTTAGTTTTAACAAATGGTTTTTCAAAAAGTGCATCACTTTTGGTAGTATAACCCAAACCAAATTTTTCAAACAATGATTTTTTATGTAACGCCCTTACTATGAGAATGTCATGCTTCCGGTGCGCCACTCTGATAGCGAGGATATTACGATGACTTTTATACAGTTAATAATAAAATATGAGCCTTTAGCTCGAAATTAATGTACAAAACTTCTTATACAAGTAACTTACAAATATACCAGACATACATATCATTACAAATCACAACTTCTATCATTCTTACAAAAATATATAACAAGGTGAGGGAAAAACTACAACTAAGATATATACAACACAATCAGATGCGCAGAAGAAATTCCTTAGACTCCTCTTCCATTCTGTAAAGAGAAATTTGTAGGGGTGAGAACCTAACCACACGGTTTTACCAGAGAAGTTTTAAAATTATTATAAGAGGATACATATAAAGAAATGAAGGGATTTCAAACGTCAATGATTATCACATGTCCTATGAATCTTGTTAAACCACAACAATTAATTATCCATAATTCAAATTCACTCTTCGATTGCAAGAATTTCAAAGCTCAAATAATATCCCATAACATAATCAAGTACAGCCTTCGGCCCAATACAAAATCAAATTATGGCCTCGACCAAACATATAATCAAATCACGGCCTTTGGCCGAACATATAATCAATCAGCACTCAGTCTCAAAATCATCAATTCATCAGCAAAACTTAGTCTCAAGACAGAATTAATCATAGGCAACAAATAATGCAAGGCAAACACAATAAGAGAGCAGTTACAACAAGCACCACAATTAACAGTTAGACAGAATTCATTAGAAAGGCAAACCAAAATACTTAAGCACACCCAAACACTAGCAACCAAATGTAGTATGATGCATGCTTGTTCTACTGGCTATGAACTCACGAGTCGGGTAAACTGCCAGAACCCGACACATCTGGTAACTAATCCGGACATTATCTCTCTGTTGCACTTTCACACTTTTAGGATATAGTGCCCGCCACACTCTTGGGATATGGTGCCCGTTACAACTCCTGGGATATAGTGCTCCCACACTCTTGGGATATAGTGTCCACCATGCTCTTGGAATACAGTGCCTACCATACTCTTGGGATATAATGCCCGTCACACTTCCCGGTGTATATAGTGCTTTCACACTCTTGGGATATCGTGCTCGCCACATTCTTGGGATATAGTGTCCACCATACTATACAAACAGAGAGAGAACCAAGAACAAGCGGGATTCACCACCATCCTTGCTCGGGTCACAAACACAAACAATACACAAGCGAGATTAACCACCATCCTTGCTCAAACACAAATCAAATTCCAATAATGTTCCCAATCATAGTCAGAATCACAATCTTTTAAAATCTTAACCAGGAGTAACTGGGACTAAGCCACAACCCTTGCATTTTACCCAGGTGTTTCAAATCTCAAATCTCTCTCATAAAACTTATTTTTGCCAAATCAAAAGTCCCAAATTAACTTAAAAACCATGTGAAGTTCAAGCATTTAAATTTAATTGCTTTTGAAAACCACAAAAAAAACTCTCAAAGCTTTTCCTCAAGGACCCAAAATCATTTACTCTTAAGTACGCATTTTCATTACTTTATACTCAAGTTCAAATTTAAAGTATTCCCAAAGTTCTTAATCTTTATGGTAGATGAAATCGTGATACACAACTTCGTGTAGCTAACCAGCAAGTGCACTGGGTCGTCCAAGTAATACCTTACGTGAGTAAGGGTCGATCCCACGGAGATTGTCAGCTTGAAGCAAGCTATAGTCACCTTGTAAATCTCAGTCAGGCAGATTAAATTGGTTATGAGGTTTTGATAATTAAAATGTAATTATAACATAAAATAAGATAGAAATACTTATGTAATTCATTGGTGGGAATTTCAGATAAGCGTATGGAGATACTTTGTCACTTCTGAACCTCTGCTTTTCTACTGCCTTCTTCCAACCATGCATTACCTTCTTCCATGGGAAGCTGTATGATCCTCTCGGATGAAAACAAATCCATCTGCGCTATCATTGCAGGGATAATCATCTATCGGTTCCCGCTAGCGTCAGAATAGGACCATTGTCCTTTTGCGCATTGTCACTTGCGCCTAACATTCGTAGGTTTGAAGCTCGTCACAATCATCCTTTCCCAGATCCTACTCAGAATACCACAGACAAGGTTTAGACTTTCCGGATCCCAGGAATACAGCCAATGGTTCTAGCCTATACCACGAAGATACTAATCTCACGGACTCGGTCTCCTGTATTAGATATCCAAGAGAGTATACTCCAGCTGGCGTCCAATGACTACGTTGAACATCATGTAGACCGCTTTTGTGGTTGTCAGGCACGCGGATCTTGGCTAAGCGAGTAACAAAGATTGGGTGATTGTCACGGGTCACCCCTTCATTCTGACTTAACTGAATTAAGAACAAGAGTATATCTTGGAGAAGAAGTAGGCGTGAATTGAAGGAAAAATAATAGTACTTGCATTAATTCATGAGGAACAGCAGAGCTCCACACCTTAATCTTTGGTGTGTAGAAACTCCACCGTTAAAAATACATAAGAACAAGGTCTAGGCATGGCCAAGCCATGCCTCCCAAATAGCATGAAACAAATGAAAAAAGGTTTCATAAACCTGATCCCAAGATCAAAGAGGATCAAAAGATCACATATGATCCAAAAGATGAAAATAGAATAGTAAAAGGTTCTATTTATAGAGAACTAGTAACCTAGGGTTTACAGAAATAAGTAAATGATGCAGAAATCCATTTCCATGGCCTACTTGGTGTGTGCTTGGGCTGAGCATTGAAGCTTTCACGTGCATAGGTTTCTCTTGGAGTTAAACGCCAGCTTTGGTGCCAGTTTGGGCGTTTTACGCCATAATTTTTATGCTGACTTGGAACACCAGTTTGGGCCATCAAATCTTAGGCAAAATATGAACTATTATACATTGCTGGAAAGCCCAAGATGTCTACTTTCCAACGAAATTGAGAGCGCGCCAATTTGGCTTTTGTAGCTTCAGAAAATCCATTTTAAGTGCAGGGAGGTCAGAATCCAACAGCATCTGCAGTCCTTTTTCAGCCTCTGAATCAGATTTTTGCTCAGGTCCCTCAATTTCAACTAGAAAATACCTGAAATCATAGAAAAACACACAAACTCATAGTAAAGTATAGAAATGTGAATTTCACATAAAACTAATAATTATATACTAAAAACTAACTAAATCATACTAAAAACTACCTAAAATCAATGCCAAAAAGCGTATAAATTATCCGCTCATCACAACACCAAACTTAAATTATTGCTTGTCCCAAGCAACTGAAAATAAAATAGGATAAAAAGAAGAGAATATACAATGAATCTCACAATATCATTGAAACTTAGTCCCAATTAGATGAGTTGAGCTAGTAGCTTTTTACTTCTGAACAGTTTTGGCATCTCACTTTATCCTTTGAAATTCAGAATGATTAGCATCTATAGGAACTCAGAATTTTAGATAGTGTTATTGATTCTCCTAGTTTAGTACGTTGATTCTTAAACACAACTACTTTATGAGTCTTGGTCGTGACCCTAAGCACTTTGTTTTCCAGTATTACCACCGGATACATAAATGCCACAGACATATAACTGGGTGAACCTTTTCAAATTGTGACTCAGCTTTGCTAAAGTCCCCAGTTAGAGATGTCCAGAGTTCTTAAGCAAACTCTTTTGCTTTGGATCACGACTTTAACCACTCAGTCTCAAGTTTTTCACTTGGACCTTCATGCCACAAGCACATGGTTAGGGACAGCTTGGTTTAGCCACTTAGGCCAGGATTTTTTTCCTTTGGGCCCTCTTATCCATTAATGCTTAAAGCCTTGGATCCTCTTTACCCTTGCCTTTTGGTTTAAAAGGCTATTGGCTTTTTCTGCTTGCTTTTTTTTTGTATCACTGTTTTCTTCGCCATATTTTTTTCACTGCTTTTTCTTGCTTCAAGAATCAATTTCATGATTTTTCAGATTATCAATAACATTTCTCTTTGTTCATTATTCTTTCAAGAGCCAACAATTTTAACATTCATAAACTTTACTATAAAAAATATGCACTGTTTAAGCATTCATCCAGAAAATAAAAAGTATTGCCACCACATCAAAATAATTAAACTAATTTCAAGATAAAATTTGAAATCCAAGTACTTCTTGTTCTTTTGTAATTAGGCACATTTTTCATTTAAGAGAGGTGAAGGATTCATGGAATTATTCATAGCTTCAAGGCATAGACACTAGACACTAATGATCATGTAATGAAAACACAAACATAGATGACACAATAAGCATAAAAATCGAAAAATCGAAAGGTAAGAACAAGGAAATCAAAGAACGGGTCCACCTTAGTGATGGTGGCTAGCTCTTCCTCTTGAAGATCCAATGGAATGTCTGAGCTCCTCTATGTCTCTTCCTTGCCTTTGTTGCTCTTCTCTCATGGCTATTTGATTCTCTCTAATTTCATGGAGAATAATGGAGTGCTCTTGGTACTCCATCCTTAGTTGCTCCATATTGGAACTCGGATCTCCCAAAAGGTATTGAGTTGCTCCCAATAGTTGTGTGGAGGAAAATGTATCCCTTGAGGCATCTCAGGGATTTCTTGATGAGGGACTTCCTCATGCTCTTGTTGAGGTCCATGAGTGGGCTCTCTTATTTGCTTCATCCTCTTTTTAGTGATGGGCTTGTCCTCTTCAATGAGGATGTCTTCCTCTATGACAATTCCAGCCAAATTGCATAGGTGACAGATGAGATGAGGGAAGGCTAACCTTGCTAAAGTGGAAGGTTTGTCAGTAACCTTGTATAGTTCTAGAGGTATAATCTCATGAACTTCCACTTCTTCTCCAATCATGATAGCCCGATCTACAGTCACTTCAGATCGGTTGCTAATAGGAATGATGGAGCGTTGGATGAACTCTGGCCATCCTCTAGCCACGGGCTTAAGGTCATGCCTTCTCAATTGAACTGGCTTGCCTTTGGAGAGTCTCTTTTCCACTGAGCTCCTTCCACACATATGTCCATGAGGACTTGGTCCAACCTTTGATCAAAGTTGACCCTTCTAGTGTAGGGGCGTGCATCTCCTTGCATCATAGGCAAGTTGAATGCCAACCTTCTCAATTCTGGCGTTAAACGCCAGGTTGCTGCCCATTTCTGGCATTTAACGCCAGCTTTTCTTCCCTTTCTAGTGTTGAACGCCAACTTGGTGCCCTTTTCTGGCGTTAAACACCCAGAATGGTGCCAGACTGGGCGTTTAACACCCATTCTGCTACCCTTACTAGCGTTTAAACGCTAGTAAACTCCTCCCTCAGGGTGTGCTATTTTTAATGCTATTTTTGAGTTTTACTTTGATTTTTGTAGTTGTTTTTGTGACTCCACATTATCATCAACCTAAAGAAAACATAAAATAACAATGGAAATTTGACTTAGATAAATAAAAATTGGGTTGCCTCCCAACAAGCGCTTCTTTAATGTCAATAGCTTGACAGTGAGCTCTCATGGAGCTTCACAGATGTTCAGAGCATGGTTGGGGCCTCTTGACAAACTGATTAATTGATGGTAAAGAATTTCACAAAAATAATCGCGTTGTAAGTATAGTTTCTAAATCAGCGAAGAATCCTTTCGTACAAAAATTTGGTTGTCACAAGTAACAAAACCCAATAAAACTTATAACCGAAGTATTCAAACCTCGGGTCATCTTCTCAAGGAATTGCAAGGAAGTATGACTTATTATTGGTTATGGAAAAAGGTATATTTTTGGGTTTTTGAAATAGGGAACATGTAATTTAAATGGCAAGGAAGTAAATTAATTATCATGAACACCAGTGTAAGGTATAAGAACTGGAAATCCCATCCTAGTTATCCTTATCAGGTGTGATGAGAATTGTTTATTGCTCCCACTTAGTTAAACCTTACTAAATACAGGAAAATCAAGTGGACTAATCAATTTAATTCCTCAAGTCCTAGTCAACTCCTATGGAAAGACTAATTTTAGAGGGATCTAAATCAATCAGCAATTTCCAATTTTCAATCAACCGTTGAGTTTAACAACTCAAGTGTTACCAATTACTTAACCAAAGTAAAAGGGGGAAATCTAAATTAAATTAAAAGCATTAATAACATACATTTGAAGAAAGCAATCTTTAGATCTGAAATACCTCAATTTATATTAAATAAGAAAGTCAATTCTAACATGGAAATTTCATAAGCCAAATTGAAAAGATAAATAACAATTAAAGTAATAGAAAATAAATTAAAGGAACATTGAACCTGGAATGAAGAGAAGTAGCCTAATTATAATAGAAATTCTAAATCTTAATCCTAAATCCTAAATCCTAAGAGAGAGGAGAGAGCCTATCTCTCTCTAAAAACTACATCTAAAACCTAAAATTGTGAATTTGAATGTTGTATGAATGTTCTCCCATGAATGGATGCATTCCCTCACTTTATAACCTCTAATATGTGTTTTCTGGGCTTGGATTTGGATCGAAAAAGGCTCTAGAAATCGTTGAGGACAACTTCTGCAATTTTCTGCATGTGGGGTCCGTCATGCGTTCGCGTGGGTCACGCGTCTGCGTCATCTGGAGTTTTTCTCTTCCACGCATCCGCGTCAGTCACGCGTCCGTGTCGTTCACGCGTTCGCGTCGCTGCCAATTCTTTAAAAACTCCATTTTGTGCGTTCGTTCCATTTTTGCATGTTTCCTTTCTGTCCTCTAAGTCATTCCTGCCTTATAAAGTCTAAAAATACTCAACACATAGATCACGACATCGAATGGTAATAAAGGGTAATTAAATTTAACATTTTTAAGGCATAGGAAACATATTTTCACATATATCATAAAATAAGGAAGGAATTGTAAAACCATGCAATTCATATGAATAAGTGGGTGAAGAATTGATAAAATCACTCAATTGAGCATAAGATAAATCATAAAATAGTGGTTTATCAACCTCCCCACACTTAAACATTAGCATGTCCTCATGTTAAGCTTAAGAGAACTAAAAGAGTGAAGGGGAATGATAGAATGTATGAAATGCAACCTATCTATATGAATGCAACTACATGCAAAATGTTTCTACCTACTTAGTGAAAAGTAAATAAATCTTTCAAGAATAAATATGAACTGGATTTCACTAATTCAAATCATAAAATAAAGTACAAGTAAACTTGGAGAAGAAAATAGCTCATGAAAGCTGGGAACAAAGAATCGAGCATCGAACCCTCACCAGAAGTGTATACACTCTAATCACTCAAGTGTTTAAGGTTCAATTCTCTTAATTCTCTACTAACCTTGCTTCCTAAGGCTTGCTCTTCATCTACCAATCAACAAAGAATTAATGCACAGATACACATATCAAGAGGTCTTTTAAGGGTTGTAATGGGGTTAGGGTCAAGGTAGGATTGTATTTGGCCAAGTGGACTAAAATCTGAATCCTTAATTAACTTAAACTTTTCCCACCTAACTTAAGACAATCCATGTAATCACAATACAAAATCTAACTACCCATTTACTATGTTTTCCACATATTCATGCATCCTGATTCGAGTATAGTACATATGCATTGCTTTCACCATTTACTTTGGGGCATTTTGTCCCCTTTTTATTGTTTGCTCTTTTTCTTTTCTTTTTCTCTTTTATATTTTTTTTTCTTTTTCTCTTTTTTTCTTTTTTCTTTTGTTTTTCTCAATGCATACGATTAAGATATTGAATGCAAGAATATATGCTCAATTATTGTTTTGCATATTTTCACAAGAATACACAACACCCAATTCTTAAACCAAATGTTTTTAATCCCAATTTTCCCACACTTAAATCATGAACACTTTCACTAGTCTAAGCTAACCAAGGATTCAAATTAAGGATATTATTATTTTTCACTTAGAGTTAATGATGTGCTAAAATAAAGAACAAATGGGGTAAAATAGGCTCAAATTGGTTTGCAATGGATAATGAAAGGTAAGGCCATATGGGTATGTAAGCTTAGTGAAATAAGGCCTTAATCATATAAGTGCATGCATACATCAAACCATGAAAATATAGAATCAAGCAAGATATATATTACAATTTTAGAGAGAACAATACACACCAAAAATAAAATATTAGTTGATAAAATGCAACCAATCAAATAGGCTAAAAAATCTCACAGGTTGTGTGTTCGAGCTCTAAACCACGTTCTAGTATAATATTCCTTCGAACAAGTATAATAAAAAGTTTTAATTTAAATTAGTGAAATACTCTAAAAAGTTTCTTGAAAAAAAGAAAATATTACTTTAACCAAGTGGTAAAATATGCAATCAAACATGCAAATGCAACAACTAACAAGGAAAATAAACCATTTGTGTTGAGATAGAAGAGTAACTAACCCATGGAGATCCGTATCGACCTCCCCACACTTAAAGATTGCATCGTCCTCAGTGCATGCTAAGATGTGCAAGTGGACGGGTTGCTTCAACTGATGTTTTTCTCCAAGGATTGTGCAGATGGACTTGTTTGTCTCCCCATTAAGAAGCTTTTTTCCCTCCCTTCGTGGTGGCCATCCTGAAAGAAGAGAAAAAAGAAGGAAAGTAACCCAAAAACAAGGATAGAAAACAAATAAAATATGGTTGGGTTAATGCCAAATAGTGAGAGTCTCAGTTACATGGTAGCTACAACATGCAAGTGAGAAAAAATTAAAAGCACATGGCATACCAGTGGTGAAAAATTTGCAACAAATGGGGGAAGAGATAGTAGATAATGAAAGACAATATAAATTCATGTCAATGTAAAAGGAATACAAGGATCATAAAAGATTGACATTGACAGAAAAATAATATCACCCAACATTGTAAAATAAGTTAGTAAGCACCAAAATAATACCAGAAAAGATACAACAATTGAAAAAGAAAATTTAACACCAATGGAAAATAATAAATTTAAAAAATAAGAATATGCAGAAATTAAAATGCAATGAATGAAAGCATGCAGATAAATTATGTAAAATAGAATAAAAGAAAAGAAGGATGAGGAGTTAAAGAGATGAAGAAAAAGAAAGTAAGAAAGGAGGAAGAAAGAAAAGATTTAGATTTGGGGAAGAAAAGATAAGATAGTTGGCGCTGATCTGGATAAATTGTGCGTCGCATGTGACGCGAACGCGTGGAGCACGCGTTCGCGCGGTTGGCGCGATTTTTAAGTAACGCGGACGCGTGGGTGACGCGTACGCGTGATGGGGTTTGTGCTTCCAGCACCATTCCAGCCCCACTCCATCATAACTTTCTGCCATACACCCCTTTACGTCGAATTCGCAAGGTCACGCGTCCGCGTGGGTGACGCGCACGTGTGGAGGGCTGGTTTTTCAAGTGACGCGGACGCATCAGGGATGCGTTCGCATGGGCGTGTTTGTGCTTAAGGCACGCCTCCAGCCACGCTTTTGTGTGACTCTCTGCTTCTTTTCTTCTCGTGTCCAAGGCACCTATGACGCGAACACGTCGGCGACGCTTGTGCGTCGCGTGCAATTTTTTTATGCAGTATGCAAAATACAGAATGCAGAATGCAGATGACTATGCAGAAATTATGAATGAACACAAATGAAAATAAAATAAAATAAAGCTAAGAACAAAAAGGAAAGAATATACCATGGAGGGTTGTCTCCCACCTAGCACTTTTAGTTAAAGTCCTTAAGTTGGACATTTGGTGAGCTCCTTGTCATGGTGGCTTATGCTTGTACTGATCCAGGAATCCCCACCAATGTTTGTACTTCCAATAGCCTCCGGGATCCCAAATTAGGCGTAAAGAGCCTTCAAGCAAGTTGAAGCAAGTGACAGGGCTCCAAGTGTGTTGATTGCTGGACTGAATTCTGGGATCCCAAACCTTGCTTTTGCACCCATATTCTTGTTGACCATATTTGTTCCAACCGGGTGGTAAGCAATCCGAATTCTCACTGAGGCATCCAAACAGCTTCCTAGACCCATATAATTTAGTATTCTTCCAACTATGATAATTCAGCCGTGAGCTTCCTACCACAATGAACCTAGGATTGTGTTGCCAACCACTGACCATCTCCCTCTTACTCTTATAGCCACAAAGTGCTCTAAGTTGCCCATCCGTCTTAAGCAAAGCATATTCAAGTGGGCTAATTAGGCTTAGAGATGATAGATTTACCCACTTGAATACAGGGATGGATGGTGATGGCTTTGGGGGAGGGGTCTCCAACAACCTTGGCAAGGTGATCTCCAGCTCCATTCCCTTGGACTCCTCTTTGATAACTTCAACCTCTTTGCAAGCTTCTTCAATATCAACATCTTCCTCTTGGTAGCTTTGCTCCAATTCGATCTCTTCTTCATTGTTCACCAAGGGTATGGGAGGTTGTGCTTTTGCTTCTTTAATCTCCTTGTCAAGTCCAATGGGAGAGGATTCAAATGTAGATAAGAATTCATCAATGATTGAATCCATCTCTTGATCATCCCCTTCAAAGTCTTCAACCATGATATACCTTGGAGGTTGTACACCCTCCTCAACATCAATTTCGAACGTATTGGAAGGAGGCTCTATGACTTAAGGTTCCCATGGAGGTTCAGCGTCTCCTAAGTCTTCAACCAATTCTTCTTCTTCGATAATTTTGGCTCCTTCCACTTGTTCCAGTACAAAGTCATGCTCTTTATTGTCCACTGGAGTTTCTAGTGTCTCCTTCATGCTACGTTCTTCATTAGATTCCCCACATGAAGCCATGAGGGTTCCTTGAGTGTCCAGATATCGGGAATCTAGTTGAATTATCGCTTAGCCTAGTTTTTGAATGGTTGCATTGAGTTGATCCACTGTCTCCTTGAAATGATCCTTTGACTCTTGTTCTGCTTGGATAGCATAATTAGGATCATATGGCTCATAGGGTGGTTGGCATGATGGATATAGGTTAGGGTCATACTGAGGTGTTTGGTTGTAGGGGGCTTGTGAGTATGGTGGTTCAAAGGTGTGTTAGGGAGGCGGTTCATAAGCATATGGTAGGCCTTGTTAGTAACCACAAGGGGGTCCATCATATATATCATCTTGGTATGCACGTCGGAATGGCTCTTGACCATAGTGATTTGGTGGGTGTTGGTTGTCATGAAAGGGTCCACCATAACTATTGTCTTGGCATGCATTGTGGAATGGTCTTTGTCTGTGGTATTGTGGAAGATGTCGCTGCCGAAAGGGTTGATCAGATCCTGGTGGCTCCTTCCATCTCTAATTGTTTTGACCTTGATGCATGTTCCTGTTATAATTTCCATTCCTTACAACAGCATTTGAACCAAACTCATAGCGACAGGGGTGAGAATTCATAGTAGCTAATAAAAATTAAAAACAAAAAACAAAAACAAATAAACAAGCAAAAGAAAATATTTACAATAACCAATAAAAGGCACACGTTTGCAATTCCCCGGCAACAACGCCATTTTGACGAACTGATTAATTGATGGTAAAGAATTTTCACAAAAATAATCGCGTTGTAAGTATAGTTTCTAAACCAGCAAAGAATCCTTTCGTACAAAAATTTGGTTGTCACAAGTAGCAAAACCCAATAAAATTTATAACCGAAGTATTCAAACCTCGGGTCGTCTTCTCAAGGAATTGCAGGAAAGTATGATTTATTATTGGTTATGGAAAAAGGTATATTTTTGGGTTTTTGAAATAGGGAACATGTAATTTAAATGGCAAGGAAGTAAATTAATTATCATGAACACCAGTGCGAGGTATAAGAACTGGAAATCCTATCTTAATTATCCTTATCAGGTGTGATGAGAATTGTTTATTGCTCCTACTTAGTTAACCCTTACTAAATAAAGGAAAGTCAAGTGGACTAATCAATTTGATTCCTCAAGTCCTAGTCAACTCCTATGGAAAGACTAGCTTTAGAGGGATCCAAATCAATCAGCAATTTCCAATTTTCAATCAACCGTTGAGTTTGACAACTCAAGTGTTACCAATTACTTAGCCAAAGCAAAGGGGGGAATCTAAATTAAATTAAAAGCATTAATAACATAAATTTGAAGAAAGCAATCTTTAGATCTGAAATACCTCAATTTATATTAAATAAGAAAGTCAATTCTAACATTGAAAGTTCATAAGCCAAATTGAAAAGATAAATAATAATTAAAGTAATAGAAAATAAATTAAAGGAACATTGAACCTGGAATAAAGAGAAATAGCCTAATCATAATAGAAATCCTAAATCCTAAGAGAGAGGAGAGAGCCTCTCTCTCTAAAAACTACATCTAAAACCTAAAATTGTGAATTTGAATGTTGTATAAATGTTCTCCCATGAATGGATGCATTCCTCCACTTTATAGCCTCTAATATGTGTTTTCTGGGCTTGGATTTGGACCGAAAAAGGGTCCAGAAATTGCTGGGGGCAACTTCTGCAATTTTCTGCACTTGGGGTCCGTCACGCGTTCGCGTGGGTCACGCATCCGCGTCATCTGGAGTTTTTCTCTTCTACGCGTCTGCGTCAGTCACGCGTCCGCATCGTTCTCGCATTCGCGTCGCTGCCAATTCTTGAAAAACTCTATTTTGTGCGTTCCTTCCATTTTTGCGTGTTTCCTTTCTGTCTTCTAAGCCATTCCTGTCCTATAAAGCCTGAAAATACTCAACACACAGATCACGGCATCAAATGGTAATAAAGGGTAATTAAATTTTACATTTTTAAGGCATAGGAAACATATTTTCACATATATCATAAAATAAGGAAGGAATTGTAAAACATGCAATTCATATGAATAAGTGGGTGAAGAATTGATAGAATCACTCAATTGAGCACAAGATAAATCATAAAATAATGGTTTATCACCTCCTAACACCAAACTTAGAGTTTGAATGTGGGTGTTCTGTTTGACTCTGTATTGAGAGAAGCTTTTCATGCTTCTTCTCCATGTGTACAGAAGGAGATCCTTGAGCCTTAAACACAAGGTAGTCCTCATTCACTTGAAGGACCAACTCTCCTCTGTCAACATCAATCATACCTTTTGCTGTGGCTAGGAAGGATCTGCCAAGGATGATGGATTCATCCTTATTCTTCCCAGTGTCCAGGATTATGAAGTCAGCAGGGATGTAAAGGCCTTCAACCTTCACTAAGACATCCTCTACAAGTCTATAAGCCTATTTCCTTGAATTGTCTGCCATCTCCAGTGAGATTGTTGCAGCTTGTACCTCAAAGATCCATAGTTTCTCCATTACAGAGAATGGCATGAGGTTTACACTTGACCCTAGGTCACACAAAGCCTTCTCAAAGGTCATGGTGCCAATGGTGCAAGGTATTAAGAACCTTCCAGGGTCCGATTTCTTTTGAGGTATCTTTAGCTGAGCTAAGGCATTTAGTTCTTTAATGAGCAATGGAGGTTCATTCTCCTAAGTCTCATTACCAAATAATTTGGCATTCAGCTTCATGATTGCTCCAAGGTACTTAGCAACTTGCTCTTCAGTAATATCTTCATCCTCCTCAGAGGAAGAATACTCATTAGAACTCATGAATGACAGAAGTAGGTTCAATGGAATCTCTATAGTCTCTGTATGAGTCTCAGATTCCCTTGGTTTCTCAGAGGGGAACTCCCTAGTGGTTAGTGGACATCCTATGAGGTCTTCCTCACTAGGAATCACTACCTTTCCCTCCTCCACAGGTTCAGCCATGTTGGACGTGGTTATGGCCTTGCACTCTCTCTTGGGATTTTCTTCTGTATTGCTTAGGAGAGTGCTAGGAGGAGTTTTAGTAACTCTCTTACTCAGCTGACCCGCTTGTGCCTCCAAATTTCTAATGGAGGATCTTGTTTCATTCATGAAACTTAGTGTGGTCTTAGATAGATAAGAGACTATGGTTGCTAAGCCAGAACGATTCTGCTCAGAGTTCTCTGTCTGTTGCTGAGAAGATGATGGGAAAGGTTGCTATTGCCAAACCTGTTTCTCCCACCATTATTATTGTTGAAGCCTTGTTGAGGCTTCTGTTGATCCTTCCATGAGAAATTTGGGTGATTTCTCCATGAAGAATTGTAAGTGTTTCCATAGGGTTTTTCCATGTAATTCACCTCTTCCATTGCAGGATTCTTAGGGTCATAAGCTTCTCCTTCAAAGGAGGCTTCTTTAGCACTGCCAGATGCAGCTTGTAATCCAGTCAGATTATGAGAAATTATATTGACTTATTGAGTCAATAATTTATTCTGAGCCAATATGGCATTCAGAGAATCAATCTCAAGAACTCCTTTCTTCTGGGTTGTCCCATTGTTCACATGATTTCTTTCAGAAGTGTACATGAACTGGTTATTTGTAACTATTTCAATGAGTTCCTGAGCTTCTGCAGGAATTTTCTTCATATGAATAGATCCACCTGCAGAATGGTCCAATAACATCTTGGATAACTCAGACAGACCATCATAGAAGATACCTATGATGCTCCATTCTGAAAGCATGTCAGAAGGACACCTTCTGATTAATTGCTTGTATCTTTTCCAAGCTTCATAAAGGGATTCACCTTCCTTCTGTTTGAAGGTTTGAACTTCCACTCTAAGCTTACTCATCTTTTGAGGTGGAAAGAATTCAGCTAAGAAGGCATTGACCAGCTTTTCCCAAGAGTTCAGGCTGTCTCTAGGTTGTGAGTTCAACCATATACTAGCTCTATCTCTCACAGCAAAAGGGAAGAGCATAAGTCTGTAGACCTCGAGATCAACTCCATTGGTCTTCACAGTGTCACAGATTTGCATAAATTCAGCCAAGAACTGATGAGGATCTTCCAACGGAAGTCCATGAAACTTGCAATTCTGTTGCATCAGAGAAACTAATTGAGGCTTAAGCTCAAAGTTGTTTGCTCCAATGGCAGGAATAGAGATGCTTCTCCCATAGAAGTCAAGAGTAGGTGCAGTAAAGTCACCAAGCACGTTCCTTGCATTGTTGGCATTGTTGTTATTTTCGGCTGCCATGTCTTTTTCTTTTTCGAAAATTTCTGTTAGGTCCTCTCCAGAGAGTTGTGCTTTAGCTTCTCTTAGCTTCCTCTTCAGAGTCCTTTCAGGTTCAGGATCATCTTCAACAAGAATGCCTTTATCTTTGTTCCTACTCATATGAAAGAGAAGAAAACAAGAAAGTATGGAATTCTCTATGTCACAGTATAAAGATTCCTTGATGTGTCAGAGAAAAAGAAGAATAGAAGGATGAGGTAGAGAATTCGAACTTATTAAGAGGGAGAGAGTCCGAATTGCTAATAAAGGAGAAGTGTTAGTCTTTAAATAGAAAGAGATGAAAGAGGGAGTTTTCGAAAATTAAAAAGATTTTTGAAAAAGTGGTTAGTGATTTTTGAAAAAGATAAGAAATAGTGATTAGTTGAAAAAGATTTGAAAATAATTTTAAAAAGATAAGAAGTTAGAAAAAGAAAGTTTGAAATCAAATTAAAAGAGATATGATTGAAAAAATTTGATTTTTAAAAAGATATGATTGAAAAACAAATTTTTGAAAAAGATTTGATTTTTAAAATTTGATGTATTGACTAACAAGAAATTAAAAGATATGATTCTAAAATTCAAATATTGAATCTTTCTTAACAAGAAAGTAACAAACTTGAAATTTTTGAATCACAACATTAATTGTTAGCAAGGATTTTTGAAAATATTAAAAGAAAAATGAAAAAGATTTGATTTTGAAAAAGATAAATTTATATGAGAAGATATGAAAAAGATAAGATTTTGAAAATTCAGTTTTAAAACTTGAAAAATTGAAAAAGATATGATTTGAAAACAAAATTTTCTCCTTGGTGCTATCCTGGCGCCATTCTGGCGTTTAATGCCCACTTGTCTACCTTTTTGGGCGTTAAACGCCCAGCCAGGTACCCTGGCTGGCGTTTAAACGCCAGAATTCCTTCTTCACTGGGCATTTTAAATGCCCAGATTTTTCTCCGTGATTCTTCTACTGTATGTTCTGAATCTTCAATTCTCTGTATTATTGACTTGAAAAGACATAATTTTTTTTGAAAATTTTTAAGAAAAGAAAAACATGCAAGACACCAAACTTAGAAGTTTTCACACTAGGGACACTAACAATTTGAAGATGCATATGAAAATTAATAAAAGACACAAAACAGGAGAATTTAAAGATCAGAACAAGGAAGATCATCAAGAACAACTTGATGATCAATGAAGAACACAATGCATGTGTTTTCTAAAAATGCATGCAATTGACACCAAACTTAAAAATTGACACTAGATTCGAACACAAAATATTTTTGATTTTATGATTTTAGAGTTTTTTTTGTATTTTTTTCTAATTTTTTTTTGAAAAACAAAATAAGAAACTTAAAAATTTTTTATAAGAATTCCAGGAATCATGCAATGTTAGTCTAAAGCTTCAGTCTAAAAAGATTAGACATGGTCAGCCAAGCTTAAGCAAGACATTGCATACAAAAGCCAAATTGATGGAAATCAACTAGCTCCTGTGATGATAAAAACATCATCTGAAACTCTAGAATTCATTCTTAAAAATTTTGAAGAAGAAAATAAAAAGAAAAATACCTAATCTAAGCAACAAGATGAATTGTCAGTTGTCCAAACTCGAACAATCCCCGGCGACGACGCCAAAAACTTGGTACACGAAATCGTGATACACAACTTTGTGCAGCTGACCAGTAAGTGCACTGGGTCGTCCAAGTAATACCTTACGTGAATAAGGGTCGATCCCACGGAGATTGTCGGCTTGAAGCAAGCTATGGTCATCTTGTAAATCTCAGTCAAGCAGATTAAATTGGTTATGAGGTTTTGATAATTAAAATGTAATTAAAACATAAAATAAGATAGAAATACTTATGTAATTTATTGGTGGAAATTTCAGATAAGCGTATGGAGATGCTTTGTCGCTTCTGAACCTCTGCTTTTCTACTACCTTCTTCCAACCATGCGTTACCTCCTTCCATGGCAAGCTGTATGATCCTCTCGGATGAAAACAAATCCATCTGCACTGTCACCACAGGGCTAATCATCTGTCGGTTCCCGCTAGCGTCGGAATAGGACCATTGTCCTTTTGCGCATTGTCACTTGCGCGCAACATTTGCAGGTTTGAAGCTCGTCACAGTCATCCCTTCCCAGATCCTACTCGAAATACCACAAACAAGGTTTAGACTTTCCGGATCCCAGGAATGCTGCCAATGGTTCTAGCCTATACCACGAAGATATTAATCTCACGGACTCAGTCCCCTGTATTAGATATCCACGACAGTATACTCCAGCTGGTATCTAATGACTACGTTGAACATCATGTAGACCGCTTTTGTGGTTCTCAGGTGATGAGAGGATAATTTATACGCTTTTTAGCATTATTTTTAGGTAGTTTTTAGTATGATCTAGTTACTTTTAGGGATGTTTTCATTAGTTTTTATGCTAAATTCATATTTTTGGACTTTACTATGAATTTGTGTGTTTTTCTGTGATTTCAGGTATTTTCTAGCTGAAATTGAGGGACCTGAGCAAAACTCTGATAAGAAGGCTGACAAAGGACTGTTGATGCTGTTGGATTCTGACCTCCCTGCACTCGAAATGGATTTTCTGGAGTTACAAACCTCCAAATGGCGCGCTCTCAATGGCGTTGGAAAGTAGACATCCAGAACTTTCCAGCAATATATAATAGTCTATACTTTATTCGAGATTAGATGACGTACACTGGCGTTCAATGCCAGTTTCATGTTGTATTCTGGAGTCAAACGCCAGAAATACGTCACAAACCAGAGTTGAACGCTGGTGGACGAAATTGTGATCATCAACAATGGCTCCAAAGGCTTGGTGCTCTCAAACGTGAATCACACTTTGTCACAACTCCGCACAACTAACCAGCAAGTGTACTGGGTCGTCCAAGTAATACCTTACGTGAGTAAGGGTCGATCCCACAGAGATTGTTGGTATGAAGCAAGTTATGGTCATCTTGTAAATCCCAGTCAGGTGGATTTAACTGGATTAAGAGATTATTGGTTTAAATAAAGATAATAAAATAAACAGAAAATAAAGATAAAGTTACTTATGTAATTCAATGGTGGGAATTTCAGATAGGTGTGTAAAAGTACTGTGTTCCTTCTGAATCTCTGCTTTCCTACTTCTTCCTTCCAGTTTTTCATCACTCCTTTATATGGCAAGCTGTATGTAGGGCATCACCGTTGTCAATGGCTACATCCCATCCTCTCAGTGAAAATGGTCCAAATGCTCTGTCACAGCACGGCTAATCATCTGTCGGTTTTCAATCAGGT
>NC_029775.3:31712843-31714657 GCF_000817695.3 Arachis duranensis
AGAAACTCCACCATTGAAAATACATAAGTGATGAAGGTCCAGGCATGGCCGAATGGCCAGCCCCCAAAACATGATCACAGGATCAAAAATTACGATTCAGGATCCAGGATAAAAATATAATAGTAAAAAGTCCTATTTATACTAGACTAGCTACTAGGGTTTACAAAAGTAAGTAATTGATGCAGAAATACACTTTCAGGGCCCACTTGGTGTGTGCTTGGGCTGAGCTTGATCTATCCACGAGCTGAGACTTTTCTTGGAGTTGAATGCCAAGTTGTAACTTGTTTTGGGCGTTCAACTCTGGTTCGTGACGTGTTTCTGGTGTTTGACTCCAGAATGCAGCATGGAACTGGCATTGAGCGCCAGTTTATGTCATCTAATTATGAATAAAGTATTGACTATTATATATTTCTGGAAATCTCTGGATGTCTACTTTCCAAAGCCGTTGAGAGCGCGCCATTTGGAATTCTGTAGCTTCAGATGATCCATTTCGAGTGCAGGGAGGTCAGATTCCAACAGCATCAGCAGTCCTTTGTCAGCCTCCTTATCAGAGTTTTGCTCAGGTCCCTCAATTTCAGCCAGAAATTACCTGAAATCACAGAAAAACACACAAACTCATAGTAAAGTCCAGAAATGTGAATTTAGCATAAAAACCAATGAAAACATCCCTAAAAGTAACTAGATCATACTAAAAACTACCTAAAAACAATGCCAAAAAGCGTATAAATTATCCGCTCATCACAACACCAAACTTAAATTGTTGCTTGTCCCCAAGCAACTGAAAATCAATTAGGATAAAAAGAAGAGAATATACTATAAATCCCAAAATATCAATGAATATTAGTTCTAATTAGATGAGCGGGACTTGTAGCTTTTTGCTTCTGAACAGTTTTGGCATCTCACTTTTTCCTTTGAAGTTTAGAATGATTGGCTTCTCTAGGAACTTAGAATTTCGGATAGTATTATTGATTCTCCTAGTTAAGTATGTTGATTCTTGAACACAGCTACTTTTATGAGTCTTGGCCGTGGCCCTAAGCACTTTGTTTTCCAATATTACCACCGGATACATAAATGCCACAGACACATGACTGGGTGAACCTTTTTAGATTGTGACTCAGCTTTGCTAGAGTCCCCAATTAAAGGTGTCCAGAGCTCTTAAGCACACTCTTTTTGCTTTGGATCATGACTTTAACCACTCATTCTCAAGCTTTTCACTTGGGCCTTCATGACACAAGCACATGGTTAGGGACAGCTTGATTTAGCCGCTTAGGCTTGGATTTATTTCCTTGGGCCCTCCTATCCATTGATGCTCAAAGCCTTGGATCCTTTTTACCCTTGCCTTTTGGTTTTAAGGGTTATTGGCTTTTTCTGCTTGCTTTTTCTTTTTCTTTCTAAATTTTTCGCCACTTTTTTTTTCCGCAAGCTTTTGCTTTTTCACTGCTTTTTCTTGCTTCAAGAATCAATTTTATGATTTTTCAGATCATCAATAACATTTTTCTTTGTTCATCATTCTTTCAAGAGCCAACAATTTTAACATTCATAAACATCAAGATAAAAAATATGCACTGTTCAAGCATTCATTCAGAAAACAAAAAGTATTGTCACCACATCAATATAATTAAACTAAAGTCAAGGATAATTTCGAAATTTTTGTAATTCTTGTTCTTTTGAATTAAAAAAATTTTTCATTTAAGAGAGGTGAAGGATTTATGGAATTTATTCATAGCTTTAAGACATAGTTACTACATACTAATGATCATGAAGTAGAGACACAAAAATAGATGACATAATAAGCATAAAAACCGAAAAAAAAG
>NC_029775.3:31714780-31715148 GCF_000817695.3 Arachis duranensis
CTTCCTTGCCTTTGTTGCTCCTCCCTCATTGCTCTTTGATCTTCTCTAATTTCATGGAGAATGATGGAGTGCTCTTGATGTTCCACTCTTAATTGATCCACATTGTAACTCAAATCTTCTAAGGAAGTGTTGAGTTGTTCCCAATAGTTATTGGGAGGAAAGTGCATCCCCTGAGGTATCTCAAGGATCTCTTGATTTGCAGTCAAATGTTCTACCATTGAGCTTGGTGCACGAAATTGTGATCATCAATGGCGCCATCAACATGGTACACTCAATTGCAATCTAAACTCTTTATCACAACTTCGCACAACTAACCAGCAAGTGCACTGGGTCGTCCAAGTAATAAACCTTATGCGAGTAAGGGTCGA
>NC_029775.3:31715161-31715557 GCF_000817695.3 Arachis duranensis
CCAAGTAATACCTTACATGAGTAAGGGTCGATCCCACAGAGATTGTTGGCTTGAAGCAAGCTATGGTCATCTTGTAAATCTCAGTCAGGCAGATTCAAATGGTTATGGATGATATATGAATAAAGCATAAAATAAAGATAAAGATACTTATGCAATTCATTGGTGAGAATTTCAGATAAGCGTATGGAGATGCTTTGTCCCTTCCGTCTCTCTGCTTTTCTACTATCTTCATCCAATCCTTCTTACTCCTTTCCATGGCAAGCTGTATGTTGGGTATCACCGTTGTCAATGGCTACAATCCCGTCCTCTCAGTGAAACTGTTCAACGCGCTCTGTCACAGCACGGCTATTCATCTGTCGGTTCTCGATCATGTCGGAATAGAATCCAGTGATTCTT
>NC_029775.3:31715569-31715868 GCF_000817695.3 Arachis duranensis
GAATAGAATCTAGTGATTCTTTTGCGTCTGTCACTAACGCCCAGCCTTTAGGAGTTTGAAGCTCGTCACAGTCATTCAATCCTCGAATCCTACTCAGAATACCACAGACAAGGTTTAGACCTTCCGGATTTTCTTGAATGCCGCCATCAATTCTAGCTTATACCACGAAGATTCTGATTAAGGAATCCAAGAGATAAACATTCAAGCCTTGTTTGCTTGAAGAACGGAAGTGGTTGTCAGGCACGCGTTCATAAGTGAGAATGATGATGAGTGTCACATAATCATCACATTCATCATGT
>NC_029775.3:31715974-31718052 GCF_000817695.3 Arachis duranensis
ATACTCGAGGTACAGCAGAGCTCCACACCTTAATCTATGGTGTGTAGAAACTCCACTGTTGAAAATACATAAGTGATAATGGTGATCATTGGCTTCGGCCCTAGAGAGGGAACCAGAAGAACCAAGATGTCTAATACAATAGCAAAAGGTTCTATTTGTAGAGAACTAATAGCTTAGGGTTTACAAAGATAAGTAAATGACATAAAAATCCACTTCCGGGCCCCCTTGGTGTGTGCTTGGGCTGAGCATTGAAACTTTCATGTGTAGACACTTTTCTTGGAGTTAAACGCCAGCTGTTGTGCTAGTTTGGGCGTTTAACTCCCATTCTTGTGCCAGTTCCGGCGTTAAACGCCAGAATTCTTGAGCTGATTTGAAACGCCGATTTGGGCCATCAAATCTCTGGCAAAGTATGGACCATTATACATTTCTGGAAAGCCCAGGATGTCTACTTTCCAACGCAATTGAGAGCGCGCCAATTGGGCTTCTGTAGCTCCAGAAAATCCACTTTGAGTGCAGGGAGGTCAGAATCCAACAGCATCTGCTGTCCTTTTTAGCCTCTGAATCAGATTTTTGCTCAGGTCCCTCAATTTTAGCCAGAAAATACCTGAAATCATAGAAAAACACACAAACTCATAGTAAAGTCCAGAAAAGTGAATTTTAAATAAAAACTAATAAAAATATAATAAAAACTAACTAAAACATACTAAAAATATACTAAAAACAATGCCAAAAAGCGTATAAATTATTCGCTCATCAGAGCTATAGACCCTTGAGATGAATCTCTCCATCTCCCATGACTCAGAGATGGAAGCAATTGTCTTCCCTTTTTCTTCCTCTTTTTTTTTTTGAGGTTTCTCTGGCCTTAGGTGCCATCAATGGTTTTGGAAAAGCAAAAAGCTATGCTTTTACCACAGCAAACTTAGAATGTTGCTCGCCCTCGAGCAAAAGAAGAAAGAATAGAAGAAGAAGAAGAAGAAGAAGATATGGAGGAGAGGGAGAGAGATGTGTATTCGGCTATGTAGGGTGGGTTTGGGTGGGGAAAAGGTGGATGAATGTGAGTGGTGAAAAACAGAAGGGATGACCGTGAATGGAGAGAAAGAGGGTGAGGTAGGTGGGGATCCTGTGGAGTCCATAGATCCTGAGATGATCCTGTGGGGGTCACAGATCCTGAGGTGTCAAGGATTTACATCCCTGCACCAATTAGGCATGCAAAATGCCTTTCCATGAAATTCTGGCGTTTAAACGCCGAAGTGATGCATGTTCTGGGCGTTCAACGCCCATGTGCAGCATGTTTCTGGCGTTGAACGCCAGTTCCATGCTTATTTCTGGCGTTCAGCGCCAGCTCTCCTCAGGGTGCATTCCTGGCGTTTGAACGCCGGGATGTTGCTTGTTTCTGGCATTCAGCGCCAGATCCATGCTCTGTTCTGGCGTTGAACGCCAGCCAGATGCTCCTTACTGGCGTTTAAACGCCAGTAAGTCCTTCCTCCAGGGTGTGATTTTTCTTCTGCTGTTTTTGATTCTACTTTTATTTTTAATATTTTTTTCGTGACTCCACATGATCATGAACCTAATAAAACATAAAAGAACAATGAAAATAAAATAAAATTAGATAAATAAAAATTGGGTTGCCTTCCAACAAGCGCTTCTTTAATGTCAATAGCTTGACTGTGGGCTCTCTTGGAGCCACAAAGATGATCGGGTCAATGTTGTGAACTCTGATGTTGTTTTTGTGGAAAAACGAATTTCCAACACACAAATCCAACCGGCAAGTGTACCGGGTCGCATCAAGTAGTAATAACTCACAAGAGTGAGGTCGATCCCACAGGGATTGATGGATCAAGCAACTTTAGTGGGTGATTAGTTTAGTCAAGCTAACATTGAGATGGAATTGAGTGAAATTGTAGCCAACAGAAAGTAAATTTTAGGAATTATAAAGTGCAGAAAGTAAATTGCATTGAAACTTAAATAACAAGAAAGTAAAATAGCTGAAACTTAAATTGCAAGAAAAGTAAATTGCAAGAAAAGTAACGGGGCTGGGGTGCTGGAAATTAAAATTCAACAAGAAAATGTAAAGAGCA
>NC_029775.3:31718209-31720256 GCF_000817695.3 Arachis duranensis
AAGATCTCAGGGAATCAATGAGACTAGAGAACAAGTCTAGATCTCAAGCCCTTCCTTGATTCAACAGAAAACAAGTTTGCAAAAGAAAGAAGAAATGAAGCAGCAAATGAAAACTCAAATTCAACTATCAATTCCCTGAAATTATGCAGAAGAACAACCAGGAGAGATCTTAGACCAAGAAGGAAACAGAATTCCTTCACTTCTCAATCCAAGATTCAGATTTAACAAGGAAAATTAAAAGAGAGAGGTCTATCTACTACTACTACTCCCTAATGGAGCCAGCCTCCTATTCAGCTTCTGTTGATGCCTTTATATAGGCTTTACTAAATGAAAAATGAAAATGAAATTAAAACAAATTACAAAAATGAAAATCCTAATTTAATTGATCCATGTGCCTTTGAGTGATGATATGGGCTTTGCTTGCTTTGGATTTGAGGAGAAATAGGTTTGGTTGGCCTTGATATAATTTGGAGAGGAATTGAATTTAAATGGAATTTTAGTTGAATTTTGGCCCATGTTGCTCCCAGGAGGCTGCTCTCCTCTTGTGGAGAGCGGGGCAGTGGTGTCTTGTGCGCACCTTGCCTTTGCCCGTGCTGTGATACGTGCAACAAGTCTCTGGGTGCGTGCTTGGTGCGTCAGGATGCTGCCCTGCCCTTGTGGTGGGCAGGGCAGAGTTGCCATGGTGCGCGTTTGTTGCTGGCTGAAACTCCTTTGGTGCGCGACAATTGTGCAAGCTGGCCGTGCCAATTTTTGTGCCATGCACCAAGAATTGCTGCCCTGCCCTTGCCAAGGGCAGGGCAATGTTGCCAAAAGGTGAGGTTCCAAGTTCGAAACTTGGTGGAGGCACACGCTGCTCCTTTTCCTTGGTTTCCTTGGCACCTAATTCACGCATAAGGCTTGGCTTCCTTGGAGGTCTTGTGTTCGAACCTTGGTGAAAGCATTTGGGAGAGTAATTTTCCTTGATTTTTCATGAAGAGAGCACGACATTGCCCTGCTCTCCAAGAGGGCAGAGCAGAAAAATGAGCGCTACTTTGCTTTGGGGTGAAGCTCCAGCTTCGAACCTTGGTGGAAGCACATTGGTTTATTTTCGCTTATTTTTTTTGCCCTTAAAGATGCCTTTCATTCCTGCCTCAATTGTATGCCAAATATGGATTGCTATATATCATTGGAAAGCTCTGAATGTCAGCTTTCCAACGCAACTGAAAGCACATCAATTGGACGTTTGTAGCTCAAGTTATAGCCCTTTGAAGGAGGCATGGTCATGTTGTGAGCGCCCAGATTTTACCTTAGCGAAAATTCTTGCTTCCAACCTCACTTTGTATCACGATTCCGCCCTGCCCTTGGCAAGAGCAGTGCAGTGTGTGCTGATTTCCTATTCTCCTTTAATTTGGTCATGGGCCACGCTTTTAAAAGCGTGGCCTAAGGCTCCAAAGTGTGCTCCAACTTCAAAGTGTGTCCCAAAGCTCTTTTTTCCTCTTTTTTTGTGCTTCTTTGCTTCTTTTTCTTCTTATTTCCTACAAGATTTATAAAATTAAAAGATCAAGGAAATCTTCCAATTAAGCACAAAAGAATGCAATATTTAAGCACTAATCATCAATTTCTTGTATGAAAAAGCATAGAAAAATAGGTATATGATGACTTGTCATCAAACTCCCAACACCAAACTTAGAGTTTGGATATGGGGGTTCAACACCAAACTTAGAGTTTGGTTGTGGCCTCCCAACACCAAACTTAGAGTTTGATTGTGGGGGCTCTGTTTGACTCTGTACTGAGAGAAGCTCTGCATGCTTACTCTCCCTTGTTACAGAAGGATAGCCGTGTGCCTAAAATATAAGGTAGTCCACATTCAATTGAAGGACTAATTCTCCTCTGTTAACATCAATCACAGCTTCTGTTGTGGCTAGGAAAGGTCTTCCAAGGATGATGCATTCATCTTCTTCCTTCCTAATGTCTAAGATTATGAAATCAGCAGGGATGTAAAGGCCTTCAACCTTTACTAACACGTCCTCTACTAATCCATAAGCTTGTCTTACTGACTTGTCTGCCA
>NC_029775.3:31720337-31721174 GCF_000817695.3 Arachis duranensis
GCTTCTCCATTACAGAGAGTGGCATAAGATTTATGCTTGACCCTAGGTCACACAGAGCTTTTTCAAAGGTCATGGTGCCTATGGTACAGGGTATTAAGAATTTGCCAGGATCTTGTTTCTTTTGAGGTAAAGTTTGCTGAACCCATGTATCTAGTTCACCAATGAGCAAGGGAGGTTCATCTTCCCAAGTCTCATTACCAAACAATTTGGTATTCAGCTTCATGATGACTCCTAGATATTCAGCAACTTGCTCTCCAGTTACATCTTCATCCTCTTTAGAGGAAGAATAGTCTTCAGAGCTCATGAATGGCAGAAGAAGATTTAATGGAATCTCTATGGTCTCTATATGAGCCTTAGATTCCTTTGGATCCTCAATAGGGAACTCTTTCCTGCTTGAGAGATGTCCCAGGAGGTCTTCCTCACTAGGATTTTCGTCCTTCTCCTCCCTTGTGCATTCGGCCATATTGATTACATCAATGGCCTTGCACTCTCTTTTTGGATTTTCTTCTGTATTGCTTGGGAGAATACTGGGAGGAGTTTTAGTGACTTTCTTACTCAGCTGGCCCACTTGTGCCTCCAAATTTCTGATAGAGGACCTTGTTTCACTCATGAATCTTAAAGTGGCCTTACACAAATCAGAGACTAAATTTGCTAAATTAGAGGGGCTCTGCTCAAAATTCTCTGTCTGTTGCTGAGAAGATGATAGAAAAGGCTTGTTATTGCTTAGCCTGTTTCTTCCACCATTATTAAAGCCTTGTTGAGGCTTTTGTTGATCCTTCCATGAGAAATTTGGATGATTTCTCCATGATGAATTATAGGTGTTTCCATAAGGTTCAC
>NC_029775.3:31721326-31722375 GCF_000817695.3 Arachis duranensis
ATCATGTTGACTTGCTGAGTCAACACTTTGTTCTGAGCCAATATGGCATTTAGAGCATCAATTTCAAGAACTCCCTTCCTTTGATGCGTCCTATTATTCACGGAATTCCTCTCAGAAGTGTACATGAATTGGTTATTTGCAACCATGTCAATAAGTTCTTGAGCTTCTGCAGGCGTTTTCTTTAAGTGAATGGATCTACCTACAGAATGGTCCAATGACATTTTGGAAAACTCAGATAGACCATAATAGAATATATCTAATATGGTCCATTCTGAAAACATGTCAGAAGGACACTTTTTGGTCATCTGCTTGTATCTTTCCCAAGCTTCATAGAGGGATTCACCATCTTTTTGCTTGAAGGTATAAACATCCACTCTAAGCTTGCTCAACTTTTTAGGAGGAAAGAATTTATCCAAGAAGGCCATGACTAGCTTATCCTAGGAGTCCAGGCTGTCTTTAGGTTGTGAGTCCAACCATGTTCTAGCTTTGTCTCTTATAGCAAAAGGGAAAAGCATGAGCCTGTAGACTTCAGGATCTACTCCATTTGTCTTAACAGTCTCACAATCTGCAAGAACTCAGTTAAAAACTGGTAAGGATCTTCAGATGGAAGTCCATGAAACTTGCAGTTCTGTTGCATTAAAGCAACTAATTGAGGTTTCAGCTCAAAATTGTTTACTCCAATGGCAGGAATTGAGATGCTTCTTCCATCAAACTTGGACGTGGGTTTAGTAAAATCACCAAGCATGCTCCTTGCATTATTGTTGTTGGGTTCGGCTGCCATCTCCTTCTCTTGTTCGAAAATTTCAGAAAGGTTGCCTCTGAATTATTGTAATTTAGCTTCTCTTAGTTTCCTCTTCAGAGTCCTTTCAGGTTCAGGATCAGCTTCAACAAGAGTGCATTTTTTCTTGTTCCTGGTCATATGAAAGAGAAGAGAAAAAAAAAAGGAAGAGGAATCCTCTATGTCACAGTAAAGAGGATCCTTATTATTAGTAGAAGAAGAAAGGGGATAAGGATTAAGAAGAAGGAATAATCCAACCACAAGGGTAAGA
>NC_029775.3:31722612-31723136 GCF_000817695.3 Arachis duranensis
GGATGAGATATTTTCGAAAATTAGAGAGGGAGAAGTAGTTAGGTGATTTTGAAAAAGATAAGAAACAAACAAAAAGTTAATTAGTTAGTTGAAAAGGATATTAAAATCAAATTTGAAAAGATAAGAAGATAAGAGATTAGATAAGATATTTTAAAATCAAATTTTTGAAAAAGATAAAATTTTAAAAAAGATATGATATAAAAGATATGATAAAAAGATATAAAAAAGATTTATTTTTAAGAAAAAGATATTTTGAAAAAGATTAAATTTTGAAAATTAAAATTAATTACTTAACTAACAAGAAACTAAAAGATATGATTCTAGAATTTAAAGATTGAACCTTTCTTAACAAGAAAGTAACAAACTTCAAATTTTTGAATCAATCACATTAATTGTTAGTGTAATTTCGAAATTTTGAAATAAAATTAAGAAAAAGATTTTGAAAATAATTTTAAAATTTTCGAAATTAATAAGATAAAAATGAAAAAGATTTGATTTTTGAAAAAAAGAATTTGAAAAGATAA
>NC_029775.3:31723259-31732672 GCF_000817695.3 Arachis duranensis
TTTTTTATTTTTGAATTTTTAATGATGAGAGAGAAAAACAACAAAAATGACTCACAACATGAAAATTATGAATCAAAACTCATGATGCATGCAAGAACACTATGAATGTCAAGATGAACACCAAGAACACTTTGAAGATCATGATGAACATCAAGAACATATTTTTGAAAAATTTTTGATGCAAAAAAAACATGCAAGACACCAAACTTAGAATTCTTTAATGCATGGATACTATCAATGCAAAAATGCATATGAAAAACAATAAAAGACACAAAACAAGAAAATATCAAGATCAAACAAGAAGACTTATCAAGAACAACTTGAAGATCATGAAGAACACCATGAATGCATGAATTTTTCGAAAAAATGCAAGAACAATATGAATATGCAATTGACACCAAACTTAAAAAATTGACTCAAGACTCAAACAAGAAACACAAAATATTTTGGTTTTTATGATTTTCTAATTTTTTTGTATTTTTTTTTATTTTTTTCGAAAATATTCTTTAGAAAAACGAAAATAAAGAAAAAACTTTTGAAAGATTTTTGAAAACTTTTTTGAAAGGAAAATAAAAAGAAAATTATCTAATCTGAGCAACAAGATGAACCGTCAGTTGTCCATACTCGAACAATCCCCGGCAACGGCGCCAAAAACTTGGTGGACGAAATTGTGATCATCAACAATTGCTCCAAAGGCTTGGTGCTCTCAAACGTGAATCACACTTTGTCACAACTCCGCACAACTAACCAGCAAGTGTACTGGGTCGTCCAAGTAATACCTTACGTGAGTAAGGGTCGATCCCACAGAGATTGTTGGTATGAAGCAAGCTATGGTCATCTTGTAAATCCCAGTCTGGCGGATTTAACTGGATTAAGAGATTATTGGTTTAAATAAAGATAATAAAATAATCAGAAAATAAAGATAAAGTTACTCATGTAATTCAATGGTGGGAATTTCAGATAGGTGTGTGAAGGTGCTGTGTTCCTTCTGAATCTCTGCTTTCCTACTTCTTCCTTCCAGTTTTTCATCACTCCTTTCTATGGCAAGCTGTATGTAGGGCATCACCGTTGTCAATGGCTCATCCCATCCTCTCAGTGAAAATGGTCCAAATGCTCTGTCACAGCACGGCTAATCATCTGTTGGTTCTCAATCAGGTTGGAATAGAATCCAGTGATTCTTTTGCGTCTGTCACTAATGCGCAGCCTTCAGGAGTTTGAAGCTCATCACAGTCATTCAATCCCGGAATCCTACTCGGAATACCACAGACAAGGTTAGACTTTCCGGATTCCCATGAATGCCGCCATCAATTCTAGCTTATACCACGAAGATTCTGATCAAGGAATCCAAGAGATATGCACCCGGTCTAAGGTAGAACGGAAGTGGTTGTCAGTCACGCGCATTCATAGGTGAGAATGATGATAAGTGTCATGGATCATCACATTCATCAAGTTGAAGTGCAACGAATATCTTAGAATAGGAATAAATCGAATTGAATAGAAAATAGTAGTAATTGCATTAAAACTTGAGGTACAGCAGAGCTCCACACCCTTAATCTATGGTGTGTAGAAACTCCACCGTTGAAAATACATAAGTGATGAAGGTCCAGGAATGGCCGAATGGCTAGCCCCCAAAACGTGATCACAGGATCAAAAATACAATTCAGGATCCAAGATAAAAATATAATAGTAAAAAGTCCTATTTATACTAGACTAGCTACTATGGTTTACAGAAGTAAGTAATTGATGCAGAAATCCACTTTCAGGGCCCACCTGGTGTGTGCTTGGGCTGAGCTTGATCTATCCACGAGCTGAGACTTTTCTTGGAGTTGAACGCTAAGTTGTAACGTGTTTTGGGCGTTCAACTCTGGTTCGTGACGTGTTTCTGGCGTTTGACTCCAGAATGCCGAATGGAACTGGCATTGAGCGCCAGTTTACGTCGTCTAATTACAAATAAAGTATGAACTATTATATATTGCTGGAAAGCTTTGGATGTCTAATTTCCAACACCATTGAGAGCGCGCCATTTGGAGTTTTGTAGCTCCAGAGGATCCATTTTGAGTGCAGGGAGGTCAGATTCCAACAGCATCAGCAGTCCTTTGTCAGCCTCCTTATCAGAGTTTTGCTCAGGTCCCTGAATTTCAGTCAGAAATTACCTGAAATCACAGAAAAAAACACAAACTCATAGTAAAGTCCAGAAATGTGAATTTAGCATAAAAACCAATGAAAAAAATCCCTAAAAGTAACTAGATCATACTAAAAACTACCTAAAAATAATGCCAAAAAGCGTATAAATTATCCGCTCATCAAATGCCAAAAACACGTTACAACTTAGCGTTCAACTCCAAAAGAAGTTTCAGCTCATGTAAAGATCAAGCTCAGCCCAAACACACACTAAGTGGGCCCCCGGAAGTGGATTTATGCATCAATTACTTACTTCTGTAAACCCTAGTAGCTAGTTTAGTATAAATAGAACTTTTTACTAGTGTATTAGACATCTTTGGACTATCTAGTTCTTTTGACCATTCGGTCTTTCATGGGGGCTGGCCATTCGGCCATGCCTGGACCTTCACCACTTTTGTATTTTCAACAGTGGAGTTTCTACACACCATAGATTAAGGGTGTGGAGCTCTGCTCTACCTCAAGTTTTAATGCAATTACTACTATTTTCTATTCAATTCGATTTATTCCTGTTCTAAGATACCATTCGTACTTCAACCTGATGGATGTGATGATCCGTGATACTCATCATCATCCATCCTTATGAACGCATGCCTGACAACCACTTCCGTTCTACAAGCGAGAGCTAGAGTGTGTATCTCTTGGATTCCTGATGCACGACGCATGGTTGCCCCTCGCCTGACAACCGAGCCTTTCATTCCGTGAGATCAGAGTCTTCGTGGTATAAGCTAGAATTGATGGCGGTATTCATGAGAATTCGGAAAGTCTAAACCTTGTCTGTGGTATTCCGAGTAGGATTTTGGGATTGAATGACTATGACGAGCTTCAAACGCACGATTGTTGGGCGTGATGACAAATGCAAAAGAATCAAGGGATTCTATTCCAACATGATCGAGAACCGACAGATGATTAGCTGTGCCGTCACAGAGCATTTGGACCTTTTTCACTGAGAGGATGGGATGTAGCCATTGACAACGGTGATGTCCTACATACAGCTTGCCATGGAAAGGAGTAAGAAGGATTGGATGAAAGCAGTAAGAAAGCAGAGATTCAGAAAGGACACAGCATCTCCATACACTTATCTAAAATTCCCACCATTGAATTATATGAGTAACTCTATCTTTATTTTCTGTTTATTTATTATTATTATTCGAAAACTCCATAATCATTTATTATCCGACTGACTGAGAATTACAAGATGACCATAGCTTGCTTCATACCAACAATCTCTGTGGATCGACCCTTACTCACGTAAGGTTTATTACTTGGACGACCCAATACACTTGCTGGTTAGTTATGCGGAGTTGTGACAAAGTGTGATTCATGTTTGAGAGCACCAAGTCTTTGGAGCCATTGTTGATGATCACAATTTTGCCGATCAAGTTTTTGGTGCCGTTGCTGGGGATTGTTGGAGTTTGGACAACTAACGATTCATCTTGTTGCTCAAATTAGGTAATTTTTTTTATTTTCCTTTCAAAAAGCTTTCAAAAATATTTTTCAAAATTCCCCCTTTTTTTCGAAAAATTATTCTAAATTTTTAAGAATGAATTCTAGTGTTTCATGAAGCATGTTGAAGCTTGGCTGGCTGTAAAGCCATGTCTAACTCAATTGGATTGAAGCTTCCTCTTCACGTGCTTGAACTATGTATCCTAGAGCTGGCTAGCTATTAAGCCATGCCCAACCCTTGGATTGGAGCTTTAGGCTAACATTGAAAGATTCCTGGAATTCTTATTAAAAATTTTGAATTTCTTATTTTCTTTTTCCTATATGTTTTTCGAAAAAAATAAAAGAAAAAAATCATAAAATCATAAAAACCAAAAATATTTTGTGTTTCTTGTTTGAGTCTTGAGTCAATTTTTAAGTTTGGTGTCAATTGCATGTTCATCTTTTTCTTGCATTTTTCAAAAATTCATGCATGGTGTTCTTCATGATCTTCAAGTTGTTCTTAGTAAGTCTTCTTGTTTGATCTTGATGTTTTCTTGTTTTGTGTCTTTTATTATTTTTCATGTGCATTTTTGCATTCATAGTGTCTAAGCATTAAAGATTTCTAAGTTTGGTGTCTTGCATGTTTTCTTTGCATCAAAAATTTTTCAAAAATATGTTCTTGATGTTCATCATGATCTTCAAAGTGTTCTTGGTGTTCATCTTGACATTCATAGTGTTCTTGCATGCATCATGTGTTTTGATCCAAAATTTTCATGTTTTGGGTCATTTTTGTGTTTTTCTCTCTGATCATTAAAAATTCAAAAATCAAAAAATTATCTTTTCCTTTTTTTTCTCATAAATTTCGAAAATTTGAGTTGATATAGTCAAAAAATTTTAAAATAAGTTGTTTCCTATGAGTCAAGTCAAATTTTCAATTTTAAAAATCTTATCTTTGCAAAATCTTTTTCAAAAATCAAATCTTTTTTTTAATTATTTTCGAAAATTTTAAGAATATTTTTCAAAAATCTTTTTCTTAATATTATTTCATGATTTTCGAAAATTACACTAACAATTAATGTGATTGATTCAAAAATTTGAAGTTTGTTACTTTCTTGTTAAGAAAGGTTCAATCTTTAAATTCTAGAATCATATCTTTTAGTTTCTTATTAGTCAAGTAATCAATTTTAATTTTAAAAATTAAATCTTTTTCAACCATATCTTTTTAATCATATCTTTTTATCATATCTTTTTAAAATTATATCTTTTTCAAAAATTTGATTTTAAAATATCTTATCTAACTTCTTATCTTCTTATCTTTTCAAATTTGATTTTAATATCTTTTTCAACTAACTAATTAACTTTTTGTTTGTTTCTTATCTTTTTCAAAACCACCTAACTACTTCTCCCTCTCTAATTTTTCGAAAATATCTCACCTCTTTTTCAAAATTCTTTTTAATTAACTAATTGTTTCAAATTTTAGTTTTAATTTTAATTCTTCCTTTAATTTTCGAAAATTACTAACTCTTTTTCAAAATTAATTTTCTAATTCTCTCCCCCTCATCTCCTTCTATTTATTTATTTATTTACTAACACTTCTCTCCATCTCAAATCTCTGCTCCTATCCTCACCCTTGTGTTTGGATTCTCCTTCTCTTATTCCCTTTCCTCTCCTACTAACAATAAGGAACCTCTTTACTGTGACATAAAGGATTTCTCTTCTTTTTTCTGTTCTCTTCTTTCTCATATGAGCAGGAATAAGGAAAAAGGCATTCTTGTTGAAGCTGACCCTGAACCTGAAAGGACTCTGAAGAGGAAACTAAGAGAAGCTAAATTACAACAATCCAGAGACAACCTTACTGAAATTTTTGAACAAGAAAAGGAGATGGCAGCCGAACCCAACAACAATAATGCAAGGAGGATGCTTGGTGATTATACTAAACCTACGTCCAAATTTGATGGAAGAAGCATCTCAATTCCTGCCATTGGAGCAAATAATTTTGAGTTGAAACCTCAACTAGTTGCTCTGATGCAACAGAACTGCAAGTTTCATGGACTTCCATCAGAAGATCCCTACCAGTTTTTAACTGAGGCTTGCAGATCTGTGAGACTGTTAAGACTAATGGAGTAGATCTTGAAGTCTACAGGCTCATGCTTTTCCCTTTTGCTATAAGAGACAAAGCTAGAACATGGTTGGACTCACAACCTAAAGATAGCCTGGACTCCTGGGAAAAGCTGGTCACGACCTTCTTGGGTAAATTCTTTCCTCCTCAAAAGCTGAGCAAGCTTAGAGTGGATGTTCAGACCTTCAAGCAAAAAGATGGTGAATCCCTCTATGAAGCTTGGGAAAGATACAAGCAGATGACCAAAAAGTGTCCTTCTGACATGTTTTCAGAATGGACCATAATAGATATATTCTATTATGGTCTATCTGAGTTTTCCAAGATGTCATTGGACCATTCTGCAGGTGGATCCATTCACCTAAAGAAAACGCCTACAGAAGCTCAGGAACTTATTGACATGGTTGCAAATAACCAATTCATTGACACTTCTGAGAGGAATTCCGTGAATAATGGGACACCTCAGAGGAAGGAAGTTCTTGAAATTGATGCTCTGAATGCCATATTGGATCAGAACAAAATGTTCACTCAGCAAGTCAACATGATTTCTCAAAGTCTGAATGGATGGCAAAATGCATCCAACAGTACTAAAGAGGCATCTTCTGAAGAAGAAGCTTATGATGCTGAAAACTCTGCCATGGCAGAGGTAAATTACATGGGGGAAGCCTTTGGCAACACCTATAACCCCTCATGGAGAAATCATCTAAATTTCTCATGGAAGGATCAACAAAAGCCTCAACAAGGCTTTAATAATGTTGGAAGAAACAGGTTTAGCAATAGAAAGCCTTTTCCATCATCTTCTCAGCAGCAGACAGAGAATTCTGAGCAGAGCACCTCTAACTTATCAAATATAATCTCTGATCTATCTAAGGCCACTTTAAGTTTCATGAGTGAAACAAGGTCCTCCATCAGAAATTTAGAGGCACAAGTGGGCCAGCTGAGTAAGAAAGTTACTGAAACTCCTCCTAGTACACTACCTAGCAATACTGAAGAAAATCCAAAAAGAGAGTGCAAGGCCATTGACATAGTCAACATGGCTGAACCTAGAGAGGGAGGAGAGGACGTGAATCCCAAGGAGGAAGACCTCATGGGACGTCTCTCAAGCAAGAAGGAGTTCTCTATTGAGGACCTAAAAGAATCTGAGGCTCATATAGAGACCATAGAGATCCCATTAAACTTCCTTCTGCCATTCATGAGCTCTGAAGACTATTCTTCCTCTGAAGAAGATGAAGATGTAACTGGAGAGCAAGTTGCTCAATATCTTGGAGCCATCATGAAGCTGAATGCCAAGTTGTTTGGTAATGAGACTTGGGAAGGTAAACTTCCCTTGCTCATTAGTGAACTAGATACATGGGTTCAGCAAACTTTACCTCAAAAGAGACAAGATCCTGGCAAATTCTTAATACCCTGTACCATAGGCACCATGACCTTTGACAAGGCTCTGTGTGACCTAGGGTCAAGCATAAATCTTATGCCACTCTCTGTAATGGAGAAAATGGGGATCATTGAGGTACAACCTGCCATATTCTCATTACAAATGGCAGACAAGTCAGTAAGACAAGCTTATGGATTGATAGAGGACGTGTTAGTGAAGGTTGAAGGCCTTTACATCCCTGTTGATTTCATAATCTTAGACACTAGGAAGGAGGAGGATGAATGCATCATCCTAGGAAGACCTTTCTTAGCCACAACAGGAGCTGCGATAGATGTTAACAGAGGTGAATTAGTCCTTCAATTGAATGGGGACCTTGTGTTTAAAACCCAAGGTTATCCTTCTGTAAACATGGAAAAGAGACACGATAAGCTTCTCTGAATACAGAGTCAAACAAAGCCCCCACAATCAAACTCTAAGTTTGGTGTTGGGAGGCCCTCATCATGCTCTGAACATCTTTGAGGCTCCATGAGAGCCCACTGTCAAGCTAGTGACATTAAAGGAGCGCTTATTGGGAGGCAACCCAATTTTTATTTATCTAATTTTATTTTTGTTGTTATTTTATGTTTTATCAGGTTCATGATCATGTGGAGTCACGAAAAAAAATACTAATATTAAAAACAGAATAAAAAATAGCAGATGAAAAATCACACCTTGGAGGAAGGACTTACTGGCGTCTAAACGCCAGTAAGGAGCATCTGGCTGGCGTTCAATGCCAGAACAGAGCATGGATCTGGCGTTGAACGCCAGAAACATGCAGCAATCTAGCGTTTAAATGCCAGGATCGCACACTGAGGAAAGCTGGCGTTCAACGCCAGAAACATGCTGCAGATGGGCGTTGAATACCCAGAACAAGCATAAAGCTGGCGTTGAACGCCCAAAACAAGCATCAATCTGGCGTTCAAACACCAGAATTGCATGCAAAGGCATTTTACATGCCTCATTGGTGCAGGAATATAAATCCTTGACACCTCAAAATCTGTGGACCTCACAGGATCCCCACCTACCTCATCTCTCTCTCTCCATTCATGGTCATCCCTTCTGTTTTTCATTCACCACTCACATCCATCCACTGTTCCCCATACACCCCACCTACCTTCAAAATTCAAAATCTATTTCCCACCCAATCCCACCCATATAGCCGAATACACACATCCCCCAATCTCCTCCATATCTTCTTCTTCTTCTTCTTCTTCTATTCTTTCTTCTTTTGCTCGAGGGTGAGCAACATTCTAAGTTTGGTATGGTAAAAGCATAGCTTTTTTTATTTTTTCATAACCATTGATGGCACCTAAGGCCAGAGAAACCTCAAGAAAGAGGAAAGGGAAGGCAATTGCTTCCACCCCTGAGTCATGGGAGATGGAGAGATTCATCTCAAGGGTCCATAGCTCAGTAGAAGAGCATTTGACTGCACATCAAGAGAGCATGAGGAATTCCCTCATCAAGAAATCCCTGAGATACCTCAGGAGATACATTTTCCTCCACACAATTATTAAAAGCAACTAAGGATAGGAGCACCAAAATCACTAGGGATCAAGCAACAGAGGCAAGAAAGAGACATAGAGGAGCTCAAAAAGCACCATTGGTACTTAAAAAAGGCGCCACCCTCACTAAGGTGGACTCATTCCTTAACTTCCTTGTTCTTAATTCTCTGTTTTTCGATTTTTATGCTTCATGTTTATCTATGTTTTGTGTCTTTATTACATGATCATTAGTATTTAGTTACTATGTCTTAAGGCTATGAATAATTTCATTAATCCTTCACCTCTCTTAAATGAAAAATGTTTCTAATTCAAAAGAACAAGAAGTACATGAATTTCAAAAATTGTCCTTGAATTTAGTTTAATTATATTGATGTGGTGACAATACTTTTTGCTTTCTGAATGAATGCTTGAATAGTGCATATTTTTGATCTTATTGTTTATGAATGTTAAAATTATTGGCTCTTGAAAGAATGATGAACAAGAGAAATGTTATTGATGATCTGAAAAATCATAAAATTGATTCTTGAAGAAAGAAAAAGCAGTGAAAAAGCAAAAGGCTTGCAAAAAAAAAGTGGCGAAAAAAATTAGAAAGAAAAAGAAAAAGCAAGCAGAAAAAGCCAATAGCCCTTAAAACCAAAAGGCAAGGGTAAAAAGGATCCAAGGCTTTGAGCATCAATGGATAGGAGGGCCCAAGGAAATAAAATCCAGGCCTAAGCGGCTAAATCAAGCTGTCCCTAACCATGTGCTTGTGGCATGCAGGTCCAAGTGAAAAGCTTGA
>NC_029775.3:31732981-31738023 GCF_000817695.3 Arachis duranensis
ATACTGGAAAACAAAGTGCTTAGGGCCACGGCCAAGACTCATAAAAGTAGTTGTGTTCAAGAATCAACAAACTTAACTAGGTGAATCAATAACACTATCTGTAATTCTATGTTCCTAGAGATGCCAATCATTCTAAACTTCAAAGGAAAAAGTGAGATGCCAAAACTGTTCAGAAGCAAAAAGCTACAAGTCCCGCTCATCTAATTAGAACTAATATTCATTAATATTTTGGGATTTATAGTATATTCTCTTATTTTTATCCTAATTGATTTTCAGTTGCTTGGGGACAAGCAACAATTTAAGTTTGGTGTTGTGATGAGCGGATAATTTATACGCTTTTTGGCATTGTTGTTAGGTAGTTTTTAGTATGATCTAGTTACTTTTAGGGATGTTTTCATTAGTTTTTATGCTAAATTCATGTTTCTGGACTTTACTATGAGTTTGTGTATTTTTCTGGGATTTTAGGTATTTTCTGGCTGAAATTGAGGGACCTGAGCAAAACTCTGATAAGAAGGCTGACAAAGGACTGCTGATGCTGTTGGATTCTGACCTCCCTGCACTCGAAATAGATTTTCTGGAGCTAGAGAACTCTAAATGGCACGCTCTTAATGGCGTTGGAAAGTAGACATCTAGAGCTTTTCAGAAATATATAATAGTCTATACTTTATTCGAGATTAGATGACGTAAACTGGTGCTCAACGCCAGTTCCATGCTGCATTCTAGAGTCAAACGCCAGAAACACGTCACGAACCAGAGTTGAACGCCAAAAACACGTTACAACTTGGCATTCAACTCCAAAAGAAGCCTCAGCTCGTGTAAAGATCAAGCTCAGCCCAAACACACACCAAGTGGGCCCCGGAAGTGGATTTATGCATCAATTACTTACTTCTGTAAACCCTAGTAGCTAGTTTAGTATAAAGAGAACTTTTTACTAGTGTATTAGACATCTTTGGACTATCTAGTTCTTTTGACCATTCGGCCATGCCTGGACCTTCACCACTTATGTATTTTCAAGAGTGGAGTTTCTACACACCATAGATTAAGGGTGTGGAGCCCTGCTGTACCTCAATTTTTAATGCAATTACTACTATTTTCTATTCAATTCGATTTATTCCTGTTCTAAGATACCATTTGTACTTCAACCTGATGGATGTGATGATCCGTGACACTCATCATCATCCATCCTTATGAACGCGTGCCTGACAACCACTTCCATTCTACAGGTGAGAGCTAGAGTGCGTATCTCTTGGATTCCTGATGCACGACGCATGGTTGCCCCTCGCCTGACAACCGAGCCTTCCATTCCGTGAGATCAGAGTCTTCGTGGTATAAGCTAGAATTGATGGTGGTATTCATGAGAATCCGGAAAGTCTAAACCTTGTCTGTGGTATTCCGAGTAGGATTCTGGGATTGAATGACTGTGACGAGCTTCAAACTCGCAATTGTTGGGCATGATGACAAACGCAAAAGAATCAAGGGATTCTATTCCAACATGATTGAGAACCGACAAATGATTAGTCGTGCCGTGACAGAGCATTTGGATCTTTTTCACTGAGAGGATGGGATGTAGCCATTGACAACGGTGATGCCCTACATACAGCTTGCCATGGAAAGGAGTAAGAAGGATTGGATGAAAGCAGTAGGAAAGCAGAGATTCAGTAAGGACACAACATCTCCATACACTTATCTGAAATTCCCACCATTGAATTATATGAGTAACTCTATCTTTATTTTCTGTTTATTTATTATTATTATTCAAAAACTCCATAATCATTTATTATCCGCCTGACTGAGAATTACAAGATGACCATAGCTTGCTTCATACCAACAATCTCTGTGGGATCGACCCTTACTCACGTAAGGTTTATTACTTGGACGACCCAGTACACTTGCTGGTTAGTTATGCGGAGTTGTGACAAAGTGTGATTCATGTTTGAGAGCACCAAGTCTTTGGAGCCATTGTTGATGATCACAATTTCGCCGATCATCAGGCACGAGGATCTTGGCTAAGCGAGTAACAAAGATTGGGTGATTATCACGGGTCACCCATTCATTCTGACTTAACTGAATTAAGAATAAGATTATATCTTGGAGAAGAAGTGGGTATGAATTGAAGGAAAAACAATAGTACTTGCATTAATTCATGAGGAAAAGCAGAGCTCCACACCTTAATCTATAGTGTGTAGAAACTCCACCGTTGAAAATACATAAGTTGTCCATGCCTGCCAAATAGCATGAAACAAATAAAAAAGGGTTTCAAAGACTTGATCCCAAGATCAAAGAGGATCAAAAGATCACAGATGATCCAAAAGATGAAAAAACAATAGTAAAAGGTCCTATTTATAGAGAACTAGTAACCTAGGGTTTACAGAAATAAGTAAATGATGTAGAAATCCACTTCTGGGGCCCACTTGGTGTTTGCTTGGGCTGAGCATTGAAGCTTTCACGTGCATAGGCTTCTCTTGGAGTTAAACGCCAGCTTTGGTGCCAGTTTGGGTGTTTAACTCCAGCTTTTATGCTAGTTTGGGTGTTTTACGCCAGAATTTTTATGCTGAATTTGAACGCCAGTTTGGGCCATCAAATCTCGGGTAAAGTATAAACTATTATATATTGCTGGAAATCCCAAGATGCCTACTTTCCAATACAATTGAGAGCGCACCAATTGGGCGTCTGTAGCTCCAGAAAATCCATTTCTAGTGCAGGGAGGTCAGAATCCAACAGCATCTACAGTCCTTTTTCAGCCTCTGAATCAGATTTTTGCTCAGGTCCCTAAATTTCAGCCAGAAAATACCTGAAATCATAGAAAAACACACAAACTCATAGAAAAGTCTAGAAATGTGAATTTTGCATAAAAACTAATAATTATATACTAAAAACTAACTAAATCATACTAAAAACTACCTAAAAACAATGCCAAAAAGCGTATAAATTATCCGCTCATCACTTTATCCCATAATTCTTGAAAATCTCAACTTAACATAACCATAAAAATCACATTTTATTTAAAACAAGTTTCCAAAATTGATTTCAATTTCGTTTTTAAGTTTAAAACATTCCCATGAGACTCGAAAATCATCTCGTTGCGCCAAATCAAATTTAAATATTTTAAATTCACTAAATACTCTTCAAAACATAACCCCCTTAAATATTTTTAATTTAATGAAATACACTTTCGATTCAACCCAGTACCCAAAATCATTTTCAGCTTCATTTTTAAATTTAAGACATTTTCAAAAAGGATCAGAATTAATTTCATCTTCACTAAATCAAATTCATTAAAACTTCTCAAACGTGATTCTTTAATAAAAATCAAACAAAATAGGTTAAATTCTTATTATTCAAAATTCCGCTTAAACTACCTTAAATCAAGATTTATTAAATCAAATTTCAAGACAAAGTTTCTAAACTTTAGGGGGGCAACAACCAATCTCATTTCTCCTTCTAATTCAATTTATTTCAAACTTATAAAAATTTCGGCAATACTTCTCCTAAAACTCGGACTTTACCACCCTTATAGGTTCCCTCATTTTCATGTATTCTCAATTTATTTTGATCTAAAATAGCATTCAACCCAGAGTTAACCAAATCAATTAGAATTTTCAGCATTTAATGGTTTCCAATCAACTTACAAAAATACACTTTATCAAACCAATTTTAGTCCAATGCCCAAATCTAGGAATTCACTTAACCAAAAATTACAACAACCAATCACTTTCAATAAATCAAGAAAACCAATTCAGCAACATCAATCAACTAACCAGAAAATTCAGCATTCTCAATCAATCAATAAATCAATCAAATAAACAATTACATATACCCAAAACAACTTAGTTCAATCCATAAGACTCACATAATCATGAAAATACATTTTTCGCATTAATATCGACTTGTAATAATTCTTGAAAGTAAAATAAGTTTAAGAAAAAGTCCCTACCTCAATTGCGACTTAACGACGGGATGACTTTTTTTCTCTCGGTCTGTAGCAGCTGCAACCACATCTCCATTTTACTTCTGTAGCAACAGCAGCAGCTTCAATCGCGACATGCAATAAGTGAAACTTGACCATACATTACCAAAATCTTAGAATCTTCACCAAAATCATAACAAAACACATATACACTAGCGATGAGGGTTTTCAAGACAAGAAAGACTTATTGTGGCTAAAGAGGAATAAGACAACGGAACGGCAGTAGCTCTGGCTGTGTTTTCCAGTGACTAGAGGTGCCGAAACCAACATGGTAGCAATTGGAAGGGCAGCGGCCATGGCAGAAGAAACAAAGTAGCTCCACTGCGTCTCTGATGAGCGGATAATTTATACGCTTTTTGGCACTGTTTTTAGTATGTTTTCAGTACATTTTAGTTAGTTTTTAGTATGTTTTTATTAGTTTTTATTTAAAATTCACTTTTCTGGGATTTACTATGAGTTTGTGTGTTTTTCTGTGATTTCAGGTAATTTATGGCTGAAATTGAGGGACCTGAGCAAAAATCTGATTCAGAGGCTGAAAAAGGACTACAGATGCTGTTGGATTCTGACCTTCCTGCACTCAAAGTAGATTTTCTGGAGCTACAGAAGCCCAATTAGTGCGCTCTCAATTGCGTTGGAAAGTAGACATCCTGGGCTTTCCAGAAATGTATAATAGTCCATACTTTTCTCGAGATTTGATGGCCCAAACCGGCGTTGCAAATCAGCTTCAGAATTCCTGGCGTTTAACGCCGGAACTGGCACAAAAATTGGAGTTAAACGCCCAAATTGGCACAAAAGCTGGCGTTTAAATCCAGGAAAAGTCTCTACACATGAAAGCTTCAATGCTTAGCCCAAGCACACACTCAGTGGACCCCGGAAGTGGATTTTTACGTCATTTACTCATTTCTGTATATCCTAGGTTACTAGTTCACTATAAATAGGATCTTTTGACATTGTATCTTTACCTCATGGCACATTACATGTTTCTTATTGTATCTTCTATGGCATGAGTCTCTAAACCCCATGGTTGGGGGTGAGGAGCTCTGTTGTGTCTTGATGGATTAATGCAATTACTACT
>NC_029775.3:31738098-31738351 GCF_000817695.3 Arachis duranensis
GATGATCCGTGACACTCATCATCATTCTCACCTATGAACGTGTGCCTGACAACCACCTCCGTTCTACTTTAGATTGAGTGATTATCTCTTGGATTCCTTAATCAGAATCATCGTGGTATAAGCTAGAATTGATAGCGGCATTCAAGAGAATCTGGAAGGTCTAAACATTGTCTGTGGTATTCTGAGTAGAATTCAAGGATTGAATGACTGTGACAAGCTTCAAACTCCTGAGGGCTGGGCGTTAGTGACAGAC
>NC_029775.3:31738514-31751290 GCF_000817695.3 Arachis duranensis
TACAGCTTGCCATGGAAGGAGTCTTGCGTGCATGAAGAAGAAGACAGTAGGAAAGCAGAGATTCAGAAGATAGAGCATCTCTAAAACCTCAACCTATTCTCCATTACTGCAAAACAAGTATTTATTTCATGTTCTTTTACTTTTCACAATCAAACCTGATAATTATTGATATCCTGACTAAGAGTTATAAGATAACCAAAGCTTGCTTCAAACCGACAATCTCCGTGGGATCGACCCTTACTCACGTAAGGTATTACATGGACGACCTAGTGTACTTGCTGGTTAGTTGTGCGAAATTGCAAAAGTGTGATTGCAATTTCGTGCACCAAGTTTTTGGCGCCGTTGCCGGGGATTGTTCGAGTTTGGACAACTGACGGTTTATCTTGTGGCTTAGATTAGGACTGTTTTATTTTTGTTGGTTTAGAGTCTTTTATTTGAGTTTAGTTTCATATTCTAAGTTTGGTGTCTTCTTTGTGTTTTCCTTTAAGTTTTCAAAAATTTGTGTCTGATTTTCTAAAAATTTTAAGTTTGGTGTCATTTTGTTATTTTTCTCTTTCCTCATTTCAAAAATTGATTCTTTTTCAAAATAATTTTCAATCATATCTTTTCAATTGCTAATTCCAAAATCTTTTTTTATTAACTAATTGATTTAGTTTTCAATCTATTTTGATCTTATTTTTTTAGTTTTCGAAATTTTATTTTATTTTATTTTAAATTTTTTCGGTCACCTTTAAAAAAAATTTACTTTACTTGTGAATCTATATCATATTCCCTTTCTCCATCATGGACCTAAGTGGAATTGAACAGTCCAGAAGGACTCTGGGGTAATATGCTAACCCCATTACAGCTGCATATGGGAGTAGCATCTATATACTTCCCATTAAAGCAAGCAGCTTTGAGCTAAATCCTCAACTTATTATCATGGTGCAGCAAAATTGCCAGTATTTCGGTCTTCCACAGGAAGAACCTACTGAGTTTCTGGCACAATTCTTACAACTTGCTGACACAGTACGTGATAAAGAGGTGGATCAGGATCTCTACAGATTATTACTGTTTCCATTTGCTGTAAAAGATCAAGCTAAGGAGCTGACAATCTCCATGGGATCGACCCTTACTCACGTAAGGTATTACTTGGACGACCCAGTGCACTTGCTGGTTAGTTGTGCAGAATTGCCAAAGTGTGATTGCGATTTCGTGCACCAGTCTCTCTCTCTTGTGAGCCGACAAGGACAACGACGACACGGGCTTTGGCGACGACTTCATCATCGGCAGCAACGACGACTGGCACGACGGGACGTAACTCCTCCTTTCCTCTCCTCAGCAATAGCGACGTGCGAAGGCAGCTCCCTTTCTCGCAAGGTTTTGCTCGATGGCATCCATCTCTCTCCTCTTTGTCTGCGTTGGCAGCTTGGGAGCGGCGATGGCAAGGCACGATGCCTCCTTCTCTCTTCTCCTCCCTACCCATTGTAGCTCTCCTTCTCTCTTCGTGGTTCTCTTTTTCAAAGGTATTTCTCTCTCGGTTTTGTCCTCCTAACAGCGGCGCCGAGACAGCAAGCTCCTCCCTCCTTCTCTTCTTCATGTGTGGGTGTGTTTTTGGGGAAGAGGTGGTAGATGTGACAAGGAAAAGGGTGAAGGAGTTTGTTTGTGTATGGTCAGGTTTAGGGTTTTGATTTGAGAAAAATGGTGAGGCTAGGTTAGTAATTTCTAATAAATATAGGGGTAATGTAGTAATTGAAAACTAATTTTAATCCAAAATATTTTTATAGAAAATACTATTTATTCATCAATTTTTACAAATTATTTTCAAATAAATACTCTAATTTTAAAATTAGAGGTAATCAAATAAAATTTTCTTTAAAATTATAAATAAATATCATAATCTAATTTTTAAAAATTTGGGGTCTTACATTTGACTAGTTAGCAATTTGTCTAAGTTGCTGGAACTTTGTGCAAACTATGCTAAATCATTATTCAAACCTCTAATCACTTCATGTAATCTATAATTTTCTATAATAATATCTAGTGTCGCATTAACCGTGTGATTCCCTTTAAAATTTTCAATTTCATATTTTAAAAATCTGTTTTGGATATGTGAGAATAATTTACCTCTTTCAATTGGTCTTGATCAGCCATGAAACACGCTTGTGCTTCGTGTTCGGATTCATCTTCATCATTGGAGTCATTTTCAAGGTCCTCCCATGAAGCCATTGGTACTTTCTTCTTATCTTTCTTCATCTTGTCCTCCTTTTTTAGTTTAGGGCAGTCATACTTGAGATGGCCAACCTCCTTACAATCATTACATATAATTTTGCTGAAATTCCTCTTGTGTTCCTTTGAACTTGAACCTTTGTTCTTGCCTTTGCTTCTCATAAGTCTTCTCAATCTCCTAGCAAAAAATATAATTTCGTCATTCAAAAAATTATCATTGGAATCTTCTTCCAATGAATCAACTTTGGATTTTAGGGCCACCCTTTCTTTTTTTGGTCATAGTTCAGGTGTATGGTTTCATAAGCAAGAAGTTTTTCTCTCAACTCATTATAGGTCATTTGGTTCAGATTGTTGCTTTTGGCTATTACAGTTACTTTTGTTTCCTACTCTTTTGTGAGACTTCTGAGTATTTTTCTCATAACACTTGTTCGGTGTGAGTCATCTCCACAGCATCCAAGCTATTAATGATGATTGAAAATCTTTCAAACATCTCATCAATGGTTTCTCCTTCCTTCATAATGAATATCTCATATTCCTTTCTTAGCATATCGTTAATGACTTGGAGTTTATCCCAAATCTCTTTTGCTATTTTGCACCTTGATAGCTTCCGATATTCCTCAAAACTGGTAGCACATTGTAACATGTTGATTGCCTTGGCATTCAGCTATACCTTTTTCTTGTCTTTGTCATTCCATTTGCTTTCTTCTTTAGGAGTCACCACTCTTTCAACGCTTGTTTTTGTTGGGACTTGCGGACCATTTATAATAATCTTTCAAATGTTGTAATTAATGGACTGCACAAATATTTGCATTATTTCCTTCTAGTAAGTGTAGTTCTTGCTATTGAAGAATGGTGGTTTGTTGTTTGACTATCCTTTTGTAAGGGTGTATGCAACAACAATTGCCCCCATGTTGGCCATTTGGATCTTTTCTCCAAGTTGTTAAACTTGATGCTCGAGATATTGACTCTTGATACCAATTGAATATTTTCAATGGTCTAGAGAATAAGGATTGAATCTATGGCCTCTTTTAATTTCTTTTAAGCTTTACCACCAAAAATAGTTTCTGTAGAGTCTGCAAAAGTGATTATGCATGAGACAAAATATTTGTCTCATAACAAACAGAACAAAAATTGAACAAAAAAGAAAGAAGCACACATTCATATATCCTGGTTTAGCCACCTTGTGCGATGTGATCTACATCCAGTTTCCACCACAACCATGGTAGAATTTCCTCTATCTTTTCAAAGAATTACCTTCACCAATTTCCTATGATTCTTCCTAATCCTATCCGAGACAAACCAAACTTTTATCCAAGCTTGATTTAGCTAGGTTCACTCCTTAGAGTTTCAACCACTAAGTGCTCACCAAACTTAGTAAGAAAATTCTCTCAAGATCATGAATACAAAACAGAAATACATACAAAAGAGATTTGACATAATATTTGGATTTTTTTCAAGCCAACTGTCTTTGCCTTTTCTCTCAATGACTTTTTTTAATACCTCATATATTTTCCTTTTTCCATTGATTAAAAACAAAGAAACATAAAACTGAGGAAAACAGAATAATCAATGAATAACATGAAGGAGAAGAAAGTATATCAAAAATGCTATGAAGAGATAAACAGTATGCTCTCACTCCTTGATTCAATTTTCCGCTGGTTACTTCCTTTTATATTAAGTAATGTTACCCAACTTTGAGCTGTTGAGAAGAGTCAATACCTTGAGCAACGAACCAGTTGAAGTCTTCTCCTTCTTTTAAAAAATCAGACCAGAAAATCAAGGATTAAGAACAGAGTAATGTGGTGCAGAGGTGGATGGGTGATAACAATGACTTGGTTATGAGACCTTCAATGGGTTTGCCAAATCAACACCTTTAATCTTGTGCTTTGGCCCCAAGTTTCTTTTCTAACCCTTGGATATAAATCAGAACCAGCAACCTCTATTTCTTCTTCTTACCCGAATGATGTATGCAAGAAAGAGGTAGCTTTTTTCAAGTCATTTGACTTGCACAAGAGTAGAGACAATATCTTTTTTCTTCTGAAATAGATTATTCCTTTGATTTGATTCAAAGCTCCATTGATTTGACTTAACCTCCAAATCTTTTGCTTTTCCCTTTTTCCTCTTTGGTGCTTAATTGAAAAGCGATGCACTTTTTCTTGGTTATTTGCTTTACCCGAATTGACAAAGCTTTATCTACAACAATTTACTTTTTTTTTCATAAAGCTGTTGGACTGGGCTGTGTGTTTGATGATATGTTTGATCATATCCCAGTAGCCTTGTTGATTTTGTCCAAGTAGCAACACAATGGGCTGTTGGCTTTATTTGTTTTGGGCTGCACAATCAAACTTGGATATGCATCACTAAATAATGTGTCAAATATTTTTGGGCTATCAACCCACCAAAAATATGTTTGTTATCACAAAAAATATGATTATTGTTTACTAAACTCAACAAATACAATATGTAATTCATATCATACATTATTTTATTATTTTATATTGTAAAAATTATCAATAATACATCATTTTTATCGTAAAAGAAACTTGCATGAGAAAAATGATTAAAATAAAGATAATATTGAAAACCACATTTTAATTTGGCTAAATTTATAATTTTATCTTATAATAATGTCCATATGTTGAACATAAAAATTATATTCATTCTTTTGTTTTAAATTGTACTTTTTTTAGTATGTAATCTATCTTATTCGCATTAACTATTTTACTAGATTTTCTCTCTATTAGCTAATATTAACTTGAATAGAATGTTTTGAATATTCACAAATTTACTTACCAAAAAACAAAAATCACATTATATTCATAAAAAAAGTTAAAGTAGTTGATAAAATTAACTAAACACAAAAAAACTATCCAAAATTTTAAAATTAACTCTTTTTTCTAAATCAAATATTATTCCTAAATTCACTACATTCTCAACCTTTGATCAATTCCACCCATGTCCCGCTCAATCCCACCTCTGCGTCAACTGCTACCCCCATCATCGTTCACCGTCTCGGTCCCACTTAATGTCATTTTTTTCTCCATCAGTTATTTTACGGGAGAAAATCTTCTATAGTTGGAAAAAAAAAACTTGACCAGGTCAAGCGCTAAATTCCAAATGTCTAAAATTATTAAAGTAGATCAATGGTAAAAGTTAAAAATGAGTATCCACTTTTAATTTTCTCTCTTTTCACTTTTTGTCTTCTTATTGAGTGTCTTCATTGAAATCCACCGTCATTAATAATTACCCAAATTATAATTTTTTTAATTTAATTTATTATCATTAATCCTTGAATAAATTTTGTCATCAATTTCATTGGTTTGGAAAAATACTTTAAGTAATTTAACTTCAACTTATTTACTATCAATGCATATATCTTTATTATGTAGAATAATATCATGCAAATTCATTTGCAAAGGAAAATAAGATTGTTTTAGAAGTCAGATTAAAAGCTTGTTTTAGAGATTCAAACTTAAAAAGTATTTTAACGAACATTTTAACAAATATCTACCTTTGATAAGAACTTGTTTCCATTTTTTACAAAAATTACTTTTGGTTGAATTATTTCTGAACTAAAAAGTAATATCAATTATTTTGTTATTGACAAGGAAGAAGAAAACATGGGAGAAAGGTGGAGAAAGAAGCTGAATATAAAAGATGGATAAAATTATTCTTTTCTTGGAAGACGTACTTATTGAATGAAAATGAAAAATTGCATCAGCAGAGAAGACCAATGTGAGAAACTGAAAAGGCAGAAGAATGATGATGTAAATTTAGTTTTTTTTCTTTTTTAGTAATAGTGTAAATCTCTTTTAATCTTGACAATTGATTTTTTTAAAAGAACTCGAATGGACAGGATTCAACAATTGACGCCGTCCAATTTTTACGAGATTAGATAGGATGCACTTCTGTTATCTTACTGCCCCCTCCTTCTTCACCTTCATCCTCAAAATTATTGCCTTATTTTCTCTATCTCATTGCCAACATTTACCCTCACCACTACCGACATTGCCACCATCACTTTACCTCTATCCCCATCGTACCTCTTATAACCTTTCTTTATCATCAACAATAGTACAATAATTCCACTCACCCATAGTCGCCACTGCACAACAATAAGAACAACATCTAACCCCTTTTTTCTGATTTTGAAGCAAAAGTAAATGGGAAAGAGAAAAAGAGTGAGCCAATGAGAAAAGAAAAAGGTGAGTGGTTGGAGGTGATGATTGTAAAGACGAGGGTGGAGGTGTGATGACTTCAGAAAGCAAAGGAAGAGTAGCAATCATGCCAAAGTCAAAGAAAGTAACAATGATGTCACAAGGTGAAAGAAGTAGCAACAGTGATAGGCACAAATCTGCGATGGTGCTGAGAGGTAAATGAAACAACAATATGAGGCAAATGAAGAAAAATAACATGCAAGATAGGAAATAATGATGGTGATAACAAAGCAGAGAAAAGGGAACAAAGCAGAAGGTGTGAGTAAAAGGGGGTTGGGTTAGGGTAGGATGAGGTGAGATGGCAATGAATATAGGTGGGAAGGATAGGTGAGGCAGAAATGGTTACAAGTGGAGTAGGATGGGTTGGGGACTACAGGCCAAGTGTGTATTTGGATTGGCGTTTGTCAAATTAAACTTCAAGTTTGAACTTGATTTGATAGAATTGATTTTAGGTAGAAGTGAGTTTGTGCCACCATAATTCATGTTTGGCAATTCTATATCAAAATTGATTTTGATAGAATGAATATTGTTTAGATAATTTTAGTTAAAATCACTTTTAGATAAATAATTATTAAAACAGTTTTGCTAGATAACCAAGTAGGGTACCAGCCAACTCTGGTAACTCTAATGTTGCCCTAAAAACACAAAAAAATCCTACCACTTTATCCGGAACTAACCTTAGTTTACCTTTTCACTTTCTCACACATAGTAAAACTAAAAAAAAAAAAACCGTACACCACGCCGACTCATGCTACCGTCAGCAGACAACCAAGTTGTGCTACCACCTCCCAACCAATTTCAGCGACTATGCTGCTGCAGCAAGAAGCTGCGTGTCAGGTTGCCACAGCCCTCATGAAGGGAGTCCATGCATCATCGCTGCCTGGGTGCATCCTGAAGCCTTACGTCGTTGCTGCCCCCCACACAACCTGACCCTTCGACGTCGACCTGGTGCTGAACGTGCTCCCCACGAAGTAACTACCCGCATCCTCTATTGTCGAAGACCATCTCAAGACACACGCGAAGGATTGTTGGTAGTCCATCACTGCGATGCACCCAATTCCAATTCCCCATCAGCCCTAAGCCCCCTAACTGCCGATTACAATGAAATCAATGACAAGGTATTGCTGCTTGTGCCCGATTCTTAGGGTTTTTCTTTTTTGAATCTTTCTATTGGAGGAAAATAAAAAATTGGTTTATCTTGACTTTTGGGTGATTTTTCAGAAGTTTGTTTCTTCATTAAACATATGTTTTTTTGCTCTTAGATGGATGCTTCTTTGTATTATTGATGGATGTTTCTTAGTATAGGATTGCAGATGTTCTTTTTTGTTTGATGGATGTTTCTTTACTCTTAGATGGATGTTTCTTTTTATTGTATATAGATGTTTCTTTTAGTTTGATGGATGTTTCCTTGTATTTTAGAGGGATGTTTCTTTGCTCTTAAATGATATTTTTTGTATTGTAGATATCTATTTCTTAGTATAGGGTTATAGATGTTTTTTTATGGATGTTTCTTAGTATAAGATTGCAGATGTTCTTTTCTGTTTTTATTACCAGTTACTGGATTCTTCTTTCACAAGTTCCGGATACTCTTTATATTTTTTTGGAAGAATTGTTGGTTACCTATGTGAGCGAATTAGTAACACCTAATCTAGTTGACTCAATGAATGAATAGAAGAGACTAGTTCATAGGTTTTTGGATGTTCTTCTTTAAATCTAAAAAAAATTATTTATGAGTTGCGTTCCTATTATAGGATTTCAAATGCCTCTTTTCTTTACAGATGTTCCTTTTATAGTTTCCAGATGTTTCAATTTTATTTTGTTGGAGGGATTGTTTGTGACTGATGTCATTAGATTAATAATGACTAATTTTGTGTAATTAACTAATGATTAGAAGGGACTGGTTATAGGTTTTAGTTGTTTTTATTAGATTTTGCAATTCAGTGCAGTTACAACTGATGTCTCTTTTAGAATAACATGGAAGTTTCTTTTATAAGACTCTGGGTGTTTGTTTTTTGTTTTATGGATTATAACACCATTGATATTAGTGTTGTTGCATCATACACTACTATATGCTTTAATTTTTTCGTAATTGTTATTTTTTCACACTATTGCTTTTAATGTTGATAAAAATTGGTAGAGACAAGGTGATCACCATGTCATATTGATGACATGATGAGCCATTTAGTAAATAGCCATGCTGACACAAAGCTAGTAGAAATAGAAGCTATTGGGTTCAGATTTCTAAGGCCCATCCTAAAGTGGCCTGTCAAGCAAGAAATCATGGTCACATTGGCAATGTCATACAATCGTGACACAAACAATTTTCTCATGGATGTTGAAAACATTCAAATTAATGCCGATTTAATTGAAAAAGTTTTTGACGTTCCTTTTGGTGGTGATCATTCCTTTGATTTTGATATTCGGCATTTCTTTACTATTGAGAATAAGTAGCCTTTTTTTGCCACTCCATTCGATTATCACGTTTGTATACTCAAGATAACTGTATATATTTTGCGTATAAATGTATTTGTGTTTTTTAGCCTAGAAACTTTCATATGGTAGGCACCGACTTCTTGGATTTAATGATAAGAATCTAGCACATGTGACTGTAAAAAGACAATTCAACAGAAGAACACCAATTGAACTTCACTAGTACATCTATGAATACTTAATGGAAAGCGAAGCAGAAAGGCTGGAATTCTAACAACATTTCCTATTAGTTGTCCTAAAGGTGTTCTTATGCCCCCACAACACAACAAGTCATCTTTCCATGGCACATCGCCTAATACTTGATGTCTCAAATCCAAGGAGATTTAACTAGCCGATGAAGATATTTAACTGGTTGACAAAGGTAATCGAAAGGTATCAACTTAAAAACAACAAAACTTGCAAAGGATGCATGTTCGCCTTCTTGGTAAGTTACATGGTATATTTACGTAGCATCTAGTTAATTGTAGTCGGCTTTTACGTTGCGTACCATAAGTTATGTTTGTCTTCTCACAAAATACTATACTTTCAATGGCTAAAATATGGCCGGCTAGAGCATTGTTAGGAACTAGAGCCATGGATCTCTGCATGGACCACCAAGAAACTCAAGAAAAAGCCAACAAATGTTCTTTCCGAGGTAGTTCGAAACTCCATTTACTTTTACAGGTAATAAAGTGTTGGACGTTATTTGAAGATATAAGATGTTTCCTTCATGACTTGTCAGTTCTATATCTTCGAGCATTCTTTACGTGATATATCTCATATAATGTGCTTCTGGGTGTTACTTTACTAATAGGGATGCATCGTCGCTAGCGTAAAAAAAAGGTGCAAATTACCAAAAGCCAAGCATGTAAAGGCAAAACACAACCATCATTAAAAGGAGAACACTCACTGCACAAGAGAATGTGCGACTTATTTTAACACACAGGAACGAAACAACATCATAGTCTGGGGGCGACGGGAACAAGTTCAATCAGCAAGAAACACTTATGAAACCAATTGAGTCCAACCACAGTAATCCAGACACCCCATCAAAAGAAACAATGGCAAAAACAAACTGGGATGAAGTGTCTCGTGAATTCGAAAGGCAAGTTTTGCTGCCAAATTTGTCATTTTTCGCTATTTTAGTTAGATTCTGATCTAGGTTCCCTTAAAAATGGAAGGTTTTTTCTTTGATATCCATATATTTCTTTTGGATAAAATGTATTTCTCTACTACATATTTAAGCATGTTCCTTTATACGTTGTAGTTTTTATTTTTTATTTTTTTTGCATATGTTTTCAACTATACCTTCCGCATAACATTCCAACCTATCTTTCCTCTATCTAATCTCAGTTGCTTATGACACAGGGACCCTGACAATTTGTCATTGCGAGACTAGAGAGTGAAAAACTATGGGCAGACTTTGACCGGGTTTAGAACACGAAGCCCATCAATAAGGATCCTAACCACGACGTGAATTTGAACAGTGCATCTTGCCTTATACCAAGTCCATATCGTCCATCCTTCTCACTTGGAATATCTCAGTTAGCAAAGACACCTACCCCATCCCCTCCTCGAGGGTCGAAAAACCAGCAAGCATGCGTAACAGTGAATCTGTCAATAAATTGTGAACATGTCTCTTGGAAAACAACAGACCCTAGCATGGTATACTAGTAGACCAAATCTGATATTGTACAGGGAGGGCTTATGTATGGTGCAAATCAGTTGCAAGAAGCGTAAGTAAATTAATGAAGAATTTGATATAATGAATGTATTGTTATGATATGCTATATCTTAAAAAAGTGGCGCAATTCAAAGATGAAAACTTGATAATGCAGATCGTGCAATGAATGTGCTTTGCATTCAATGACTCGACGTCATCAACATCCAAGCATGTCTTTTACTGCATGCATCCGGGGATATAGAATTCATAATCTTATAGCATTTTATAAATTATAAAAATTGTTAGCATATTCACTAGATTTGTTTGAATAGAAAACAACCATACACCTAAAAAATATTTCTGTCTTTAAAGACGGGTCAAACGCAACATATGTAGGGTTGGGTGCACAATTTGGTGCTGATACTAGATACTTTGACAAAGTAGAAGCTACCAAAGAGGAAATGGGTAAGTCCATCTGATGGATGACAAATTATTAATGCCTACACAACAAAATTGGATGATATTTTTTCACACACACTCACTAGGTACATATGTATTTCATTGTAGTGGTTTTTTCCCATCTGTTTGTCCAATCATTGGTAGGTGTATACTTTTGAGATCGTAACAAAGAAGTTGTTGGTCCTAATAGCCTACATTCTAAAGCGCCTGATAATGGCACGAAAGACCATAGATGCATATGCGGTAAAAAGTTCTCCCGGATTCCATGAGAACCTTCCCAGTCATTTAACTTTTAGTATTTCATAACGTTCCAACTATACCTGGTTTCTAGGGGAGACTAATTGAAGACATTGCTAACGTGGCAGTACCCCATACGAGCCCATAGAAAATGGTCTGCCTTGTACATACGTTGATGTCCTTAAACAACCAAATAAGTGAGTTGACTCCAAATCTAATAGTGTTTGTCTTTGTAGATCACTTCTAATATCCACTTAGTCTCATGAGAAAACTCATTGTTTCCTTGTTGTAGTTGGAAGTGTGACATATACGTCATAAAATACATGAAGTACTGGACTAAATGCTAAACTGGACGAATAAGAATATGTCATCTTACCAATTCCATCAAAAATTCCTGAAATTTCACTGTTCACTTCATTATTCCTGATATCCCAGAAATAAACGTAAAGAGGTGAAGACAACCTTCACAGCACCAAGCACGAAGACCATTGGTGCATGAAATTGTGATCATCAATGGCGCCATCAACATGGTATGCTCAATTGCAATCTCAACTCTTTATCACAACTTCGCACAACTAACCAGCAAGTGCACTGGGTCGTCCAAGTAATAAACCTTACGCGAGTAAGGGTCGATCCCACGGAGATTGTTGGTATGAAGCAAGCTATGGTCATCTTGTAAATCTCAGTCAGGCGGATTCAAATGGTTATGGAGGATTAATGATTAAAAGATGAATAAAACATAAAATAAAGATAGAGATACTTATGTAATTCATTGGTGAGAATTTCAGATAAGTGTATGGAGATGCTTTGTCCCTTTCGTCTCTCTGCTTTCCTACTGTCTTCATCCAATCCTTCTTACTCCTTTCCATGACAAGCTGTATGTTGGGCATCACCGTTGTCAATGGCTACAGTCCCGTCCTCTCAGTGAAAATGTTCAACGCGCTCTGTCACAGCACGGCTATTCATCTGTCGGTTCTCGATCATGTCGGAATAGAATCCAGTGATTCTTTTCCGTCTGTCACTAACGCCCCACAATCGCGAGTTTGAAGCTCGTCACAGTCATTCAATCCCTGAATCCTACTCAGAATACCATAGACAAGGTTTAAGGTTTAGACCTTCCGGATTCTCAAGAATGGCCGCCAATGGATTCTAGCTTATACCACGAAGATTCTGATTAAGGAATCCAAGAGATATCCACTCAATCTAAGGTAGAATGGAGGTGGTTGTCAGGCATACGTCCATAGGTGAGAATGATGATGAGTGTCACGGATCATCACATTCATCAAGTTGAGGAACAAGTGATATCTTATAACAAGAATAAGCTGAGTTGAATAGAAGAACAATAGTAATTGCATTAATACTCGAGGTACAGTAGAGCTCCACACCTTAATCTATGGTGTGTAGAAACTCTACCGTTGAAAATACATAAGAACAAGGTCTAGGCATGGCCGAATGGCCAGCCTCCCAAAGAGGATTCAATCATAAAAACATGATCAAAAGATGATCTGAAGATTGAAAGATTC
>NC_029775.3:31751486-31751807 GCF_000817695.3 Arachis duranensis
TCTTGGAGTTAAACGCCAGCTTTTGTGCCAGTTTGGGCGTTTAACTCCCACTTTTGTGTCAGTTCCGGCGTTTAACGCCGGGAATTCTGAAGCTGACTTGGAACGCCTGTTTGGGCCATCAAATCTCGGGCAAAGTATGGACTATTATATATTGCTGGAAAGCCCTGGATGTCTAATTTCCAACTAAATTATGAGCGCGCTAATTGGGTATCTGTAGCTCCAGAAAAGCCACTTCGAGTGCAGGGAGGTCAGAATCCAACAGCATCTGCAGCCCTTTTCAGCCTCTGAATCAGATTTTTGCTCAGGTCCCTCAATTTCAGT
>NC_029775.3:31751848-31753274 GCF_000817695.3 Arachis duranensis
TTTTGGCATCTCACTTTATCCTTTGAAGTTCAGAATGATTGGCTTCTATAGGAACTCAGAATCCAGATAGTGTTATTGATTCTCCTAGTTAAGTATGATGATTCTTGAACACAGCTACTTTATGAGTCTTGGCCGTGGCCCAAAGCATTCTGTTTTCCAGTATCACCATCGGATACATCCATGCCACAGACACATAACTGGGTGAACCTTTTCAGATTGTGACTCAGCTTTGCTAAAGTCCCCAATTAGAGGTGTCCAGTGTTCTTAAGCACACTCTTTTTGCTTTGGATCATGACTTTAACCGCTCAGTCTCAAGTTTTCACTTGACACCTTCACGCCACAAGCACATGGTTAGGGACAGCTTGGTCTAGCTGCTTAGACCAGGATGTTATTCCGGTAGGCCTTCCTATCCACTGATGCTCAAAGCCTTGGATCCTTTTTATTATCCTTGCCTTTTGGTTTAAAGGGCTATTGGCTTTTTCTGCTTGCTCTTTTTTTTTTTGAATTCACTACTTTTTTTTGCTTCAAAAATCATTTTTATGATTTTTCAGATCCTCAGTAACATGTCTCCTTTTTCACCATTCTTTCAGGAGCCAACAATTTTAACATTCATGAACAACAAATTCAAAAGACATATGCACTGTTCAAGCATACATTCAGAAATCAAAAGTATTTCCACCACATCAAAATAATTAATCTGTTATAAAATTTGAAATTCATATAATTCTTCTCTTTTTCAATTAAGAACATTTTTCATTTAAGAAAGGTGATGGATTCATAGGACATTCATAACTTTAAGGCATAGACACTAAGACACTAATGATCATAAGACACAAATAGAAATAAAACATAAAGCATAATTTTCGAAAAACAGAAAAATAAAGAACAAGGAGATTAAAGAACGGGTCCACCTTAGTGATGGCGGCTTGTTCTTCCTCTTGAAGATCTTATGGAGTGCTTGAGCTCCTCAATGTCTCTTCCTTACCTTTGTTGCTCCTCCTCATGATTCTTTGATCTTCTCTAATTTCATGGAGGAGGATGGAATGTTCTTGGTGCTCCACCCTTAGTTGTCCCATGTTGGAACTCAATTCTCCTAGGGAGGTGTTGATTTGCTCCCAATAGTTTTATGGAGGAAAGTGCATCCCTTGAGGCATCTCATGGATTTCATGATGAGGAATTTCCTCATGTCCATGAGTGGGATCTCTTGTTTGCTCCATCCTCTTCTTAGTGATGGGCTTGTCCTCATCAATGAGGATATCTCCCTCTATGTTAATTCCAACTGAATTACAGAGGTGACAAATGAGATGAGGGAAGGCTAACCTTTCCAAGGTAGAGGACTTGTCCGCCACCTTATAAAGTTCTTGGGATATAACCTGATGAACTTCCACTTCCTCTCTAATCATGATGCTATGAATCATGATAACCC
>NC_029775.3:31753434-31754996 GCF_000817695.3 Arachis duranensis
TGTTCATCTCCTTGCATCATGGGCAAGTTGAATGCCAACCTTACATTTTCCGGACTAAAATCTAAGCATTTTCCCTGAACCATTGTAAGCTAATTCTTTGGGTCCGGGTTCACACTTTGATCATGGTTCTTGGTGATCCATGCATTGGCATAGAACTCTTGAACCATTAAGATTCCGACTTGTTGAATGGGGTTGGTAAGAACTTCCCAACCTCTTCTTCGGATCTCATGTCGGATCTCTGGATATTCACTCTTTTTGAATTTGAAAGGGACTTTGGGGATCACCTTCTTCATGGCCACAACTTCATAGAAGTGGTCTTGATGCACCCTTGAGATGAATCTCTCCATCTCCCATGACTCGGAGGTGGAAGCTTTTGCCTTTCCTTTCTTCTTTCTAGAGGTTTTTCCGGCCTTAGGTGCCATAAATGGTTATGGAAAAACAAAAAGCAACGCTTTTACCACACCAAACTTAGAAGTTTTGCTCGTCCTCGAGCAAAAGAGGAGAGAAAAGAGTAGAAGAAGAAGAAATAGAGGAGATGGAGGGGCCTTTGTGGTTCGGCTGAGGGGGAGAAGTAGTGTTTAGGTTGTGTGAAAATGAAGGAGTGAAGAAGGGTTTATATAGGGGTGGAGAGAGGGGTAGGGTTCAGCCATTATGGGTGGGTTTGGGAGGAAAAGTGGTTTGAATTTGGATGGTGGGGTAGGTGGGGATCCTGTGGGGTCCACAGATCCTGAGGTGTCAAGGATAGCTCATTCCTGTACCAAGTGGCGTGTAAAACGCCCTTTCTGCCAATCCTGGCGTTAAACGCCGGGTTGCTGCCCTTTTCTGGCGTTAAACGCCAGTCTGGTGCCCCTTTCTGGCATTAAACGCCAGTCTGGGGCCCCTTTCTGGCGTTAAACGCCCATAATGGTGCCAGACTGGGCGTTAAACACCCATTTGCTGCCCTTACTGGCGTTTAAACGCCAGCAAGCTTTTCCTCCAGGGTGTGCTATTTTTCTTTCTGTTTTTCATTCTATTTTTGCTTTTTCAATTGTTTTTGTGACTTCACATGATCATCAACCTATAGAAAACATAAAATAACAATGGAAAATAGATAAATATAACATTGGGTTGCCTCCCAACAAGCGCTTCTTTAAAGTCAGTAGCTTGACAGTGGGCCCTCATGGAGCCTCATAGATGTTCAGAGTAATGTTGGAACCTCCCAACACCAAACTTAGAGTTTGAATGTGGGGGTTCAACACCAAACTTAGAATTTGGTTGTGGCCTCCCAACACCAAACTTAGAGTTTGACTGTGGGGGCTCTGTTTGACTCTGTTTTGAGAGAAGCTCTTTATGCTTCCTCTCCATGGTTACAGAGGGATATCCTTGAGCCTTAAACACAAAGGATTCTTCACTCACTTGAATGATCAATTCTTCTCTGTCAACATCAATCACAGCCTTTGCTGTGGCTAGGAAGGGTCTGCCAAGGATGATGGATTCATCCATGCACTTTCCAGTCTCTAGGACTATGAAATCAGTAGGGATGTAATGGTCTTCAATCTTTACCAGAACATCCTCTACAAGTT
>NC_029775.3:31755177-31755504 GCF_000817695.3 Arachis duranensis
TGGTGCCTACTGTACAAGGTATTGAGAACTTCCCAGGGTCCTGTCTCTTTTGAGGTAATCTCTGCCTAGTCAAGTCATCCAGTTCTTTGGTGAGCAAAGGGGGTTCATCCTCCCAAGTCTCATTACCAAATAACTTGTCATTTACCTTCATGATTGCTCCAAGGTACTTAGCAACTTGCTCTTCAGCGACATCTTCGTCCTCTTCAGAGGAAGAATACTCATCAAAGCTCATGAATGGCAAAAGTAAATCCAATGGAATCTCTATGGTCTCAGTGTGAGCCTCAGATTCCCATGGTTCCTCATTAGGGAACTCATTGGAGGCCAGTG
>NC_029775.3:31755586-31755984 GCF_000817695.3 Arachis duranensis
AAATTCGGCCATGTTGATGGCCTTACACTCTCCTTTTGGATTCTCTTCTGTATTGCTTGGAAGAGTACTAGGAGGGAGTTCGGTAACTTTCTTACTCAGCTGACCCACTTGTGCCTCCAAGTTTCTAATGGAGGACCTTGTTTCAGTCATGAAACTTTGAGTGGTTTTCATTAGATCAGAGACCATGGTTGCAAAGTCAGAGTGGCTCTACTTAGAATTCTCTGTCTGTTGCTGAGAAGATGATGGAAAAGGCTTGCCGTTGCTAAACCTGTTTCTTCCACCATTATTGTTGTTGAAACCTTGTTGATGTCTCTGTTGATCCTTCCATGAGAGATTTGGATGATTTCTCCATGAAGGATTATAGGTGTTTCCATAGGGTTCTCCCATGTAATTCACCT
>NC_029775.3:31757090-31758337 GCF_000817695.3 Arachis duranensis
AATGGAAAGAAATTGATTTTGAAAATATATGATTGAAAAGATATGGTTTGAAAAAGATTTGATTTTGAAAAATTATGAAAATTTGAAAAAAATTTGAATTAAAAACAAAATCTTCCCTCTTGTATCATCCTGGCGTTAAACGCCCAGAATGGTATCCATTCTGGCGTTTAACGCCCAAAATGCTACCCTATTGGGCGTTAAACGCCCAGCCAGGTACCCTGGCTGGCGTTTAAACGCCAGTTTTCCTTCTTCACTGGGCGTTTTGAATGCCCAGCTTTTTCTATGTAATTCCTCTGCTGCATGTTCTGAATCTTCAATTCTCTGTATTATTGACTTGAAAAGACACAAATTAAAAAAATTTATTGAATTTTTAATGATGAGGAATAATCAAAATGCCACTAAGATCAAATAAACAATGCATGCAAGACACCAAACTTAGAAGTTTGTATACTATTGACACTAACAAATTGAGAATGCATATGAGAAACAACAAAACACTCAAGACAAGAGGATTTAAAGATCAGAGCAAGGAAATCATCAAGAACAACTTGAAGGTCAATGAAGAACATAATGCATGTAATTTTCGAAAATTAGAAGAATAAAGACATGCAATTGACACCAAACTTAAAATTAGACACTAGACTCAAACAAGAAACATAAAAATATTTTTTATTTTAAGATTTTATAAATTTTTTTGTGCTTTTTCGAAAATTGAGTGGAAAAGAAAAATAAGGGTTCAAAATTCTTAATGAGAATTCCAGGAATCATTGCAATGCTAGTCTAAGACTTCGGTTCAGGAATTAGACATGGCTTCACAGCCAGCCATACTTCAACAAATCATCATGAAACTCTAGAATCCATTCTTAGAAACTCTGAAGAACAAAATAGAAATATTTTTTGTATTTTTGAAAAATTTTCGAAAAGTAAAAGTCTTAAACATAAAATAAAATTACCTAATCTAAGCAACAAGATAAACCGTCAGTTGTCCAAACTCAAACAATCCCCGGCAACGGCGCCAAAAATATGGTGCACGAAATTGTGATCATCAATGGTGCCATCAACATGGTATGCTAAATTGCAATCTCAACTCTTTATCACAACTTCGCACAACTAACCAGCAAGTGCACTAGGTCGTCCAAGTAATAAACCTTACGCGAGTAAGGGTCGATCCCACAGAGATTGTTGGTATGAAGCAAGCTATGGTCATCTTGTAAATCTCAGTCAGGCGGATTCAAATGGTTATGGAA
>NC_029775.3:31758517-31774130 GCF_000817695.3 Arachis duranensis
TGTTCAACGCGCTCTGTCACAGCACGGCTATTCATCTGTCGGTTCTCGATCATGTCGGAATAGAATCCATTGATTCTTTTGGGTCTGTCACTAACGCCCCACAATCGCGAGTTTGAAGCTCGTCACAGTCATTCAATCCCTGAATCCTACTCAGAATATCACAGACAAGGTTTAGACCTTCCGGATTCTCAAGAATGTCCGCCAATGCATTCTAGCTTATTCCACGAAGATTCTGATTAAGGAATCCAAGAGATATCCACTCAATCTAAGGTAGAACGGAGGTGGTTGTCAGGCACACGTTAATAGGTGAGAATGATGATGAGTGTCATGGATCATCACATTCATCAAGTTGAGGAACAAGTAATATCTTAGAACAAGAATAAGCTGAATTAAATAGAAGAACAATAGTAATTGCATTAATACTCGAGGTACAGCAGAGCTCCACACCTTAATCTATGGTGTGTAGAAACTCTACTGTTGAAAATACATAAGAACAAGGTCTAGGCATGGCCAAATGGCCAGCCTCCCAAAGAGGGTTCAATCATAAAAACATGATCAAAAGATTATCCGAAGATTGAAAGATTCCCAAATACAATAGCAAAGGTCCTATTTATAGAGAACTAGTAGCCTAAGATTTACAGAAATGAGTAAATGACGTAAAAAATCCACTTCCGGGCCCACTTGGTGTGTGCTTGGGCTGAGCATTGAAGCTTCCATGTGTAGAGACTTTTCTTGGAGTTAAACGCCAGCTTTTGTGCCAGTTTGGGCGTTTAACTCCCATTTTTGTGCCAGTTCCGGCGTTTAACGCTGGAAATTCTAAAGCTGACTTGGATCACCTGTTTGGGCCATCAAATCTCGGGCAAAGTATGGACTATTATATATTGCTGGAAAGCCCTGGATATCTACTTTCTAACGCATTTGAGAGCGCGCCAGTTGGGCTTCTGTAGCTCTAGAAAATCCACTTTGAGTGCAGGGAGGTCAGAATCCAACAGCATCTGCAACCCTTTTCAGCCTCTGAATCAGATTTTTGCTCAGGTCCCTCAATTTCAGTCAGAAAATACCTGAAATCACAGAAAAATACACAAACTCATAGTAAAGTCCAGAAAAGTGAATTTTAAATAAAAACTAATAAAAATATAATAAAAACTAACTAAAATATAATAAAAGCATACTAAAAATAATGCCAAAAAGCGTATAAATTATCCGCTCATCAACCATACTTTTAGCGGACAAATCGATTATCTAAGAAAAAGAGTGCTAGGGGATAAAGACAATAGAAAAAGAAAGTTGCGTGAAAAGTTTCTGTAAAGTAAGATTAGGATACCCTCACCATATGAGTGTGGGTTGTTCGTTGTTAATTATGTTCGGATTTTCTCTAAAATTTGGAAGTTTCTTTCATTAAACTGTGGATGTTTTTCTGTTACAATTCTAGATATTTCTTTGTGACACTTTCATATGTTTCTTTTGATATACTTCTGGATGTTTCTTTTGTAAAACATGATATTTCTACCGTGAGACTTTGGATTTTTCTTTTCTTACACATTTGGATGTTCCTTTAGATACCCTCTTGGATATTTATTTTATTAGACTTTGGATGTTTCTTTTGTTACACTTCTAGATGTTTCTATTGTGATATTTTAGGTTTTTTTACACATCTGGATGTTCCTTTTTATACACTCTTGAATGTTTCTATTGTTACTCTTTTAGACGTTTCTTTTATTTGACTTTGGATGCTTCTTTGTAATACTTCTGGATGTATCTATTAATATACTACTGGATGTTTCTTTCATTACACTTTTGCATGTTTCTTTTGTGACATTTTTATAAACAAAAATAGATGACCATGATATCTTGTCTCAAGGGTCTTGTACTTCAATTTCTCGGGCTATTACAAATTACGAAATTTATATTTGTCTAAAGTTGGTTGATTTTTTGCTTCAAAATATTTATTACATTGTAAATTATAATGCTTGCTTTACAGGAGTAAAAAAAACCAAAATCTAGATAAGTTGTGTAACACCCTAATATTCAAATCCTTATGCTCGAGTCATAAGTCAATGATATTATGGTGATATGACTCTTAGGTGAATTTTTAATACATAATTATAAGTATAATTGAAAGGAGTATTAATCGAGAAGCCTGAAATTGAGTAAAATAAAATTGCGAAGTCGTATCACTCACGCATCGATAGCTAAAAGATAAAGCGTGAGGTCGAAAGTGTTATAAGAAGAAAGTCATAAAGAGAGTAAGAAAAGGACAGTATAGATATATAGCATAAGTAAATTCCCACTAGTAGCGACCCACGAAGTTTAGGCTGGCTAAAGTACAATATAATGGTACTTGACAACAGTACTTCCTAATCTCTCCCAAAGGAAACATAAAAGCCTCTATAGGCAAGTTTTAAAAGAGTTCAATACATACTATAAACTTTTCAAAATAGAGGTGGAGAGATTCTAAGCAAAATATAAAGTGGAGAATATAATGATCTTTGCCATCTCTCAGATGAACCTCAGCTCACTTCTGAGCACCTGGACTTGTATCTGAAAACAAGAGATATATACGGAATGAGAACCCCCAACCCATGGGTTCCCAGTACAGTAAAAGTACCAAATAAATACAATGCATTGTAATAAAAACTCACTAAGCATCCTAAACTTTCTTTCACCTAATATTCACCCTATGTTCTCACTAATCCATAAACAGGCAACTGTCATAAAGGAATGCTAAATCTAATTCATATTTTTCACGCTTCCCAACTTTCTCACTCTCCAATAAATCTGAATCAGAATCACAAACAAAACTATCACCAACTAATCTGTCTCAGTAATTCTATATCAATACCTCATATCCTCACCTGGAGCAAGTGAAATCAATTCACTGCATCTACACAGGGAGCTCAAATTATCTCAATATCAACCTGGAGCAATGAAATCACCTCACTGCATCTACCTAGGGAGCTCAATTACCTTATTCAATAATCATCATTATTATTCAATTACATCATCAACACATCTCATCAAGAACAGCCCTCATCGTCAATCGACACCAGCATGAGGGACCTCTCAGTTGTACAAACACAAGCAATACAACAAGTAATACACAATAAGGTACAAGTAAAACAAGTAGCACATAATCAGGTAACATAGCATATATGATATAGCAATTCAAAACAAATAGGCAAACCTAAACAATTTAAACATATGCTAATGATGTATGCCTGCCCTATGGCTGATGAGTCTCATCTATCGGTTATAAAATCAACCCGACAAGTCCTGGTAGCTAACCATTGGACAGTCCCTCTGTCGTGCATCCCCAACTTAAGTAATTCTCAATCATAAACATAATCATAATCATGATCACACAACACCCACACTGGTGTTTATCCATGAGGGCGAGCTCATCCAGAACTTTCACAGTGTCCGGTCACACTTACGACATAGGGTCAATAGAATCTCGGATCTCATACTAGAGCACTCCTAAACAACCAAAATCACAAGATTTCCTCAAAACCCAAACCAAATTCGAATTTAAAGAGAAAAATGAAAACTGGGAAGAGAACAGTGAGATACTCACCACAAAACTTATATAGAATTGTAGAGGATGAGAAGAGCGACGCGTGGTCATAAACGTGTCGTCAATCAGAGTTCCGGAGAGAAAGTTATGGTGATTTGAAGTTTGGTGGAGTTAGGATTTTCTCTCTTCTTCCTCCCTTCTCCATTTCAGTGCCCCAAGCCCCTTTATTTAGGGCTAATGAGCTTAGATGCTCATAATTAATGTTTATATATGCTGGGTCTTGGGCGCACTTGGATCTAGTTCACTTATTTTTGTCCGTTGGCCCAATTTTGGGCCAAAACCTTAGATTTTTAAATCGCATTTTAAATATTTCTACATTCCTTAATTATAAATCCTATTTTCTTAGTCTTATTCACTTATAATTAATTTTTCCAGCTGCAGTACCAGACAGATCTCAGTTGGTACTGCCGGTCAAAATTTCAGTGCATGTTTTTATGCAGAAAACTATGTTTTTCGACTCAGAAAAATTCACTTAGTCCAAATATCATATTTAAATTATCAAATTCCAATTGCTAGATTTTCTAACCATATTCGCTCTTATTTAATTTATTATTTAATTAATTACGTTTGACCGGATTTTACAAGCTGCATCACATGGTGGAACATCCGATACTTGTTACTCTAAATTCATCATATCCAACTAAACCGTAAAACCACCAACATAAAACATATACAATCCTTACTCAGAATAGTCTAACTATTCTTGAACGAGTTTAACAAAGACATGAATCTGCTATATTGTTGTGATTCATTCCATCTAACAAGTGCATCAAAATCTTCGTTTGCAATAGCTTTTACATTATTGTCTTTTTGAAAGTCAACAATGTCCTGAAAAAATCACCGTACGAGAAAACAACCATATGAGTATCCACAACCTACCTCAACAAAGGTTCAAAACATATCACGAAAGGATCGTTCAAATATAACTAAGGCAGACACAATTGGGGGTGAATTTCTCTTTTTTTTTACGTAGAATTCTTGATTGATTTGTCCATATCAACTCCAAGCCTCTTAGTTTTTGGCCGACTCTTTATTGACACCCTTGAAGAGCCTTTAATGTCATATCTACCAACCACACACTCGCTCTGTATGGCCATACTATTCAGAATAGTAGTAACACTTGTGAACCACATATTGGCATGATAATCAGTGAGCTTGGTTCTTGCATTGTTAATAGCCGAGTGCAATATGGCAACTTTCTCATCATAAGTTATGAATTCTTGAGTCACGTTATAGAAGTATGAACACAATTTTCTAAATAAATTATGACTTTCATCAAAATGATTCGCATCATGACTATTTTTAATGTAACTGTGCTTGTGCAACACCTTTTTGCTCTAGTGGGAATATAACATCCAGAATTTTTGAAAAATTAAATAATTAGCTATTTAAAAAGAAACATTTTCAACCAAAATAATTAAATAAAATTTTATAATTATTGAAGTTTAATTTAATTATGACTTATTCTATTATTTTAAATTATCTATTAGAAACTATTTTAATAGTTACTGTTAAAACTGATTTTTATAAATATTATTATTATTATTATTATTATTATTATTATTATTATTTACAAGAAAAAGAAAGAAAATTGGAAAGAATGGCCGAAGCCATTAAATGAAACCAAAGAAAAAGGAGAGTTAAACCTGAACTGTTATATATATATAGGAACACATGCACTTTAATTACTATATGAATCCCATTTCCTTTTCTTTCCTCCACCAAAACCAGGAGACAAAAGAAAAAGAAAGACACATGCTTATATGTATATGTATAATCTAAGCATGACACCTAATCATTTCATTTAATAACTAATGACACCTAAACTTCTTCATATGTAACATTTTCTCCTAAAATCATGATTTAGCAACACCTATCATCCTTGCATGCTTTATTTTTCGGTAAGGCAGGAGAGAAAGAACCAAGAAAGAGAAAGCAGAAACCGTAAACTTTTTTAGAGCTTTCAAACTTGATTTCTTATAATTCGTAACTCTAACAAAAAATTTAATTCGGTAAAAGTGTTTGTATTTTCCTTCTCTATATGTTGGCATTACTTTTGTCCTATAGAAGTTGACGGTGATGTAGCTCCCCTTCCCCTTGAATTCAGTCGATTGAAGTTCTAAGAGGCACAGACGATTTCGGACGTTTTTCTCTTTAGTAACTCGGTCAGAAAGTTTCTCCAGAGTTTTCATTGATTCTGATTTTATATGAAAATAGGAGGTTTTATTTTAAAATTAATAGTTTTCAATTTAAGGATACCCAAAAGTATAGTAAATGATTGCAAATATATTAATAATTATAATGTTATTGAGTTTAGATTTTTTGATGTGAATGATTGGCTGTGTTTGTGACCGAATTTTTGGTTATAAGAGTGAATGAAAATTGATTTCTTAATTAGAAGTAGTAATTTTGAGAGTTTATAAATGATTCTACAAGGATTGAAATCATATATTGATCATTGAGAAACTTATGTTTGAAAAGTGACGATAGAAGGCTGGTAAACTGTCGAGAAGTTATGGAAGTAAGGAAGCCCGTAAGCGTGGTGAAGTTGAGTCCTAAGGGGAGATTTTGTTTGAGTTCTTGTAAAAATAAATAAAAATGTGGTTTTGGTTAATGATTAATGTGAAAAGAACATGGTCGGAAGGTTTTGGAAAGTTTGAATGAATGTGCGAATTTTTCCTTTAGTTTTAATACCAAAAGATTTGAAAGGGAGCTGAATTTTATTGAAATAGAAAGAGGCGAAGTTTTGAAGAAAACAATTTGATTATTGAAAACTTATTTAATATTTTGAATGGTGTGATTATTGAAAATAACTTGTTACTTGGGAATGTTTTGAAAAGGGTTTGGAAGGTGGTTAGGTTGGGATCCTTGAAGGGTGACAAAGTCTGAATTTCTAAGAAAATGCTACAGAAGTCTTTACAAAACTCCGAGGCTTTTCTTAAAGCATTATTTAAAAGAAAACTGGATTTAGAGTTCAAAATAGTTGATTTTCAAATGATCAAAAAAAGTACTATGTTTTAAGTTTAATCTATTGAAAAAAGATTTTTGTTTTAAGTTATAATTTGAGTTCGATTTATTAAGAAAAAGAGTTTTTATTAAACGGTACGAAGTTTGATTGTTTAGAAACTAATCGATATGAGATTATAATAGATGAGTGAATAGGTGGTGATGTAGAGGTATAATTGATTATTTGGTGATGCAGAGGTATGTGTAATTAAGCAGTAATGCGGAGGTACGTTTAATAATGTAGGTGATGCGGAGGTGTGGGTATGTATTTGGTGATGTGGAGCCATAATAAAAAGAAAGGAAATGAGAACTAATGAAGGAAATATATACTTAAATGGAAAAGAATGAGAAAGATTGAATAAGATGGATACTTGAAAAGTGTATGCTAAATAGGTTTTGTGCCAAAGTGCTAATGCAAAAGTGCCCGCCTGACTGATAGCCTAAGATTGCTAATGTAGGAATGTCTGCCTAACTGATAGCAAATTGTATGTTTAATGGGCCTTTGTGCCAAACTGCTAATGCGAAAGTGCCCGCCTAGTGGATAGCCTGAGATTGCTAATACGGGAATGTTCGCCTAACTAATAGCACTGTTTCTTACTGTGATGCACATTAAAATATTATTATGATGAGGCCTAACTGACACGGGTAACCGTGATGCCAAGGTGTCTAACTGACACAGTAAAGGAACCATATTCGGGGTTCACTCCGAGTAACGTTGGGTTGCGGGTAGACAACCGACGCACGAGCTCATGGCCTGCATAGGAAAGGCATGCATCATATTGTTTGCGCATTAACATTTGATTGTGGTTGTTTATCTTGTTTATTTGTAATTGTGTTGTTGTCTTGGTGATTTGCTTGTATGCTTGATTGGACATTTTGCTTGAGCTGTGGACTTAATAATGTGGTGGGAGCTGATGTTTGTGGTTTTAGTTTAGGTGTATTATTTGTGATGCTGGCTTATTTAGATATTGCGATAATTGAGGAATATTATTAAGAGATGAGGAATTGTTAATGTGACGGAGATTTTGTTTAAGCAATGTGATTTAAAGAAAGGGTTTTACACGGCTTTAAGTAAGACTTAAGAAGGATTTCAAGGGTTTAATAAAGAAAATTATTTTGGGTCATGAGTTAACTATTTGTATATTATTCTGTATATTTTTACGGTATTTGCTATCCCTACTGAGAACATGCAAGGACGACGTTCTCATCCCCCTACAGATCTTTTGTTTTAGCGACATGTTCAGGAAACCTTGACAAGGATCCACGACCGGTTCACAGAGTTTTATATATATGTATTTCGTATTTTTTGGACTTTGGTTTAATATTAGATTTTACTTTTTCCTCGTCATTTATTGTTCTGAAAATTTTCAGAGGGATAGGACTTGTATTTGAGAATCTTGAGATAAGTCTATGTATATAATGTTATGTGAATATATGTATCTTTGTGATTAAGTGATTAAGAATAAACCTTATAATTAAAGTTTCCGTTCATACTCACAAAGGTTCGATATTAAATAAAAATAGTATAAAATAAAAAGGGTTTAGAAGTAAGTGACACCTGACCTTTTAGCGCGATCATGAGGTGCTAAAAGTTAGGGTGTTATAGGGAACATAGCAGGATGCTACTTTGTTTACTCTGTAGTATGACAACACAGTAAGGTTGTGACAACAAAGTATATCTCTTTATTCAAACAATGCACTCACACTAAATATTTTTAGTCAAAAGGTCATAACCAACTCCATAAGTACAGCAGAGAACCTTATCACAGACTAGATTTTACTCATCCACTTTCACACAAACCGAATAATCCTCTTGTTTCATCCACAGATACTGCAATCACCTTTTTTAATGAATTCCACTTAAATTTTTCTAACCATATTGCTGGTCTACTCATGTTGATAACTCCTTTAGAGTTAACAACATCGTCCTCTAGTTCCTTTTGCTCCTTGTTCCCAAGCACATTATCATACTCATGGATGAACTGAACCAAGCTACTCTTGTGTAAAAATCTACCATAAAATTAGTGCATACTTTCACTCCTTTGCGTACTCCTCATACCAATCCAGAAATCTCCTTTGAAAAAGACTAGAACCTATATCCATCGATTGTCATAAAGCTCTACACAAAACAAAACACAAGAAGCACTATCAGACTGAGCCAGAGAACCACAGCAAAATATACAGTAAAAAAATCCAAAAAAATAAAAAAAATCACAAAAGTAAGCAATAATTAAACTTGAACTAGGTTAATAGTAATGAACCTAATAATCATTTGTTGTGATCTAGATTATATGTTTCTATGAATTCGACCCAATCACTCTCAAATAAGGCCACAAAATAAGCATTCTATATAATGCCACTTATGTTAGCACGTAATTCTTTATACCAAGAGTTACCTATTAGCTTCTGTGGTATCTTTGTCATGATGTGCCATATGCACCATGGATGACGAGTATTTGGTAGTATCTTTTAAATGGCACTAAACATAACTTTGCATTGGTCTGTGATAATACCGTGTGGTGCAGTTTCCATGTATTTCACCCATTGCATAAACACCAATTCAAAGCTTGGGATCTCCCCATTCCCTAGTAAAGCAGAACTAAGAAGATTAGACTTCTCATAGTAGTTAACATCGACAAAGGATGCAAATGGTAGTCCGTGCCTGCGACAACACAAACCACGAGTAAAAATGTACGATAAATAGGGAACAAAAGTGCCATAATGAATGATATATAAATACACATACTTATTTTTACTGTATGTAGTATCAAATGAAATGACACCACATCACCATAATATTCATAAGAAACTATACTTATATATGAGATATGTGTTTAAAAAATAAAAAAATATATTATGTAATTTAATAGTTTTATATGTATTATTTTATACTATATGATGGATTTATGTCTTAATTGTATAATTCACTAATATTTTTTACTTAACTAATTTAATATCATACTCTCAAGTCTTTGTACCTTTTAAATTAGTTTTTATACAATAATCTCTATATTTATTTTTAAAAAAATTATTTATTTTTTACATTAATATATTTAACATTTATATTATTATATTAATAATAACTTACGTAGTTATATTTTGGTAATCACATTATATACTTTAGATATTATTTTCTTGTAAGAAATACTCATTTTTCTTCTAAATTTATGTTGTTAAAAGAAAATTTTTTTAAAGTTATCTTATATCTTATATTCTATAAGGGTACTGTGTAATTATAAAAAAAATCATAATTATATATATTTTTTGATAAATCTTAAAAAAAACTAACTCTAATAACTATATGTTAATTATTTTTATGAAATAAAAAAAATTATCTAAAATTCGGCCCTTCCATATTAAAATTTCTGGATTTGTCCCTGCCGGCACCTTGCATCTACCCACAATACACTCGTGAACCTGTAACCCCCATTAACATCTATTACATAAAAGAAGTTTGGGTTGATCTCTTTCATTCGCATGAAATACTTTAACATCTCCTTAACACCCGCATTGTCATCAGTAGAATGGAGTTTGCTTGTAATGTAATTCACTCAAGAATCATGATAACCTTCCTGATTGTAATGAATCAATTAGTTAATTGGTATCTTTAATTCCTTCCTTGTCTTATCAAAATTTGTGTTCCTAAATTTAGTTACGAAACTGAGTTTCTTTGCATAATTCACATAAAATTCCTTTGCCCACTATAGAGAATCAAGATGCAATCCCACACTTGAGATTTTCTCGTCACGAATGCTAGTGTGATCGGACAACTAAAAAGCAATTCAAAAGACAACATTCAATGCAACTAACACTTAATACTGGTTTTCAATAACTCAGTATTATCACAACAATAAATTACAGCTCGCACCTTATGACTTAATTTTGTCTTATCGTTTCCCGAATCAATTACATTTGTAACTACTTCCACCTGCAATCGAAAGCAAACACATACAGCTAAGTGAACCAACAGAAAGCCACCAGATCATGATTAAAACATCCACAACTTAATATCTAAACAACTTTCCACCCTCACGCTATAAAAAAAGGCATATAAAACACACACAAAAAATCTAACTTATATGTCCAAAAACCATCCATATTCAATATAATATAACATACACGGTTACATCTCACCCCCAAAATATTATACAAAATTTCTTTATGAAAAAAATACTAAGCTTTGAAAATCAATAATTAATCTCCTTATGATATATGATACAGAAAGAAGTCATGAAGTTGTGGCAGGGAGGAGTAATCTATCCAATATCAGATAGCCCATGGGTCAGCTCAGTTCAAGTGGTTCCCAAGAAAGGAGGAATCACTGTGGTGCCCAACGAAAGAAATGAGCTAATCCCTACAAGAACCGTCACAGGATGGAGGATGTGTATTGACTACAGAAAGCTCAATGAAGCCACAAGAAAAGATCATTTCCCACTCCCTTTCATGGATCAGATGCTGGAAAGACTTGCAAGACACGTATACTATTATTTTTTAGATGGTTATTCAGGATATAACCAAATAGTGGTTGATCCAAGAGACCAAAAGAAAATATCATTCACCTGCCCCTATGGAGTGTTTGCCTATAGGTGCATGCCATTTGGGCTATGTAATGCACCTGCAACTTTTCAACACTGCATGCTTTCCATCTTCTCAGATATGATAGAGAAGTTCATTGAAGTTTTCATGGATGACTTCTCAGTATTCGGAGATTCCTTTCCTAATTGCCTAAACCATCTTGCCTTGGTATTAAAAAGATGTCAAGAGACCAACTTAGTCTTGAATTGGGAAAAGTGTCACTTCATGGTGACAGATGGAATAGTCCTTGGCCATAAAGTCTCTAACCAAGGCATTGAGGTAGACAGAGCTAAGGTGGAGCTAATTGAAAAATTACCTCCACCAAGTGATTTCAAGGTAATTAGGAGCTTTTTGGGTCATGCTGGTTTTTTATAGAAGGTTTATTAAAGATTTTTCAAAGATAGCCAAACCCTTAAGCACTCTTTTAATGTCTGATACACCATTTATCTTTGATGAGAAATGCATGCTTGCATTTGAAAACTTGAAAAAGAGGCTATCCTCTGCCCATATCATCACCCTACCTGATTGGAATCTACCATTCGAATTGATGTGTGATGCATCTGATTTCGCAGTTGGGGCATTGTTAGGACAGAAAAAAGAGAATCTGGTGCATGTCATATACTATGCCAGCAAGGTCCTCAATGATGCTCAACGGAATTATACCACCACCGAAAAGGAGTTGCTGGCAATAGTTTTTGCATTTGACAAATTTAGATCATACCTTATTGGCTCTAAAGTTATTATTTTCACTGATCACACAACACTCAAATATCTATTTGCCAAACAAGAATCAAAACCAAGACTAATTAGATGGATCTTATTATTGCAGGAATTCAACATCGAGATTAGAGACAAAAAGGGTGTGGAGAACAAGGTAGCAGATCATCTATCTAGAATCCCTTGTGAGAAGGATGATACCCATGATACAAGTGTAAATGAGTCTTTCCCGGATGAACAGTTAATGATGGTTCACAAAGCACCCTGGTTTACAAATATTGCAAATTTTAAAGTAGCCGGTGACTTACCCCCTGGAATCAACAAATATCAAAGAAGAAAACTCATTAATAATGCTAAGTATTTCATTTGGGATGAACCCTATCTCTTCAAGAAATGCTCAAATGGAATCCTTAGAAGGTGCATCTCAGAAGAAGAAGGACGAGAGGTCCTGTGGAGTTGTCATAGTGCTAGCTATGGAGGTCATTTTGGAGGAGAAAGAACTGCCGCAAAGGTACTGCAATGTGGGTTCTTCTGGCCCACTATCTTCAAGGATGCTAAGGAATTGGTGAGAAGCTGCAATGAGTGCCAAAGGGCTGGCAATCTGCCCAAGAGAAATGAGATGCCACAGCAATACATTCTAGAGCTTGAATTGTTCGATGTATGGGGAATCGACTTCATGGGACCATTTCCACCCTCATATTCGAACAAGTATATCTTGGTGGCAGTAGACTATGTATCTAAGTGGGTGGAGGCCATGGCAACCCCAACCAATGACAACAAGGTAGTCATAAACTTTCTTCGAAGGAATATCTTCACCATATTTGGAGTCCCACGAGCCCTCATCAGTGATGGAGGGAGCCATTTCTGCAATAGACCATTGAAAATCCTACTCCTAAGATATGGGGTGAAGCATAAGGTTGCCACACCTTATCATCCCCAAACAAGTGGGCAAACAGAGATATCTAACCGAGAGTTTAAAAGGATCTTGGAGAAGACTGTGGGGATATCAAGAAAGGACTGGGCAAAGAAGCTAGATGATGCTCTTTGGGCATACAGAACAGTCTTCAAAACACCAATTGGGATGTCCCCATATCAACTGGTATACGGCAAGGCCTGTCACTTGCCATTAGAGCTGGAGCACAAGGCCTCCTGGGCTCTTAAAACACTGAACCTAGACAGCACCGCTGCTGGTGAAAAGAGGGTTTTGCAACTTCAAGAAATGGAAGAGTTTAGGTCTCAAGCCTATGAAAATACCAAAATTTATAAGGAAAAAGAAAAAAGGAGACATGATCTTAACCTGGCACCAAGAAGTTTCGAAGAAGGGCAATATGTGCTTCTTTACAACTCCAGACTAAAACTCTTTCCTGGGAAACTCAAATCAAGATGGTCAGGGCCCTTTCTAGTCACAAAAGTCTCACCTTATGGACACATAGAAATTATGGAAGAAGGCTCAAAGAGGAGATTTACTGTGAATGGACAAAGACTTAAACACTATTTGGGCAGCATGGGGGAAACCCCCCAAACAGAAGTATAACCTCAACTAAGGAAAGAACCGTCGAGCTAGCGACGCTAAAAAAGCGCTCTGTTGGGAGGCAACCCAACCTAAGGTAATTCTCTTTTAATGAGTCTTTCAATAAAAATTTCAAGTTGGATTCTCTGTAGTGTGAGGAGCTAAGTTGGATTCTCTGTAGTGTGAGGAGCTAAGTTTGGTGTTACACACCAGAAACAATTCAAGGGTGAATATAGGACTCTAAGTTTGGTGTTCCACCAAAAACTCCAGCTAAAGAGTGCATTGCAACCCTTCAATGGTGAAACATTGCTCTAGCAACCAGAGAACTTACTTGGCAGAAGTTTAACCTCTAATGCATAGTTTATCTTTTTAACTCATAGTTATTTCTTAATAAAAAGCACACAAGGTTTCTGCATGCATTCAATTTGTTGAAGTAAGCAAAGAACTAAGTTTGGTGTTCACACACCAAATTAAGTTCAGAAGCTCACAAGCACACATGCATGCTGACCCTTTTTCAAGTGCCTGGGGAAACAAGCAACTCTCAATAGTGTTGCAAGAATTCAATCAATCTTAGGAAATGATCATACCTCATCATCCGAGGAAACAGACAAGGATGCAAATGCTAGGATGAGAATATCAAGGAAGACATCATGAGGTTGTATCAAACTATCTCGAAATGCAGAACTCTAATTGAAAAATGATTGAATAGAACCTTCATACTCTGCTTGTTCCTTTTTATTCACACCCAAGTGTGCTAGTCTAATGTCCTTTCTGCATGTTCATCTTTCTTACTTGTATGCTTGTCTTTTAAGTTAATAAAAAAGAAGATGCTATGAAAAGAACAAGAGTTGAGTTATTTCGTGAAGTAGGTTCTCAATGTTTGTGGTAGGATGATTAGTAAGCTAAGTTGGTTCACCAAACAAGGAAAGAAGGCAACTATCTACCCTGAATCCTATGCTTGAAACACATCCTATGAGACTAACTAAATAATAAGATCCCAATAAGAAAAGAGAAAGAGCAATAAAAGTAAAAAGGAAAGAAACACAATAAGAAACAATACTAAGCACCAAGGGGTTTAAGATTGAGGCATGTGTCTGTGGTGTTCATGTACAAGGGATATGCTTGGATGAATAAGCTCTTAGGGGTGCCTCATCACTTGGTAACCTGAATTAACTAATTCGGGATTATCAGCTGAAAGTCCACTATCAAGAGTGACCTTTGCTACAGAACACTTAGTAACCCAAAGAGGTGCTGGACACCAAGGTCTCAAGAAAGAAAAATAACAAACCATGTGCCTGTGGTGTGTATGTATGAGGGAAAGAAACTTGGGGGAGTAAGTCCGTAGGGGTGTCTTAACACCTAGCACCTTGAGCCAACTGGTTCGGGAGTGTTGACTGAAAGCTTATCATAAAGAGTCGCCCTCTTACAGAGCACTTAGCCAAAAGAAGTATGTAATAAACCTTGGACAAGAAGGAAGGATCAACAATTAAGAAGTCTCAAAGGATGTAATCAAGAGAGTGACCAAGGATTTGATAAAGGCCTGAAACCTAGTAAAGGAAAGAACTTAAGTTGCTATGCATGAAACCCCATAAACCAGGAATTCTACTTCTATATTATCTTTTTGCTCTTTCATTCATTCTTCCTATGTTTCAGTACTTGCTTAGGGACAAGCAAGCTTTAAGTTTGGTGTTGTGATGCCAGGGCATCTAGGCCAGTTTCACTGACCTTTTCTTTACTGTTTTAAGGTAGTTTCATGTATTTTCTTAGTGAATAAGGCAAGTTTTGGATGAAAATACACTTACACCTTAATTCAAGCAACTATTGTGAATTTCACATGATTTCATGAGGATTTTGCTAGAATTGAATGACAAATTGATGATGCATAATCTCATGACTTTGGCTAGAGCTTTGATGCACTTTATTTGCTTGATTTCAGGACAAAAGAAGCAAGGAAGAACCACGTTAGTACTCACATTAATCTAGTTAACATGACCACTAACGTGGAATGGTAAATAGCTTGCAACGTTAAGGAGAAAAGTGATCACCAATAACGCCCGCGAAGCCATCATAAGCCCACGTTAATTGCCACGTTAACTAAGTTAACGTGGTAGTTAACGTGGAGACAAAAGAAAGCTCCAACGTTAGTGGTAAATGTGAACACCACTAACGTTCCAAGAATTGGCAATGAGCCACGTTAAAAGTCACGTTAACTTAGTTAACGTGAACTCTAA
>NC_029775.3:31774234-31794430 GCF_000817695.3 Arachis duranensis
GCCACGTTAACTTAGTTAACGTGAGCTCTAACGTGGAGAGTAGGGGCACTTTGAGCGTTAGTGACAAAGGTAAGTATCACTAACGCTCTCGAAGGTGAGGCATAACCACGTTAAGAGCCACGTTAGTTACACTAACGTGAACTCTAACGTAGTGACAAGGGGTTATAAGCCAACGTTATTGGGAAAGGGAAGTCCCAATAACGCTAGCGAAGATTTACAAGGCAACATTAGTGGTCACATTAGTGCCACTAACATTGGAGTTAACGTAGGCTATATGGGGTTGGAACATTAGTGAAAATTGTGATTGCCACTAACGTTCTCGAACCCACAATGTCACTTAACGTTAACTTCATTAACGCCCATGCCTAATTCATACTTCTCTGCAAGCTGGGCCCACTAAAGATTGGAACTGCTTCAACTCAAGATCCAAAGCCCACATCCAAGACTTGAAGAACTCACTAGAAGATCAAGAGGAGTAGTATATATAGGAGTAGTTTTGAACTATAGAGGCTTGGCACTTTGGAGAACTACTCTCTGTATATTTACTTTTCTGCACTTTTAGCTGGCATGTATTATTTTCTACCATTTTCCATTTCTAGAGCTATGAACAACTAAACCCCTTTCATTGGGTTAGGGAGCTCTGTTGTAATTTGATGGATCAATTATAGTTTTCATTCTCTTCTTCTTTCTTCTCTTTTGATTTACTAGAAACCTTTCGATCTTAATTCAATTGGTTAGTTGTCTTGAAAAAGAAACTCTCCATAATTGGATCTCCTTTGAGCCTTGGAAAAGGGATGAGAAGATCATGCTAGAAATGCTTTCTCATGTTGGACCAAATTAGGGTATGGGCGGATATAATGACATGTAATCCTCCCAACACTTTGATTTGGAAATACATGTGGTATAATCAGTGACCATACTTCATCTCTTCCCATGAGCAATTAAATCAAGGAATTGGGCAATTGTTCAAGATTAGAGAGATTGGATTACCAAGGAATTGGAATCTAATCACCTAAGATTGCCAAGGAGATTAATAGATGCATTGATTGAGGAAAAGATGAAAATGAACTTGATCCGGAGAATACAATATCTCATGAGCCCAATGAATTCCCCATTTCTGATCTTACCCATTCTCTTTATTTTCTATCATTTATTTTCATGCTCATTACCCCAAATTCCCATTTAAGATTCTGCACTTTAATTTCTGCTATTTACTTTTCCATCATTTAATTTTCTGCAATTCTCAAACTACACTCTGTTTAGCTCAACTAGCATACTCTTCCAACTAAATTTGCTTGACCAATCAATCCCTGTGGGATTCAACCTCACTCTATTGTGAGTTTTTACTTGACAACAAATTCGGTATACTTGCCGAAGGGAAATTTATTGAGAGACAAGTTTTCATGTATCATTAAGACCAATGGGATTAATCCCGAGGTCTACAAGCTTATGCTTTTCCCTTTTGCTGTAAGAGACAGAGCTAGAGTATGGTTGGACTCTCAACCTAAAGATAGTCTGAACTCTTGGGATAATGAGCAAGCTTAGAGTGGATGTTCAAACCTTCAGACAGAAAGAAGGTGAATCCCTCTATGAAGCTTGGGAGAGATACAAGCAACTGACCAAAAAGTGTCTTTCTGACATGCTTTCAGAATGGACCATCCATGGGTATATTCTATGATGGTCTGTCTGAATTGTCTAAGATGTCATTGGACCATTCTTCAGGTGGATCTATTCACCTGAAGAAAACGCCTGCAGAAGCTCAGGAACTCATTGACATGATTGTAAATAACCAGTTCATGTACACTTCTGAAAGGAATCCTGTGAATAATGGGACGCCTCAGAGGAAGGGAGTTCTTGAAATTGATGCTCTGAATGCCATATTGGCTCAGAACAAAATGTTGACTCAGCAAGTCAAAATGATTTCTCAGAGTTTGAATGGATTACAAAATGCATCCAACAGTACTAAAGAGGCATCTTCTGAAGAAGAAGCCTATGATCCTGAGAACCCTGCAATGGCAGAGGTGAATTACATGGGTGAAGCTTATAGAAACACATATAATCCCTCATGGAGAAATCATCCAAATTTCTCATAGAAGGATCAACAAAAGCCTTAACAAGGCTTTAACAATGGTGGAAGAAACAGGTTTAGCAATAGCAAGCCTTTTCCATCATCCTCTCAGCAACAGACAGAGAATTCTGAGCAGACCCCTCTAGCTTAGCAAACATAGTCTCTGATCTATCTAAGGCCACTCTCAGTTTCACAAATGATACAAAGTCCTCCATTAGAAATTTGGAGGCACAAGTGGGCCAGCTGAGTAAAAGAGTCACTGAAACTCCTCCTAGTACTCTCCCAAGCAATACAGAAGAGAACCCAAAAAGAGAGTGCAAGGCCATAACCTTACTTGGTGTGGCCAAATGCACAAAGGAGGAGGAAGACGTGAATTCCAGTGAGAAAGACCTCATGGGACGTCCTCTGGACAAAAAGGAGTTCCCAATTGAGGAACCTAAGGAATCTGAGGCTCACCTAGAGACCACAGAGATTCCATTGAACCTTCTTTTACCATTCATGAGCTCTGATGACTATTCATCTTCTAAAGAAGATGAAGACATTGTTGAAGGGCAAGTTGCCCAGTATTTAGGAGCAATCATGAAGCTGAATACCAAGCTATTTGGTAATGAGACTTGGGAGGATGAGCCTTCATTGCTCATTAATGAACTAAATACCTGGGTTCAGCACACTTTACCTCAAATGAAATAGGATCCTGGTAAATTCCTAATTCCCTGTACCATAGGCACCATGACCTTTGAGAAGGCTCTGTGTGACCTGGGGTCAGGCATAAACTTAATGCCACTCTCTGTAATGGAGAAACTGGAAATTTTTGAGGTACAGGGTGCTAAATTCTCATTAGAGATGGCAGACAATTCCATGAAAAAGGCTTATAGACAGGTAGAGGATGTGCTAGTAAAGGTCAAAGGCCTTTACATCCCTGCTGATTTCATAATCCTAGACACTAGGAAGGATGAGGATGATTCTATCATCCTTGGAAGACCCTTCCTAGCCATAGCAAAAGCTGTGATTGATGTGGACAAAGGAGAGTTGGTCCTTAAACTGAATGAGGACTACCTTGTGTTTAAAACTCAAGGATCTCCCTCTGTAACCATAGAAAGGAAGCAAGAAAAGCTTCTCTCACTGTAGAGTCAACCAAAGCCCCCACAGTCAAACTCTAACCAAACTCTAAGTTTGGTGTTGAACCCCCACATTCAAACTCTAAGTTTGGTGTTGGAAGGTCCCAACAATTCTTTGAATATCTGTGAGGCTCCATGAGAGCCCACTGTCAAGCTATTGACATTAAAGAAGCGCTTATTGGGAGGCAACCTAATTTTTATTTATCTATGTTATTTCATGTTATTTTCTTTGTTTTTTAGGTTGATGATCATGTGGAGTCACAAAAGCAATTGCAAAAATTAAAGAAAAATAAAAAATAGCATTAAAAACAGGACACCCTGGAGGGGAGACTTACTGGTGTTTAAACGCCAGTAAGGGTAGCAGAATGGGCGTTTAACGCCCAATCTCGCACCATTCTTGGTGTTAAATGCCAGAAACAAGCACCAGACTGGCGTTAAACGCCAGAAACAGGTTGCAGCCTAGCATTTAATACCAGGAAAGGAATAAAAGCTAGCGTTTAACGCCAGAAACAAGCAGCAATCTGGCGTTAAACGCCAGGATTGCACAGCAAGGGCGTTTTGTACGCCTAATAGGAGCAGGGATGATACATCCTTGACCTCTCAGAATCTATAGACCCCACAGGATCCCCACCTACCCTACCCATCTCTCTCTCTTACTCACCAATCAAATCATATCCTCTTCCCTGTATTCTCTTCACCAATCACCTCCATATCTCTTCCCCAAAAACCCCACCTACCTCACTTTAAAAATTCAAACACTTTTTCCTCCCAAACCCAACCCTAATGATCGAAACCCAACCCTACCCTCACCCCTATATAAATCCTTCACTACTCCTTCATATTCACACAACACAAACACCTTTCTCCCCTCTTGTCCGAATCACATATCTCCCTTCATCTCCTCCATTTTCTTCTTCTTCCCTTTCTTTCTTTCTTCTTTTGCTCGAGGATGACAAACCTTTTAAGTTTGGTGTGGTAAAAGCATTGTTTTTTTTGTTTTTTCATAACTATTTATGGCACCTAAGGCCGGAGAAACATCTAGAAAATGGAAAGGGAAGGCAAAAGCTTCCACCTCTGAGCCATGGGAGATGGAGAGATTCATCTCAAAGGTCCATCAAGACCACTTCTATGAAGTTGTGGCCAAGAAGAAGGTGATCCCTGAGGTCCCTTTCATGCTCAAGAAAAATGAGTATCCGGAGATCCGACATGAGATCCGAAGAAGAGGTTGGGAAGTTCTTACCAACCCATTCAACAAGTCAGAATCTTAATGGTTCAAGAGTTCTATGCCAATGCATGGATCACTAGGAACCATGATCAAAGTATGAACCCGAATCCAAAGAATTGACTCACAATATTTGGGGGAAATACTTAAATTTCAGTCCGGAAAATGTAAGGTTGGCGTTCCACTTGCCAATAATGCAAGAAAAACGCACGCCCCTAAACTAGAAGGGTCAACTTTGATCAAAGGTTGGACTAAGTCCTCATGGACATATGTGTGGAAGGAGCTCAATGGAAAAGAGACTCAAGAGGCAATCCGGTTCAATTGAGAAGACTAGACCTTAAGCCTGTGGCTAGAGGATGGTTGGAGTTCATCCAACGCTTCGTCATTCCCACTAGCAACCGATCTGAAGTGACTGTGGATTGGGCCATCATGATCCATAGTATCATGATTGGGGAGGAAGTGGAAGTTCATGAGATCATACCTCTAGAACTCTACAAGGTGGCCGACAAGTCATCCACCTTGGCAAGGTTAGCCTTTCCTCATCTCATTTGTCATCTATGCAATTTAGCTGGGATTGACATAGAAAGAGACATTCTCATTGAAGAGGACAAGCCCATCATTAAGAAAAAGATGGAGCAAACAAGAGAGCCCATTCATGGATCTCAACAAGAGCATGAGGAAGATCCTCATCAAGAATTCCCTGAGATGCCTCAAGGGATGCAATTTCCTCCACACAACTATTAGGAACAACTCAACACCTCCTTGGAAGGCTTGAGTTACAACATGGACCAACTAAGGGTGGAGCACCAAGAGCACTCCATCATTCTCCATGAGACGGAGGAGCAACAAAGGCAAGGAAGAGACATAGAGGAGCTTAGGCGTTCCACTGGTTCTTCAAGAGGAAGACGCTACCCTCACTAAGGTGGACTCATTCCTTAATTTTCTTGTCTATTTATTTTTTGTTTTCGGTTTTTGAGCTTCATGTTTGTGTATGTTTGTGTCTTCATTACATGATCATTAGTGTCTAGTGTCTATGTCTTAAAGCTATGAATAATTCCATGAATCCTTCACCTCTCTGAAATGAAAAATGTGCTTAATTACAAAAGAACAAGAAGTACTTGGATTTCAAATTTTATCTTGAAATTAGTTTAATTATTTTGATGTGGTGGCAATACTTTTTGTTTTCTGAATGAATGCTTGAACAGTGCATATTTTTGATAGTGAAGTTTATGAATGTTAAAATTGTTGGCTCTTGAAATAATGATGAACAAAGAGAAATGTTATTGATAATCTGAAAAATCATGAAATTGATTCTTGAAGCAAGAAAAAGCAGTGAAGAAGAAAGAAAAAAGTAGCGAAAAAAAGTAGCAAAAAAAAAGAAAGAAAAAGAAAAAGCAAGCAGAAAAAGCCAATAGCCTTTTAAACCAAAAGGCAAGGGTAAAAAGGATCCAAGGCCTTGAGCATTAATGGATAGGAGGGCCCAAGGAAATAAAATCCATGCCTAAGCGGCTAAATCAAGTTGTCCCTAACCATGTGCTTGTGTCATGCAGGTCCAAGTGAAAAGCTTGAGACTGAGTGGTTAAAGTCGTGATCCAAAGCAAAAAGAGTGTGCTTAAGAGCTCTGGACACCTCTAACTGGGGACTTTAGCAAAGCTAAGTCACAATCTGAAAAGGTTCACCCAGTTATGTGTCTGTGGCATTTATGTATCCGGTGGTAATACTGGAAAACAAAGTGCATAGGGCCACAGCCAAGACTCATAAAGTAGCTGTGTTCAAGAATCAACATACTGAACTAGGAGAATCAATAACACTATCTAAAATTCTGAGTTCCTATAGATGCCAGTCATTCTGAACTTCAAAGAAAAAAGTGAGATGCCAAAACTGTTCAAAAGCAAAAAGCTACAAGCCCCGCTCATCTATTAGGACTAAGTTTCATTGATATTGTGAGATTCATTGTATATTCTCTTCTTTTTATCCTAATTTGTTTTCAGTTGCTTGGGGACAAGCAACAATTTAAGTTTGGTGCTGTGATGAGCGAATAATTTATACGCTTTTTGGCATTATTTTTTGGTAATTTTTAGTAGGATCTAGCTAATTTTTAGTATATTTTTATTAGTTTTTAAGCAAAATTCACATTTCTGAACTTTGCTATGAGTTTGTGTGTTTTCTGTGATTTCAGGTATTTTCTGGCTGATATTGAGGGACCTGAGCAAAAATCTGATTCAGAGGCTGACAAAGGACTACAGATGCTGTTGGATTCTGACCTTCCTGCACTCGAAATAGAATTTTTGGAGCTACAGATATCCAAATGGCACGCTCTCAACTGCGTTGAAAAGTAGACATCCAGGGCTTTCCACCAATATATAATAGTCTATACTTTGCCTGAGTTTATATGACGCAAACTGGTATTTAACTCCAGCTTTCTGCCCTATTCTGGCATTAAACGCCAGAAACAAGTTGCAAAGCAGAGTTAAACGCCAGAAACAAGTTATAAACTGGCGTTTAACTCCAAGGAAGACCTCTACATGTGAAAGCTTCAATGCTCAGCCCAAGCACACACCAAGTGGGCCCGGAAGTGGATTTCTGCATCATTTACTCATTTTTGTAACCCTTGTAACTAGTTTAGTATAAATAGAACTTTTTACTATTGTATTAGACATCTTGGTATCTATCTTTGATAAGTTTATGCGATCTTAGACATTGGGGGCTGGACTCACGGCCATTCCTGGACCTCTATCACTTATGTATTTTCAACGGTAGAGTTTCTACACACCATAGATTAAGGGTGTGGAGCTCTACTGTTCCTCGAGTATTAATACAATTACTACTGTTTTCTATTCAATTCATGCTTATTCTCATTCTAAGATATTCATTCGCACTTCAACCTGATGAATGTGATGATCCGTGACACTCATCACCATTCTCACATATGAACGCGTGCCTGACAAACACTTTCGTTCTACCTGCGAAATCTAGAGTGTGTATCTCTTAGATTCCTGGTCCACGACGCATGGTTGCGTATCCTGACAACAGAGCCTTCTATTCCGTGAGATCAGAGTCTTCGTGGTATAAGCTAGAATCCACTGGCAGCATTCTTGAGATCCGAAAAGTGTAAACCTTGTCTGTGGTATTCCGAGTAGGATCTGGGATGGGATGACTGTGACGAGCTTAAAACTCACGACTGTAGGGCGTAGTGACAGACGCAAAAGGATAGTAAATCCTATTCCTACACGATCAAGAACCGACAGATGATTAGCCCTACGTAAGCCGTAGTTGGACCATTTTCACTGAGAGGATGGACGGTAGCCATTGACAATGGTGATCCCCCTACATACAGCTTGCCATGGAAAGGAGTGTGAAGGATTGGATGAAGGCAGTAGGAAAGCAAAGATTCAAAAGGGACAAAGTATCTCCATACACTTATCTGAAATTCCCACCAATGATTTACATAAGTATCTCTATCTTTATTTTTATTTATATTTTAATTATCAAAACTCCATAACCATTTTAATCCGTCTGACTGAGATTTACAAGGTGACCATAGCTTGCTTCAAGCCGACAATCTGCGTGGGATCGACCGTTACTCACGTAAGGTTTATTACTTGGATGACCCAGTGCACTTGCTAGTTAGTTGTGCGAAGTTGTGAAAAAGAGTTGAGATTACAATTGTGCATACCAAGTTGTTGGCGCCATTGAGATCACGATTTCGTGCACCAATTAACATGTTTAATAATAAGCTCAACAACAAAAACATATACAATACACACAGATGGAAGTGCTCAGAGGGTGGGTAAACTATAGCTTCATCATTGAGCTCAATACCATTAGACCTTACTCAATCAACAAGTACTTCAATCAATCCTTAAAAGGCCACACACTCAAAGTCCACACAGTTCGAAGCTCCGGCATGTACTCATTGTCCTCATTAATTTCTGTAATTCATCCTTGTTACAGCTGACTAATTATTTTTCATTTGAGGGAGTTCTATACTGCAAGCCTCATTTTGATCAACTTTTTAAGATGAATGCCAGCTTCGACAAAAGTTTTGAAGGTGACTAATTAAATCAATTAATTTCACTAATTACTAACTACTTGTTTAATTCTTAATGCATAAGCACTACTTGGATTATTGTAATACACACTGAATTCATCTTATTATTGTAAGCACTACATGGATTATTAGTATTTATCTCCTTTGATCTTATTATTGTTAAATTTAGGAGTTCCAAGCACTACAAATTCTGCAGGTACAAAGCAATAGCAAGGTAGAGTACTAGGAAATTTCACTACATTGGAAGCCATGACCTGATTGCATGCGAAAACCATTAAGAACCAGATTTTTTATACTTGCTATTATTTGTTTATACTTTGGAAATATCTATCTATTTGTATTTCGGCAATGACACTATTTATATATGATAAACAATCATAAAAAGTGATAATATGTCCATTTAGAGGAATTATGATGGCAACTGATAGTATAAAGTAAAAGAGTTCTATAAGTAGTTTACCAAGTATAACCTCGCTTCTGGAAAGGTGGTGCCTCCTGCAGTGTGAAGGGAGGTACCTCGAGTTGATTTCCTGGCAGCTGTATTTCTCCCCTGTAATTGTCTATAGGCATTAGTGTCCCAACGTCTCATCAATTTACCAATAACTTCTGGTGGGATCCAATATGGACAGGCACCTTTTTTGCGAATGGAATGGAGCATACCTCGCAAGCGCTTGGCAACGCTAAACCTCCAAGCTTGATAGATATCATCTTCTTCCATGTCAAAAATGTCAAAGCATTTCTATTTTAAAAAAGAAATAACATCTTGTTATTATATAACATACTATGATACATAACATTGTAAAGTACGTAAAATAAGGTAGATAAAATTTACCCTCTACTTTGTCTACCATATTTTTCGAGTATCATCACATGTCTAATCAAAACTCAGCCAAGGCTTATTGTAGTTTTCCTTAAAAACCTGAGAAATACGCTTCAAGCCAGGCTTAGGTAGGTGCCAACTACATCAAAAGCCAAAAAATGAAAGATATTTTACTTAGTAAAAATAAGACATGTTATTCATAAAATTTAAAGCAAATAACAAACCATTTGGCACCATCATATCTAAGCTTGGGAGCACTTGTGCTGGAGTGACCAGTGGCAGCGAAAATTCTTTGACCCTGAGTATCTTGGGTATCATTAGATGTGATTTGTCTTTTCCTACAAGATCCTACTTAACTGGGAGCTAAAAATCTGGATCACTCTACACACTGATGAGCAGATATTTTATACGCTTTTTGGCTTAGTTTTTATAGAGTTTTTAATATGTTTAATGTAGTTTTTATTAAGTTTTTACAGGTTTTAGTGTTAAATTCACATTTTTTGGATTCTACTTTGAGTTTGTGTATTTTTGTACCATTTCAGGTATTTCTGGTTGAATTTGAGGAGAAGGAGCAGAAGTCTAATCCAGAGACAGAGAAAGCACTGCAGATGTTGTCCAGATCTGTCCTCCTTGCACTCGAAAGAGTTTTTCTGGAGCTACAGAAGTCCAAATGGAGCGTTCTTAATGGCTTAAGAAAGTTGGCTTCTAGAGCTTTTCAGCAATATATAATAGTTCATACTTTGCTTCGGATTAGAAGGCCCAAAATTGGCATCCAACGCCAGCCTCCTGCCCCCCTTTTTGGCATCCAGCGCCCAAGGAGCAGAGTCTAGCATCCAAACGCCCAGAGAGGACCCCGTAGCTAGTGTTTCATGCCCAAAAGACCTCATAGCACGTGGATCTCATTAAAGCTCAGCCCAAACACTCATCAAGTGGGCCCCAGATGTGAATTTAGCACTAAAAAGACTGTTTTACCCTTACTAGTCATTAGTTTAGTATTTAAGAGTTATTTTACATAATCATTCAGACTCTTTTTTTACACACTATTCGAATTACACATTGTATTTTATCTTTAGTATGAGTTTCTAAACCTCCTAGATTGAGGGGAGGAGCCCTGCTGAGTCCTATAAATTAATAAAAATACTACTGTTTCTCTTCGATCCGTGTTTGATTAATTCTAAGATGTATATTGGTTCTTCATCAATATGAATGCGTTGAACTGGCATATGGTTATCACATTCTATATAGGTTCAGAGTGCGTCTTTCATTGGACAATGATGAACCATCAGCTTGAATATACGTCTCTCAGATGGCTAATCCACGACTTCGTTGGGGACTTCTCAAGATATCAGTTCAGCCAATTTACGGGAAGATTAGGGTCTCTATGGTAGAGGCTAGAACCCAAGGTGCAGCATTCTCTGATCCGGAAGATTTGACCTTGTCTGTGGCGTTTTAAGTAGGATCGTTAAGGAGAATTGAATGTACGAGCTTCACCCTCAACCAGAATGGATCCGCACTAAAATTGGGGTTCAGATCTGGAGGAGTATTGACAGCTGCTCAAACTAGTGTCACATATAGCCTGCCATTGAAGAAATCACTCACAAGCAAAGGAAATAGTGCTACCAAATTTAATTTAGAAAGACAAAGTAACTCCACTCCTCAACTATTCTCTTTTCATAGTTTACACAACTTCTGAATTCTAATTACCCTCTGTATTTATTTCTTTTAATGAAAATTTGACAACTCTTCTAACAACCTTCTGATCTGCCTGACTAAGACCTGCAAGATAACCATAGCTTGCTTCAAGCCACAATCCTCGTGGAATCGACCCTGACTAGCTTAGGTCTTACTTGGATGACCCAGTGCACTTGCTGTACTGCTGTACGAAGGTGTTGGGATTCATGCGCACCAAGTTTTTGGTGCCATTGCCGGGGATTGTTTGAGTTTGGACAAACTGACGGATTGTCTTGCTCCCTAGATCAGGTAATTTTTTTATTTTTTATTTGAGTCTTTTAATTTTTGTTTTCTTCTTCAAATTTTCGAAAAAATTAAAAACCCTTTTCAAAAATATTTTTTTTCTTTGTTTAATTTTTGTTCTTGTTTTGAGTCTTTTGTGTTTGTTCTTGCTTGAATTTTTTGTTTTCTTCAAAGCTTTCTTTCAAAAATATTTTCTTTGGTTAAATCTTGTGTCAAATTTTTAACTTTGGTGTCTTTTTTGTTTATTTTCTTTCAATTTCCGAAAATTGTGTTTGGATCTTCTAAAAATTTTAAGTTTGGTGTCCTTTTTATGTTCTTGTGTTCTTTGAGTCTTTGAATTTTGTTCTTTATGTTCTTGTTAGTCTTCAAGGCGTTCTTGACTTTTCCTTGTGTTTTGATCTTAAAATTTTTAAGTTTGGTGTCCCTTTGTGTTTTCCTCCAAAATAAGGTGCACTAGATCTAAAAATTTTAAATTTTGTGTCTTTTACTTGTTTTTCTCTTTCCTCATTAATTTCAAAAATAAAAAAAATGTTTTCTATTTTTATTTTAATATTATTTTGGAAAATTTTTAAATAAAAATTCAGATTTCAATTTAAAATTTTTATCTTATCATATCTTAGTTTTTAAGTTTTCAAAAATCAAATCTTTTCAAAAATAAAAATTATATCTTTTTCAAAAATCTTATCTTTTTCAAAAATCTTGCCTTATCTTTTACAATTTTCAAAATTTAAGAATTCAAATTTCAAATTTCAAAAAAAAAAAAATTATCTTATCTTTTTCAAATTTCAATTTTCATTTTCAAATCTTTTCTTATCTTATCTCTTATCTTATTTTAATTTCAAATCTTTTCTTAATTAATTAACTATCTTCTCTCTCTTCTTTTTCAAAACTTCTTAACTAACTCTAACTTCTTCTTAATTTTCGAAAACTCTCTCCTTCTCTCTCTTCTTTTTCAAAACTACCTAACTAACTCTAACATATTCTTAATTTTCAAAAATTCCCTCCTATTTCTCTCTTCTCTTTTTCAAAAATTCATTAACTAATTCAATTCTTTTTAAATTATTAACTTAATTTTTGAAATTTAATAATTAAAATTTTAAATTCTTTTTAATTAATTAATTTTAATTTTGGATTAGTTAAATAAATAAAATAAAAACAAAAATATTTTAATTCTTATTCATCTCTTCTACTTCTATTTCTTCTTCTATTCATATTTCTTCTTCCTCTTCTTCTACCTTCCTTCATTATGAACCCAAGTGGGAATGAAGAGTTCAAAAGAACTCTGGGATCCTATACAAATCCCAATGCTGAATTTTATGGAAGAAGTATTAGCATACCCCAAATCAGAGCAAGTAGCTTTGAATTAAACCCTCAACTCATTACCATAGTGCAGCAAACCTGCCAGTTTTCTGGACTTCCACATGAAGAGCCTACAAAATTCTTAGTAGATTTCTTAAAAATTGCTGACATTGTACACCATGAGGGAGTAGACCAAGATGTCTACAGATTATTGATCTTTCCTTTTACTGTAAAGGATCAAGCAAAGAGGTGGTTTGATAACCAGCCCAGATCTAGTTTGAAAACTTAGACACAGTTAGTAGACAAGTTTTTAAATCATTACTTTCCACCAAGGAAGATGACCCGGTTGAGACTGGACATCCAAGGCTTCAAACAAGGAGATAGCGAATCTCTTTATGATGCCTGGGGAAGGTATAAGAGGATGCTAAAGAAATGTCCCATTGAAATGTTTTCAGAATGGATACAGTTAGACATCTTCTATTATGGACTTTCAGGCATGGCTAAAATATCTTTGGACCACTCTACCGGTGGTTCCATACATATGAGAAAGACCATTGAAGAGGCTCAAGAGCTTATTGAGATAGTTGCCACTAATCAGTCTTTGTACTTAGCCACTGAAACCTCCATAAAAGGAGAGGTTAAGGCAATATCGACTGGACCTAACCCTCCAGAACAGGATGGCCCATTGACTCAGCAACTGCAAGCCCTTGCCCGACATCTATTGGAACGGCAAGAGGCCCTACGAAAAACTCAGGCATCTAACAGAAATGTAGAAGTCCAGTTGAGTCAAAAAAGACAGCAGTTATCTAAGTAGATAACAAATGAATGCCAGGCTATTCAACTGAGGAGTGGGAAAACTTTGAACACCCAACCTCAGCACAATAAGAATGAAAAGCCCATAGAGGATAACCAGGTCTCTGCACAAGATGACTCTGGGCATTCAAACGCCTAGGAAGGTATCCCTCTTGGCGTTTAACGCTGGGAAGGGCAGAGATTAGGCATTCAAATGCCCAAGGGGGTAGCAGCATGGGCGTTAAACGCCCAAGCAAGGGAGGTCAGCCACTCACTGATAACCCCCTCCTAAGCAAGCTAGTAACCCCGATTCCAGCACACATGGCATTTGGCCTCCATCAACCAAGGCTGATGATTATAAGGCTAAGATGCCATTTCCTTAGAAAATCTGTCAAGAGAAAAGGGTTAAATAGTTTGCTCGCTTTGCAGAGTATCTCAGAACACTAGAGATCAAGATCCCTTTTGCAGAAGCTATTGAACAGATACCTACTTATGATAAGTTCATGAAGGATGTCTTAAGTCATAAGAAGGATTGGAGAGAGATAGAAACAGTCCTCTTCACTAAAGAGTGCAGTGCAATCTTTTAGAATGGCTTACTAGAGAAACTTAAGGATCCCGAAAGCTTTATGATACCATGCACTCTAGGTGATGCTTGTACAAGGACAGCTTTATGTGACCTTGAGACAAGCATCAACCTAATACCTGCAACTTTAATAAAGAAGCTATGTTTGACTAAGGAAGTCAAACCAACCCGCATATGCCTTCAACTTGCTGATGGTTCTATTAAGATACCATCAGGAGTAATAAAAGACATGATTATCAAGGCCCTTTGTTTTTCCCATTGACTTTGTGGTTTTGGACATGGAAGGATACAAGAGTGCATCTCTTATCCTAGGGAGACACTTCCTAGTTATAGGATGGACCCTCATTGATGTTGAAAAAGGGGAAGTAACCCTAAGAGTCAATGAGGAAAAGTTCGTACTGAATGCTGTCAAGGCTATGCAGTATCCAGACATTCCTGAGGAATGCATGAGTACGGACCTCATTGATTCCCTGGTGGAAGAGGTCAACATGGCCGAAAGCTTCAAGGAAGGGCTAAATGAGATATTTGATGATACTCAACCTGATCTAGAGGAACCTCTGAAACCCTCTGAGAAAAAGGAGAAGCCTCCAAAGCTTGAGCTTAAGCCGTTACCATCCTCCCTAAAATATGCATTTTTGGGAGATGGAGACAACTATCTCATGATCATAAGCTCTGCTTTAGAGCTACATGAAGAAGAAGCACTAATCAAAGTGCTCAAAACACATAGGACCGCCCTTGGGTGGACTATAAGTGACCTTAAGGGAATTAGCCCTGCCCGATGCATGCATAAAATCTTGCTGGAGGATAATGCCAAACCAGTGGTGTAACCACAAAGGCGATTGAATCCAGCTATGAAGGAAGTAGTGCAGAAGAAAGTCCCTAAACTCTATGAGACTAGGATTATTTATCCCATTTCTGACAGCCTATGGGTGTGCCCTGTCCAAGTTGTTCCTACAAAGGTGGCAAGACAGTAGTTCATATTGAAAAAAAATGAATTGATCCCTAAAAGGACAGTTCCAGGGTAGCGTATGTGCATTAACTACAGAAAACTCAATGACGCCACCAGGAAAGATCACTTTTCTCTACCCTTCATTGACCAAATGCTAGAAAGACTAGCAGGTCATGCTTTTTACTGCTTCCGAGATGGATATTTCGGGTACAATCAAATAGCAGTATATCTACAAGATCAAGAGAAAACAGCATTCACATGCCCATCTGGCATGTTTGCCTACAGGAGAATGCCATTTGGCCTGTGCAATGCACCTGCCACCTTTTAGAGATGTATGTTATTCATCTTCTCTTATATGGTAGAGAAGTTCCTTGAAGTATTCATGGATAACTTCTCTGTTTTCGAAGACTCATTTGACTCCAGTCTTGATCATCTGACCCGAGTCCTGAAAAGATGCCAAGAAACAAACCTAGTTCTGAACTGGGAGAAATGCTACTTCATGGTAACTGAATGCATTATTCTTGGACATAGGATCTCAAATAAGGGTATAGAAGTGGATCAAGCTAAGGTGGAAGTGATTGAACTCTTGCCTCCACCTACCAATTTCAAGGCAATCAAAAGCTTCTTAGGACTTGCAGGATTTTACTGGCGGTTCATAAAATATTTTTTAAAAATTGCAAAACCCCTGTGTAATCTCCTGGCCGCTGATGTTCCATTCATCTTTGACTAAGAATGCCTGCATGCATTCGAAACTTTGAAAGCCAAGCTTGTCACTGCTCCTATCATCTCTGCACCCAACAGGGACTTACCATTTGAGCTATTGTGTGATGCAAGTGATTATGCAATTGGCACAGTCCTAGGGCAGAGACATGACAAGCTTCTGCATGTCATTTATTATGCTATCCGTGTACTAAATGATGCACAGAAAAACTACACTACCACAGAAAAGGAGCTACTTGCAGTGGTTTATGCCATTGACAAGTTCAGATCCTACCTAATAGGATCTAAGGTCATTATTTATACTGACCATGCTGCTCTAAAGTATTTACTCACTAAGTAGGATTCTAAACCCAGACTTATAAGATGGGTATTACTCCTGGAAGAGTTTGACATAGAAATTAGAGACAGAAAAGGGACAGAAAATCAGGTGGCTGATCACTTGTACCGGATTGAGCCAGTAGCAGGGACTTTTTTTCCCTCCACTTACATATCTGAATCCTTTCCAGATGAGCAACTCTACGGCATCCGAACAGTACATTGGTTTGTAGACATTGCAATTACAAGGCTATAAGGTTCATTCCCAAGGAATTCACCAAGTAGCAAGCCCGAAAACTCATGCATGATGCAAAGTATTACCTTTGGGATGAGCCATATCTCCTTAAGAGATACTCGGATGGAATAATCTGATGCTGCGTGTCTGCAGAAAAGGCACAGAAAATTTTACGGCATTGCCATAGCTCAGACCGTGGAGGACACTTTCGAGGTGAGCGGACAGCCACCAAGGTACTCCAAAGTGGCTTTTACTTTTCCACTCTGTACAAGGACTCTAGAGAGTTTGTCCATAACTGTGATAGTTGCCAAAGAGCTAGCAATCTCCTTCATGGTCACGGAATGCCTCAGCAAGAAATCCTAGAGAATGAGTTATTTGACGTACGGGGCATAGATTTCATGGGACCATTCCCGCCTTCATACTCAAATACCTACATCCTTGTGTTAGTAGATTATGTGTCTAAATGGGTTGAAGCAATAGCAACACCCACTAACGACACCAGAGTAGTAATGAAGTTCCTCTAAAAGAATATCTTTAGCAGATTTGGTCTCCCTAGGACACTAATCAGTGATGGAGGTACTCATTTCTGCAACAAACAGTTGGATTCTATCTTGAGCCATTACGGAGTTTGCCATAAAGTAGCAACACCGTATCATCCCCAAAAAAATGGGCAAGTTGAAGTCTCAAATAAAAAACTAAAGCAAATCCTAGAGAGGACAGTGAGCACCTCTAGAAAGGATTGGGCTAGAAAGCTTGATGACGCTCTATGGGCATATAGAGCAGCTTTCAAAACCCCTATTGGAACATCACCATACCAGCTGGTGTATGGGAAATCCTATTATTTGCAAGTTGAACTAGAACATAAAGCCTACTGGGCTAATAGATTCCTCAACCTTGATGCTAAAGCAGCGAAAGAGAAACAACTGCTCCAGCTAAAAGAGTTGGACGAATTCCGTTTAGATGCATTTGAGAATGCAAAGATCTATAAGGAAAAGGCAAAGAGGTGGCATGACAGGAAGATAGCTTCCAAAGTCTTTGAACCCGGACAGAAAGTCCTGCTCTTCAACTCAAGGCTCAGATTATTCTCGGGGAAACTTAAATCCCGCTGGAATGGACCGTATGTGATACAAGAGTATCACCTTACGGACACATAGAACTTCAAGGTAAAGATCCTGAGAACGGGTTCACTGTCAATGGACAGAGAATTAAGCATTATCTTGAAGGAGATATAGAGCCAGTAGGCTCAACACTGTTACTAAGCTAAGTACAGTGAAGTCCAGCTAAAGACATTAGAGAAGCGCTTGTTGGGAGGCAACCCAATGATTCCTTATATGTTATTAATTCTCTAATTACTTCTAGTTTAATTAGTTTTCCTTTTAATAAGTTTTTTATTATGTTTTCTTTTTCTATCTTTTTCAAATATCTTTATCTTTCTATTATGATTATTTTCGAAAATCCCTCCCCCTCCCTCTATATATGCATGTCCGTGCCCCTCTCCTTCACTCACCACCTCTCATTCGAATTCTACTCTCTTTTTATTCATCTATTTCTCTCTTCTACTTCTTTCTTTCTTAACTTTTGCTCGAGGACGAGCAAATCTTCTAATTTTTGTTTTCTTCTTCAATTTTTTGAAAAAATTAAAAATGTTTTTCAAAAATATTTTTCTTTTCTTTGTTTAATTTTTGTTCTTGTTTTGAGTCTTTTGTGTTTGTTCTTACTTGAATTTTTCGTTTTCTTCAAAGCTTTCTTTCAAAAAATTTTCAAAAATATTTACTTTGGTTAAATCATGTGTCAAATTTTTAAATTTGGTGTCTTTTTTGTTTATTTTCTTTCATTTTTCAAAAATTGTGTTTTGGTTTTCTAAAAATTTTAAGTTTGGCGTCCTTTTTATGTTCTTGTGTTCTTTGAGTCTTTGAATTTTTTTCTTTGTGTTCTTGTTAGTCTTCAAGGCGTTTTTGAGTTTTTCTTGTGTTTTGATCTTAAAATTTTTAAGTTTGGGGTCCCTTTGTGTTTCCCTCCAAAATAAGGTGCACTAGATCTAAAAATTTTAAATTTTGTTTTTTTTACTTGTTTTTCTCTTTCCTCATTAATTTCAAAAATAAAAAAAATATTTTCTATTTTTATTTTAACATTATTTTGGAAATTTTTTAAATAAAACTTCAGATTTCAATTTAAAATTTTTATCTTATCATATCTTAGTTTTTAAGTTTTCAAAAATCAAATCTTTTCAAAAATAAAAATTATATCTTTTTCAAAAATCTTGTCTTATCTTTTACAATTTTCAAAATTTAAGAATTCAAATTTCAAATTTCAAAAAAAAAATTTATCTTATCTTTTTCAAATTTCAATTTTCATTTTCAAATCTTTTCTTATCTTATCTCTTATCTTATTTTAATTTCAAATCTTTTCTTAATTAATTAACTATCTTCTCTCTCTTCTTTTTCAAAACTTCCTAACTAACTCTAACTTCTTCTTAATTTTTGAAAACTCTCTCCTTCTTCTCTCTCTTCTTTTTCAAAGCTCCCTAGCTAACTCTAACCTATTCTTAATTTTTGAAAATTCCCTCCTATTTCTTTCTTCTCTTTTTCAAAAATTCATTAACTAATTCAATTCTTTTTAAATTATTAACTTAATTTTTTAAATTTAATAATTAAAATTTTAAATTTTTTAATTAATTAATTTTAATTTCAGATTAATTAAATAAATAAAATAAAAACAAAAATATTTTAATTCTTATTCATCTCTTCTACTTCTATTTCTTCTTCTATTCCTATTTCTTCTTCCTCTTCTTTTACCTTCCTTTATTATGAACCCAAGTAAGAATGAAGAGTTCAAAAGAACTCTGGGATCCTATACAAATCCCAATGCTGACTTCTATGGAAGAAGTATTAGCATACCCCAAATTAGAGCAAGTAGCTTTGAATTAAACCCTCAACTTATTACCATAGTGCAGCAAATCTGCCAGTTTTTTGGACTTCCATAGGAAGAACCTACAGAATTCTTAGCAAATTTCTTAAAAATTGCTGACATTGTACACCATGAGGGAGTAGACCAAGATGTCTACAGATTATTACTCTTTCCTTTTGTTGTAAAGGATCAAGCAAAGAGGTGGTTGGATAAGCAGCCCAGATCTAGTTTGAAAACTTGGACACAGTTAGTAGACAAGTTTTTAAATAATTACTTTCCCCCAAGGAAGATGACCCAATTGAGACTGGACATCCAAGGCTTCAAACAAGGAGATAGCAAATCTCTTTATGATGCCTGAGGAAGTTATAAGAGGATGCTAAAGAAATGTCCCAACTGAAATGTTTTCAGAATGGGTACAGTTAGACATTGATGAGCGGATAATTTGTATGCTTTTTGGCATTGTTTTTAGTATGTTTTTAGTATGATCTAGTTAGTTTTTAGTATATTTTTATTAGTTTTTAGTTAAAATTCACTTTTCTGGACTTTACTATGAGTTTTTGTGTTTTTCTGTGATTTCAGGTATTTTCTGGCTGAAATTGAGGGACCTGAGCAAAAATCTGATTCAGAGACCAAAAAGGACTGCAGATGCTGTTGGATTCTGACCTCCCTGCACTCGAAGTGGATTTTCTGGAGCTACAGAAGCCCAATCGGCGCGCTCTCAACGGCGTTGGAAAGTAGACATCCTGGGCTTTCCAGCAATATATGATAGTCCATACTTTACCCAAGATTTGATGGCCCAAACCGGCGTTCAAAGTCACCCTCAGGAATTCCAGCGTTAAACGCCGGAACTGGCTCCAAAGTGGGAGTTAAACGCCCAAACTGGCATAAAAGCTGGCGTTTAACTCCAAGAAGAGTCTCTACACGAAAATGCTTCAATGCTCAGCCCAAGCACACACCAAGTGGGCCCGGAAGAGGATTTTTATGTCATTTACTCATTTCTGTACACCTTAGGCTACTAGTTTTCTATAAGTAGGACCTTTGACTATTGTATGAGAAATCTTTTGATCACTTTAGATCTCTAGATCATCTTTGGACATCTAGTTCTTAGATCACTGGGAGGCTGGCCATTCGGCCATGCCTAGA
>NC_029775.3:31794996-31795189 GCF_000817695.3 Arachis duranensis
TCTAACCTTGTCTGTGGTATTCTGAGTAGGATTCAATGATTGAATGACTGTGACGTGCTTCAAACTCCTGAGGGCGGGGCGTTAGTGACAGACGCAAAAGAATCACTGGATTCTATTCCGGCCTGATCAAGAACCGACAGCTGGATAGCCGTGCCGTGACAGGGTGCGTTGAACATTTCCACTGAGAGGATGA
>NC_029775.3:31795692-31796516 GCF_000817695.3 Arachis duranensis
TTTTTCAAAATCAAATCTTTTTCAAATCCTATCTTTTCAATCATATGTTTTCAAAATCAATTTCTTTCTATTTTTAAAGATACTTGCTATCAATTAATGATTTGATTCAACATTTCAAGTATGTTGCCTTTTCTGTTGAGAAAGGTTTAATGTTTGAACCATATCTTTTCTTGTTAGCCAAGTTATCAATTTTTTAAATCAAATCTTTTTAAAATGTTTTTCAAATCATATCTTCTCAATCACATCTTTTTAAAACTAATCATATGTTCTTAACCACATCTTTTTCAAAATAGTTTTCAATCAAATCTTTTGATTTCTAATTTCAAAATCTTTTTCAAAAATCACTTGATTTCTTTTCCACTTTCATTTTCGAAAATCAATTAGTGTTTTTCAAAAATGTTTTCAAAATCTTTTACTTAATTTTCGAAAACTACTTTCCTTCTTCTCACATCCTTCTATTTATGGACTAACACTATTCCTTAATGCAAAATTCGAACTCCATCTTCTTTGATAAGTTCGAATTTTCTACTTCTGTCTTCTACTTTTCTTTTCCTCTGACACCTAAAGGAATCTCTATACTGTGACATAGAGGATTTCACATTTTCTTGTTCCCTTCTCTTTCTTATGAGCAGGAGCAGGGACAAAAGCATTCTTGTTGAGGCTGATCCTGAACCTGAAAGGACCTTGAAGAGAAAGCTAAGAGAAGCCAAAGCACAAATCTCTGTAGAGGACCTAACAAAAATCTTCAAAGAAGAAGAACACATGGCAGCCGAGAACAACAACAATGCCAACAATGCAAGAAAGGTGCTGGGTGACTTTACTGC
>NC_029775.3:31799943-31800242 GCF_000817695.3 Arachis duranensis
AGCTGAGCAAGAAAATTACTGAACTCCCTCCTAGTACTCTTCCAAGCAATACAGAAGAAAATCCAAAAGGAGAGTGCAAAGCCATCAACATGGCCGAACTTTGGGAGGAAGAAGAGGCAGTGAACGCCACTGAGGAAGACCTCAATGGACGTCCACTGGCCTCCAATGAGTTCCCCAATGAGGAACCATGGGAATCTAAGGCTTAAGATGAGACCATAGAGATTCCATTGGACTTACTTCTGCCATTCATGAGCTCTGAAGAGTATTCTTCCTCTGAAGAGGATGAGTATGTCACTGAA
>NC_029775.3:31800406-31800707 GCF_000817695.3 Arachis duranensis
GCCTCAAAAGAGGCAAGATCCTGGGAAGTTTTCTATACCTTGTACCATAGGCACCATGACCTTCAAGAAGGCCTTGTGTGACTTAGGGTCAAGTGTAAACCTCATGCCTCTCTCTGTAATGGAGAAGTTAGGATCTCTGAGGTGCAAGCTGCAAAAATCTCACTAGAGATGGCAGACAACTCAAAAAAACAAGCCTATGGACTTGTAGAGGATGTTCTGGTAAAAGTTGAAGACCATTACATCCCTGCTGATTTTATAGTCCTAGAGACTGGGAAGTGCATGGATGAATCCATCATCCTTG
>NC_029775.3:31800867-31801246 GCF_000817695.3 Arachis duranensis
GGAGAGGAAGCATGAAGAGCTTCTCTCAAAACAGAACCAAACAGAGCCCCCACTGTCAAACTCTAAGTTTGGTGTTGGGAGGCCACAACCAAACTCTAAGTTTGGTGTTGAACCACCACATTCAAACTCTAAGTTTGGTGTTGGGAGGTTCCAACATGGCTCTGAGCATTTCTGAGGCTCCATGAGAGCCCACTGTCAAGCTACTGACATTAAAGAAGCGCTTATTGGGAGGCAACCCAATGTTATATTTTGACTATTTTCCTTTGTTATTTTATGTTTTTTGCAGGTTGATGATCATGAGAAGTCACAAAATCAATGAAAAAAAGCAAAAACAGAATGAAAAACAGGAAGAAAAATAGCACACCCTGGAGGAAGAACT
>NC_029775.3:31801261-31802133 GCF_000817695.3 Arachis duranensis
AAAGCAAAAATAGAATGAAAAACAGAAAGAAAAATAGCACACCCTGGAGGAGAGCGCACTGGCGTTTAAACGCCAGTGAGGCTAGCTGTTGGGTGTTTAACGCCCAGTCTGGCACCATTTTGGGCATTTAACGCCAGAAAGGGGCACTAGACTGGCGTTTAACGCCAGAAAAGGGCAAGAAGCTGGTGTTAAACGCCAGAAATGGGCACCAGCCCGGCGTTTAACGCCAGAAATGGCTAAAAATGCATTTTTGCATGCCATTTGGTGCAGGGATGACTTTTCCTTGACACCTTAGGATCTGTGGACCCCACAGGATCCCCACCTACCCTACCACTCTCTCTTTTCTTCACCCATTCACCAATCACCTCAACACCTCTTCCCCAAAAACCCTTCACCTATCAAATCCCATCTTCCTCTTCACCACTCACATCCATCCTTCATAAAACCCCACCTACCTCACCATTCAAATTCAAACCACTTTCCCACCCAAACCCACCCATACATAGCCGAACATCACCATTCCCCCTCTCCTATATAAACCCATCTTCACTCCTTCATTTTCACACAACCTAAACACTACTTCTCCCCCTTTTGGCCGAACACAACGCCATTCTTTTCTCCTCTATTTCTTCTTCTTCTACTCTCTTCTTTCTTATTTTGCTCGAGGACGAGCAAACCTTTTAAGTTTGGTGTGGTAAAAGCATTGCTTTTTGTTTTTCCATAACCATTTATGGCATCCAAGGCCGGAGAAACCTCTAGAAAGAGGAAAGGGAAGGCAAAAGCTTCCACCTCCGAGTCATGGGAGATGGAAAGATTCATCTCAAGGGTGCATCAAGACCACTTCTATGAAGTTGTGGCCTTGAAGAAGGTGA
>NC_029775.3:31802869-31803240 GCF_000817695.3 Arachis duranensis
AAACTATTGGGAGCAAATCAACACCTCCCTAGGAGAATTGAGTTCCAACATGGGACAACTAAGGGTGGAGCACCAAGAACATTCCGTCCTCCTCCATGAAATTAAAGAAGATCAAAGAATCATGAGAGAGGAGCAACAAAGACAAGGAAGAGACATTGAGGAGCTCAAGCACTCCATAGGATCTTCAATAGGAAGAAAGAGCCGCCATCACTAAGGTGGACCCGTTCTTTAATCTCCTTGTTCTTTAATTTTCTGTTTTTCGAAAATTATGCTTATGTTTATCTATATTTGTGTCTTGTGATCATTAGTGTCTTAGTGTCTATGCCTTAAAGTTATGAATGTCCTATGAATCCATCACCTTTCTTGAATGA
>NC_029775.3:31805427-31831400 GCF_000817695.3 Arachis duranensis
CAGCCATTCTGTGAGATCAGAGTCTTCGTGGTATAGGCTAGAACTGATGGCGGCATTCAAGAGAATCCGGAAGGTCTTACCTTGTCTGTGGTATTCTGAGTAGGATTCAATGATTGAATGACTGTGACGTGCTTCAAACTCCTGAGGGCGGGGAGTTAGTAACAGACGCAAAAGAATCACTGGATTCTATTCCGGCCTGATCGAGAACCGACAGCTGGATAGCCGTGCCGTGACAGGGTGCGTTGAACATTTCCACTGAGAGGAGCTTGCCATGGAAAGGAGTAAGAAGGATTGGATGAAGACAGTAGGAAAGCAGAGAGACGGAAGGGAAGGCATCTTCATATGCTTATCTGAAATTCCTACCAATGAATTACATAAGTATCTCTATCTTTATCTTTATGTTTTATGCATTTATCACCATACCCATTTGAGTTTGCCTGACTAGGATTTACAAGGTGACCATAACTTGCTTCATACCAACAATCTCTGTGGGATCGACCCTTACTCGCGTAAGGTTTATTACTTGGACGACCCAGTACCCTTGCTGGTTAGTTGTGCGAAGTTGTGATAAAAAGTTGAGATTGCAATTGAGCGTACCATGTTGATGGCGCCATTGATGATCACAATTTCGTGCACCAGACATCTATTATGGACTTTCAGACATGGCTAAAATATCTTTGGACCACTCTACCAGTGGTTTCATACACATGAGAAAGACCATTGGAGAGGCTCAAGAGCTTATTGAGACAGTTGCCACTAATCAGCATTTGTATTTAGCCAGAGACCTCCATAAAAGGAGAGGTTAAGGCAATATCCACTGGACCTAACCCTCCAGAACAGGATGATCCATTGACTCAACAACTGCAAGCCCTTGCCCAGCAACTATTGGAACTGCAAGAGGCCCTGCAAAAAGCTCAGGCATCTAACAGAAATGTAGAAGTCCAATTGAGTCAAAAAAGACAGTAGTTATCTAAGCAGATAACAAATGAATGCCAGGCTATACAACTGAGGAGTGGGAAAACTTTGAACACCCAACTTCAGCACAATAAGAATGAAAAGCCCCTAGAGGATAACCATGTCTCTGCACAAGATGACTCTGGACGTTCAAATGCCCAGGAAGGTATCCCTCTTGGCGTTGAATGCTGGGAAAGGGCAGAGATTGGGCATTCAAATGCCCAAGGCGGCAGCAGCATGGGCGTTAAACGCCCAAGCAAGGGAGGTCAGCCACTCGCTAATAACAACCCTCCAAAGCAAGCTAGTAACCCCCATTCCATCACACATGGCATTTGGCCTCCATCAACCAAGGCTGATGATTATAAGGCTAAGATGCCATTTCCTTAGAAAATCTGTTAAGAAAAAAGGGAAAAGCAGTTTGCCCACTTTGCGGAGTATCTCAGAACACTAGAGATCAAGATCCCTTTTGCAGAAGCTACTGAATAGATACCTACTTATGCTAAGTTCATGAAGGATGTCTTAAGTCATAAGAAGGATTAGAGAGAGACAGAAATAGTCCTCTTCACTAAAGAGTGCAGTGCAATCTTTCAGAACGGCTTACTAGAGAAACTTAAGGATCCTGGAAGCTTTATGATACCATGCACTCTAGGTGATGCTTGTACAAGGAAAACTTTATGTGACCTTGGGGCAAGCATCAACCTAATACCTGCAACTTTAATAAAGAAGCTATGTTTGACTAAGGAAGTCAAACCAACCCGCATATGCCTTCAACTTGCTGATAGTTCTATTAAGATACCATTAGGAGTAATAAAAGACATGATTATCAGAGCCCTTCACTTTTTCCACTGACTTTGTGGTGTTGGACATGTAAGGGCACAAGAGTACATCCCTTATCCTAGGGAGACCCTTCCTAGTTACAAGACGGACCCTTATTGTTATTGAAAAAGGGGAAGTAACCCTAAGAGTCAATGAGGAAAAGTTCGTACTGAATGTTGTCAAGGCTATGCAGTATCCAGACATTCCTGAGGAATGCATTAGTATCAACCTCATTGATTCTCTGGTGGAAGAGGTCAATATGGTCGAATGCTTCAAGGAAGGGCTAAATGAGATACTTGATGATACTCAACCTGATCCAGAGGAACCTCTGGAAACCTCTGAGGAAAAGGAGAAGCCTCCAAAGCTTGAGCTTAAGCCAGTACCATCCTCCCTAAAATATGCATTTTTGGGAGATGGAGACAACTATCCCGTGATCATAAGCTCTGCCTTAGAGCTACATGAAGAAGAAGCACTTATCAAAGTGCTTAAAACACATAGGACCGCCCTTGGGTGGACTATAAGTGACCTTAAGGGAAGTAGCTCTGCCCGATGCATGCATAAAATCTTGCTGGAGGATAATGCCAAACCAGTGCTGCAACCACAAAGGTGATTGAATCCAGCTATGAAAGAAGTAGTACAGAAGGAAGTCCCTAAACTCTATGAGGCTGGGATTATTTATCCCATTTCTGATAGCCTATGGGTGAGCCCTGTCCAAGTTGTTCTTAAGAAAGGTGGCATGACAATGGTTCATAATGAAAAAAATGAATTGATCCCTAAAAAGGATAGTTCCAGGGTAGCGTATGTGCATTAACTACAGAAGACTCAATGACGCCACCAGGAAATATCACTTTTCTCTACCCTTCATTGACCAAATGCTAGAAAGACTAGCAGGTCATGTTTTTACTGCTTCCTAGATGGATATTCCGGGTACAATCAAATAGCAGTAGATCCACAGGATCAAGAGAAAATAGCATTCACTTGCCCATCTAACATGTTTGCCTACAGGCGAATGCCATTTGGCCTACGTAATGCACCTACCAGCTTTTAGATATGTATGTTATCCATCTTCTTTGATATGGTAAAGAAATTTCTTGAAGTATTCATGGATAACTTCTCTGTTTTCAAAGACTCATTTGACTCCAGTATTGATCATCTGACCCGAGTCTTGAAAAGATGCCAAGAAACAAACCTAATTCTGAACTGGGAGAAATGCTACTTCATGGTAACTGAAGGCATTGTTCTCGGACATAGGATCTCAAATAAGGGTATAGAAGTGGATTAAGCTAAGGTGGAAGTGATTGAACGCTTGCCTCCACCTACCAATGTCAAGGCAATCAAAAGCTTCTTAGGACATGCAGGATTTTACAGGCGGTTCATAAAAGATTTTTCAAAAATCGCAAAACCTCTGTGTAATCTCCTGGCTACTGATGTTTCATTCATCTTTATCCAAGAATGCCTGCATGCATTCAAAACTCTGAAAGCCAAGCTTGTCACTGATCCTATCATCTCTGCACCCAACTGGGACTTACCATTTGAGCTAATGTGTGATGCAAGTGATCATGCAATTGGCGCAGTCCTAGGGCAGAGACATGACAAGCTTCTGCATGTCATTTATTATGCTATCCATGTAGTAAATAATGCACAGAAAAACTACACTACTATAGAAAAAGAGCTACTTGCAGTGGTTTATGCCATTGACAAGTTCATATCCTACCTAGTTGGATCTAAGGTCATTATTTATACTGACAATGCTGCTCTAAAGTATCTACTCACTAAGTAGGATTCTAAACCCAGACTTGTAAGATGGGTATTACTCCTGCAAGAGTTTGGTATAGAAATTAGAGACAGAAAAGGGACAGAAAATCAGGTGGCTGATCACTTGTCCCGGATTGAGCCAGTAGCAGGGACTTCTTTTCCTTCCACTAACATATATGAATCCTTTTCAGATGAGCAACTCTATGCCATCCGAACACTACCTTGGTTTGTAGACATTGCAATTACAAGGCTATAAGGTTCATTCCCAAGGAATTCACCAGGTAGCAAGCCCAAAAACTCATGTATGATGCAAAGTATTACCTTTGGGATGAGCCGTATCTCTTTAAAAGATGCTCGAATGGAATAATCTGACGCTATGTGTCTACAGAAGAGGCACAGAGAATTTTACAGTACTGCCATAGCTCAGACTGTGGAGGACACTTTGGAGGTGAGCGGACAGCCACCAAGGTACTCCAAAGTGGCTTTTACTGGTCCACTCTGTACAAGGACTCTAGAGAGTTCGTCTGTAACTGTGATAGTTGCCAAAGAGCTGGCAATCTCCCTCATGGTCATGGCATGCCTCAGCAAGGAATCCTAGAGATTGAGTTATTTGACGTACAGGGAAAAGGTTTCATAGGACCCTTCCCGCCTTCAAACTCAAACACCTACATCCTTGTGGTAGTAGATTATGTGTCTAAATGGGTTGAAGCAATAGCAACACCCACTAATGACACCAGATTAGTAATGAAGTTCCTCTAAAAGAATATCTTTAGCAGATTTGGTGTCCTTAGGACACTAATCAATGATGGAGGTACTCATTTCTACAACAAATAGTTGGATTCTGTCTTGAGCCATTACGGAGTTTGCCATATAGTAGCAACACGGTATCATCCCCAAACAAATGGGCAAGCTAAAGTCTCAAATAGAGAACTAAAGTGAATCCTAGAGAGGACAGTAAGCGCCTTTAGAAAAGATTGGACTAGAAAGCTTGATGATGCTCTATGGGCATACAGAACAGCTTTCAAAACCCCTATTGAAACATCACCATACCAGCTGGTGTATGGGAAATCCTATTATTTTCCAGTGGAACTAGAACATAAAGCCTATTGGGCTAACAGGTTCCTCAAACTTGATGCTAAAGCAGCTGGAGAGAAACGGCTGCTCCAGCTAAAAGATTTGGACGAATTCCGCTTAGATGCATTTGAGAATGCAAAGATCTATAAGAAAAAGGCAAAGAGGTGGCATAACAGGAAGATAGCTTCCAAAGTCTTTGAACCAGGACAGAAAGTCCTGCTCTTCAACTCAAGGCTCAGATTATTCCCTGGAAAACTCAAATCCCGCTGGAAGGGACCGTATGTGATTACAAGAGTATCACCTTACGAACACATAGAACTTCAAGGTAAAGATCCTCAGAACGGGTTCACTGTCAATAGACAGAGAATTAAGCATTATCTTGAAGGAGATATAGAGCCAGGAGGCTCAACACTGTTACTAAGCTAAGTATAGTAAAGTCCAGCTAAAGACATTAAAGAAGCGCTTGTTGGGAGGCAACCCAATGATTCCTTATATGTTATTAATTCTCTAATTACTTCTAGTTTAATTAGTTTTCTTTTTAATAAGTTTTTTATTATGTTTTCTTTTTCTATCTTTTTTAAATATCTTTATCTTTCTATTATGATTATTTTCAAAAATCCCTCCCCCATCCCTCTATATATGCATGTTCGTGCCCCTCTCCCTCACTCACCACCTCTCATTCGAATTCTACTCTCTTTTTTTTCATCTATTTCTCTCTTCTACTTCTTCCTTTCTTAACTTTTGCTCGAGGACGAGCAAATCTTCTAAGTTTGGTGTGGAAGGAGCCCTATTCTCTCATCAAGAACTCAACCCTATGGCTCCAAGAAGTGGCAAGACCGCCCGAAAGAACAAGAAAGAAGACAACTCAACAGTTGCTTTCATACCTATTCGATTCTTTACCAAGCAACATGAAAAGCATTATCACAAGATAATGAGTAAAAGGCCAATAATCCCTGAGGTAGGATTCGACTTAGGAGAAGAAGAATACCCAGAGATCCAAGAGCAAATTCGAAGGAGAGGTTAGGAGATTCTGGTTGATCCTTAGTTAAATGTTGGATTCAACATGATCCGTAAATTCTATGCAAATCTGTGGATGACAAATAAGCAAAAGAAAGATGGATCAGCCTTCCATACTTTTAACCCCATGGTCAGGGGGAAGATCATGTATTTTCACCTTGACAGGGTGAGGGAGATATTCAAATTACCGCTGTAGAGGGATGACCCTGAATCCTACAATAGAAGGGTTATAGCCAACCGAAAGCTGGATCAAGTCCTAGAGGACATATGCTTGCCTGGAACTCAATGGATTCAGAATTCCAAAGGGGAACCATGCCAGCTAAAAAGGACAAACCTCAAGCCTATTTCTAGGGGATGTCTAGACTTCATTGGGCATTCTATACTCCCCACAAGTAACCGCTCTGAAGTTAATATCCTAAGAGCTGTGATGATTCACTGTATTATAATGGAGAATCAGGTGGAAGTCCACCAAATAATTCCCCGTGAGATTTACAAGTTGGCAAACAAGGTGTCTACTAATGCCATGCTGGCTTATCCAAATCTCATCTTTCACCTATGCCAAGAGGCTAAGGTTCTGATCCAAGTGGACAACTATATCCCAGTGGAATATCCAATCACCAAGTGGGTGATGGAGAGCTCCAAGATAGAAGATGATAACCTCAAAAGGAATGCACCTGAGCCTTCCCAAGAGATCCCTTCAATGGAGTATTGGGACCAGCTGAAGGCGTCTAAAATACACTTATAGAGCACTTTAGATCAGCTCAGAGAGGAGCAGAAAGATCAGACCAGCATGATTTGCAAACTGATCAAGGAGCAGGAGAAGCAAGGGGCGTGAGCTGGAGGAGCTAAAGCGCCAGAAGCTCTCCCCTGAAGAGTCCAGAGTCCTTCAAGTTGAAGGTTGTTTAGTTTCAACCCTGTGATTGTTCCTATTCCTATTATGTATTTCCTTCCTAATTTAGAGTTTCATGATCACTAGTAGTATTTAAGTCTTTATTTTTATGTCTTTTAATTTTTAGGATTACCTTAGTATTAGAAGTAATGAATTTTATTTTTCCAATCAGCTATAATTATTCCTCTTATCATCATGAAACATGAATAAAATAGTGAATTTTTTTAGAAGAATTAAAGATGCATGAATTTTTTATTTTTACAGTGAAGAATAGTTGATTATTTTGATGTGATGGCATTGCTTTAGTTTTCTGAATGTATGAATAAACAACGCATATTTGAAGTTGAATTTTAGGATGCTGGCCCTTGGAAGAATGATGAAAAAGGAAAAGTGTTATTGATAATCTGAAAAATCCATAAAATTGATTCTTGAAGCAAGAAAAAGTAGCAAAAAAAAAAGAAAAAGAAGTAGAAAAAGCCAATAGCTCTTTAAACCAAAAAGCAAGAGCAAAAAGTCAGTAACCCTTTAAACCAAAAGGCAAGGGTAAAAGGGCCTAAGGCTTTGAGAATCAGTGGTTAGGAGGGCCCAAAGGAATAAAATTCTTGTCTAAGCGGCTCAAACAAAGCTGTCCCTAACCATGTTCTTGTGGCGTGAAGGTGTCAAGTGAAAAGCTTGAGACTGAGCGGTTAAAGTCACGGTCCAAAACAAAAGGAGTGTGCTTAAGAACTCTGGACACCTCCATCTGGGGACTCTAGCAAAGCTGAGTCACAATTTGAAAAGGTTCACCCAGTTAAAGTGTTTGTGGCATGCATATATCCGGTGGTAATACTGGAAAACAGAGTGCTTAAGGTCACGGTCAAGACTCTGAAAGCTGTGTTCAAGAATAAAAAAGAACTATACTAGGAGAGTCAATAACATTATCTGGAGTCTAAGTTCCAAAAGGGACCAGCCATTCTGAGTTTCAGTGGATAGCGAGATTCCAAAACTGTTCAGAAGCAAAAAGCTACTAAGTCCTGCTCATCTAATTAAAAAACTGAGCTTTATTGTAAATTCTGAAATTTACTGTGTCTTAATCTTCTTTTAATCCTATTTTATTTTTATTTGCTTGGGGACAAGCAACAGTTTAAGTTTGGTGTTGTGATGAGCAGATATTTTATACGCTTTTTGACTTAGTTTTTGTAGAGTTTTTAATATGTTTTATGTAGTTTTGTTTAAGTTTTTACAGGTTTTAATGTTAAATTCACTTTTTTTTATTCTACTTTAAGTTTGTGTATTTTTGTACCATTTCAGGTATTTTCTGGCTAAATTTGAGGAGCATGAGCATAAGTCTGATCCAAAGACAGAGAAAGCACTATAGATGCTGTCCAAGTCTAACCTCCTTGCACTCGGAAGAATTTTTCTGGAGCTACAGAAGTCCAAATAGAGCTTTCTCAACGGCTATAGAAAGCTGACATCCAGAGCTTTCTAGCAATGTATAATATTTTATACCTAAATTTGCTTCAGATTAGAAGGCCAAAAACTGGCATCCAACGCTAGCCTCTTGCCCCCTTTCTGGCATCCAGCGCCCAAGGAAACAAGCCCAGCGTCCAAACGCTCAGAGGGGACCCCCTAGCCATCGTTTCATGTCCAAAAGACCTCATAGCACGTGGATCTCATCAAAGCTCAGCCCAAACACTCACCAAGTGGGCCCTAGAAGTGGATTTTAGACCTAAAAAGACTGTTTTACTCTTACTAGTCATTAGTTTAGTATTTAAGAGTTATTTTACATAATTATTACTCTTTTTTACACACCATTCATATTACACATTGTATTTTACCTTCAGTATGAGTTTCTAAACCTCCTGGGTTGAAGGGAGGAGCCCTGCTGAGTCCTATGAATTAATAAAAGTACTACTGTTTCTCTTCGATCCGTGTTTGATTAATTCTAATATGTATATTCGTTCTTCATCAATATGAATGTGTTGAACTGGCATAAGGTTATCACATTCTACATGGGTTCAGAGTGCGTCTTTCATCGAATAATGATGAACCATCAGCTTGAATATACATCTCTCAGACGGTTAATTAACGACTTCATTGGGGACTTCTCGAGACATCAGTTCAGCTGATTTACGAGGAGATTAGGGTCTTTGTGGTAGAGGCTAGAACCCAAGGTGCAACATTCTCTAATCTGAAAGATCTGACCTTGTCTGTTGCGTTTTGAGTATGATCGTTAAGGAGAATGGACTGTATAAGCTTCGCCCTCAATTAGAGTGGATCTGCACTAAACTTGGGGTTCAGATCTGGAGGAGTATTGGCAGCTGCTTAAACCAGTGTCAATCACATAGAACCTGCCATTAAAGAAATCACTCACAAGTAAAGAAAACAGTGCTACCAGATTTAATTCAAAAAGACAAAGCAACTCCAGTCCTCAACTATTCTCTTTTCATAGTTTACACAACTTCTGAATTCTAATTACCCTCTCTATTTATTCCTTTTAATGCAAATTTGACAACTCTTCCAACAACCTTCTGATCTGCCTGACTAAGACCTGCAAGAGAACCATAGCTTGCTTCAAGCCACAATCCTCGTGGGATCGACCCTGACTCGCTCAGGTATTACTTGGATGATCCAGTGCACTTGCTGGTACTGCTGTACAAAGGTGTGGGGATTCGTGTGCACCGCACACCATGTGAGGCAGTGTTGGAAGGTTCATTGGCTTGTTGAGTGCATGATCTTAGCAACCCAGAGTAGGCATCATGTGTATCTGAGGCTCCTGACAGGAGGGGGTAGTAATAGCAATAGGTGGCGGTCTCTCATTGGTCAGAGCAGTCGTGCCTCATAATGACCCAACAAGAGTGTATGGATCTGCATGCAAGTCAAAGGGGCGAGCGGTAGAAAGCCTAGGCCTCCCTTTTCGGCCTCGGCCTCGGCCACAGCCATGATCTCCCTCTCTACCAACCATATCCTGTACACATTTTATTAAAAGGTAAAATAGAAAATTAAAGAAAATTTACTAAAATGACATTCTTTAACAATTCATAATATATTCAGATACATACCTTAACTAAACTTGTTACATTTAACTAAACTCGTTGAAAGATTCTCTTTATTATACAACCAAGTCTTTTCGTGAAAATCAGATCAATAGCTTGTATAACCGAGCCGAACTGAACAAAGCCAAACCGATCCTAACAAGATAGTTATTAGAAGATAGAGGATGCAGAGAGGCACAGAGAATAGAAATGAATGTTCTAAAGGGAAACTAAAAAAGCTAAAGAAATGCCAGGTTGGTTACACTTTAAGCTAAAAAGTTGTAGCAATAGGATATCAGCATGCATTACTTTCCTTTACCTCACACCTCACTTACCACCCTTTCTCTTCTTAGTCCCATGGAATTTTTTTATTTTTTTATTTTTTTATTGCTCCTTCCACAGTAGATGCTTACATGGCACCAGGAGACCTAAGCCTCAGATTTTTTTTCAGAAAAAGAAAAAAGAAAAATAAAAGCAAACTGTTTAAAATATTGAAATCATGTGTCTGTGGCTTGCAGCATGATCACTATGGTGGGGCCATGTGGCTTAAGACATACAAAGAATGAAACCACCACCGCCCAGGTGATAATAGTTCACAATTTGTTATACATCCAAGTCTTTTCATGAAAATCAGAACAATAGCTTGTATAACCGAGCCGAACTGAACAAAGCCAAACCGATCCTAACAAGATAGTTACTAGAAGATAGAGGATGCAGAGAGGCATAGAGAACAGAAATGAATGTTCTAAAGGGAAACTAAAAAAGCTGAAGAAATGCCAGGTTGGTTACACTTTAAGCTAAAAAGTTGTAGCAATAGGATATTATCATGCATTACTTTCCTTTACCTCACACCTCACTTACCACCGTTTCTCTTTTTAGTCCCATGGAATTTTTTTATTTTTTTATTTTTTTATTACTCCTTCCACAGTAGATGCTTACATGGCACCAGGAGACCTAAGCCTCAGATTTTTTTTTCAGAAAAAGAAAAAAGAAAAAAAAAAGCAAACTGTTTAAAATATTGAAATCATGTGTCTGTGGCTTGCAGCATGATCATTGTGGTGGGGCCATGTGGCTTAAGACATACAAAGAATGAAACCACCACTGCCCAGGTGATAATAGTTCACAATTTGTTCCTTTTCAAAATATGATATTATTATTTTTTTATTTTAATAATTTTGGCTTTGATTTGGTATGATCTGTGTCTGATGTATTATATGTTAGTGAAGCGGTAGCATGAAGAAAATGAAACAGCTGGTTCATTTTGGTGACTGTAATCACAAAGTTAGATTTTAAATTAATTTACTCATTGGTAAAGATTCATGCATATATGATTATATGTCATTATCTAACATTAATATTCAACTTCAATCAGAAAACAAGAATAGGTTAGCCAAACATCCAAAGATAATGGCTACAATTTTCAAATAAGATTTTTCTTTTTTTAGATTATTTTAAAACAAAGTGAATATAACTAATAATGTTTCTGCCAGAAGCCAAATAAACATGAAAGACACTTTGCAGTCCATGCTACAAATAGACTTAGGTTATAAGTTTTAAACTGAAAGGATATATATTTCTATCCTCATTATAATATGAAAGCAAGAGGACTTGCCAAAGGAGTTAAACTACAATGTCAAATCTAACATTTTGATCAAACCAAAGCATAGAATATAAGAAACGAGAAAGCATCATTTTAAGCAATCAACCAATTCATGCTTTTTGAAAGATCAGCTATATCATCATAAAACAATCATAAAATTAATACCTTTAAAATATGGATGTTGCCGGTTACAGTAGTGAGTGTGACACCACCTTGGAGCACAAAGATTAATCTAATAGAATAAAACATGCAAATGGCAAAAAATGCATTTAGAGCCAGAAGCAATGTCAGAAAAGTTTGGTGCATTACAGAATAACGAGTGCTAAAGTTTAAAATTTGAAAGCTGAAATCACAAATTAGAAACCTCTCAATATCATGCGGGGGTAATGCTGATCTAGTATTCTCTAAAAAAGGATAAAACATATATATCAGAAGCATGCTAAAAACAATCACCATTGAGGATATAATGGTTAAGTGAAGTTGTGAAGAGAGTGTCAGAAAGCCTTTTATAAAGGGCAATTGCAATCCAATTGCATCACCATTCCTAAAGATAAAAGCTAACAAATGTGTATCATTGCAGAATATTTTTGAAAGTAAGCTAACACAAGAGATTGAACATTTATTTTGTATGCTTTTTACAGATGAAACAAAAGAAAAATAAAGAAAGGGAAGGAATGGCGCTAACTTCGCAAATGGAATCCAGGGAATGAAAGTGGCGGGATTAGAACAGAACTAGAAATGCTGAGATCATAGCCTAGATGTTGCCAGTACATTTAATGGAACAATCCACTTCTCCGTTGGTCATTTCAGCAATTATCTGTTGAGCAGTATTAACATCTTAGTCTTTCTTTCCCTGAAAATATAAATAATTATGCAGAAAAACTTAGAATGAACCTCTTGTATAGGTTTGTTATGATCTTTTGGGTTCACAAATTTATTAACCCCAAACTTCTTAGCTGCCAACAATAGTAAATGAGAAAATACCATCAATAAATGAATACAATTTGTAGATTTAGGAATTTTCTCACATTATTACAGGCATAGAATATCAATCAAGATTCAAGAGCACTTAAATATATAAAGATGAATCTAAAATCTGAAAACTTCGATTCAATAGCAAAGTCAATACATTAAATTTGAATAATAGCAGAGAAACATGTGAGTTGAAGGTTAGCTACTACTCTTAATTTATTAAATGCAATTCATAAGTAATTCACTTTGCAACATTATGGTAAATTAAGAAGGAAAACAATGTCAATTCAACTAATAATAACAAAAAAAGGTTGAACACATAGTGGAATAAATATAAGGGATTTGGTGTCTTATAGATTTTCGAAACAAAGAACTTCAATTATAAATCCGTAAATCACACTAGTTCTTAAAATCAATAATCATAAAGCACTTCGCTTTCAAGCCAATATGCCTAGAAGAATCCACACGTGACTGAGAAAAATAAAGAAGCTACCAATTTCGCATAATCCAATATCACAACAACGTAAGACTTTAGAAGAAAACAGTTAAACCTAACAGCTAATAAATCTAAAGAGTAATGAACTATCCTAAATAGATTTAACACAACAAGAGAAGCGAATTAACATGAAGCAGAAACTGAAAACAAGATAAAATCGAGGGGGAAAAGGGGAATTTAGGGTTTGGGGGATACCTGAAGAGCAAAGGGGTCATCGGTGTGGAGAGGATCAAGGGGAATTTAGGAATTTCCAAATGAAACTGAAGTTGGCTTTGAAAAGAGTTCAGTAATAGTCAGAAAACGATACCTGGTTCTTGTGAGCTCCATTGAGAGAGAGCGGAGAAGGACCAAAGTAGGACGAGCGACGGTGGCAGCAGAGAGAAGGCACGACAGTAGCGGAGCGACAGACGGCGCGAGCAAATGGAGTGACGGCAGCGCAACCGTGACGCCGGCAGCGGAGAATGAGGGTTGGTGAGCAAATTAACAATATTGTTTCTGATACGCTCGAATGCAGAAAAGAAAAGGATAAAATTGTATTTCTGAACTTGGAGCGAGAAGTGGGCGCGGGGTTGGTGTTTTTAGCAATAAAAATCGACGGTATGTTTGTCAATTTTAATTTGAAACAAAGCAATGCCTTTAGTGTCTATTTTATACATTAAATCCACATCATTTATCTGATTTAAGAAAGCAATCTGGACGGTTCAATTTTATCGACGGTAAGGTTGTTGATATTTTAAATATAAAAATAGATGGCATGTCCGTCGATTTTAAAATAAAAGTATTTTCAACCCCAGTTCATCAACAATATGATGATAGTTAAAAGAGATTTAATGCATCATAAAAAAATCGATGATTAGGCTGTCGGTTTTATTATTTTATTTTTAATTATCTTTTAATTAAAATATCGACAGCAAACTATCGAAAAATATCGACGGGAGAGATAGCCGTCGATTTTTTACATCAATAAATACGCTTTTTCTTGTAGTGTATTCCAGTAACATGGAAAAATTATTCCAAAAATTAGATTGAATAAAAAAAACACAACCTTATTCAGAATGGTTGCAGAGTTGACGACGTCTCTCCCTCTGACGGCCTCTAGTGTCAATGACGGTGCCAACACAAAGAACGGTGTCACAGCAAGAGGAGCTCCATCACAAACAGATGGAGGATGGCCGCCCCAGCCAGCACACTCCGTGATAATGAAAATCCGACGCAGGTTGGCCCGGCGCGGCGCACAAATGAGGTGCGGCAGAGGGCGCAACTTTGTGCGGTAGGTGGTCAATCTCCACAGACAGTGACATGATCATAGCAGTGTCAACGATGATAGTTACGTTCATAAACTTGTACGTGTGTTACGTAGTAAAAATAAGGTTACGTCATAATCATATTTTTAACAAATTCAAAAACCTAATTTTTAAAAAGTTGTTCAAGTTGGCTGGTAGGGTAGTTGGTTCCCTATACTTTCTCTTGTTAAAAAGAACATGACATTAAATTAAACGTTATCTTTTTAAACATGTTTAAATATTTTTTTAATATGTTTTTTATATAGTATTTTTTTAATACTATTAGTACTCTTTTTTAGTACGTTATAAATTTTTACTATTGTCATTTATAATTAATTTTTTGTTTAATTTGCTTTATGTAATGAATCAATAATTCATATTATAAAAAGATAACAATAATAAACATAAGACTTATTTTGGTGAGCTTCTAAAAAAAGATCTTTTTTCGAGTTATCTCACTACCACAAATATGGGATTTAGGAACGCCAAAATTTGTAATGCCTTAAACCCGTTCTCTTAAATGGTTTTAGAGAACGGTTTTTTAAAGTATTGTAGTTGAAGTTTAATTTTCACTACTTTACAGCAACAAAATAAAACCGTTCTCTTTGACTATTTTAAAAAACGGTTTTATGACCGTTACAACGATTTGTTTTTAGGTAACAGTTTTTTTATTATTGTTTAAATATTTGTACAAAGGATACGTATAAAAACCGTTGCCAAAATTGTAAAACTTTAAAACCATTCTATTAAATAGTCTTAGAGAACGGTTTTTACAATATTGTTGTTGAAGTTCAATTTTTTACTACGTTATAGCAACAAAATAAAACCGTTCTCTTTGACTATTTTAAAAAACGGTTTTATAACCATTACATCCATTTTTTATTAAAAAATAATTTTCTAATGTTTAAATAATTTAACAAATATTATTTATAGAGAAAATAAATTTAAAACAAATATTAGTTTTTGTTTCATTTAATTCCCTCTAAAATTTAATATATAATATTTTTTTACACTTAAATGAAAAATACAAAAAAATAATCAAAGCCCTAACACAGACTTCACACTCGTTCCTCCCACCATTCATCATCTTCCCTCCCTCTACCAGCAAACCCTAACCCACCACCATAACCCATCATTCATCATCGTACGTTAGCCATCATCGCAGAACTTCACACAGCCCTTACCGTACCATCGAGCCCCAACCCACTGTCGAAGGAAGTAGTTCGTGGTGCGCCGTCGTTGTGTCTCTGACTCTCTCCTCGCCGCGTATACGTGGGTCGTCTCTACCTCTCTCCTCATTGCGTACGTAGGTCGTGTATGCCTCTCTTTTCACTGCGTACGTTGACTATCTTTACCTCTCTCATCGCCGCGTACGTGGGTCATCTCTGCCTCTCCCTTCTTCCTAGCTTACGTGGTCATTGTTGGTTCTGTCCTGGCCATCGTTGCTTCTCCGCTCCTCGCAGTGCATAGTCTGCCCCTGTCATCATTGCTGCATCTGAATTGCGCCCTGTCTTGCGGTCCTCTGCCTCTTTAGCTCATTGTGGCTCAACCTCTGTTTAGGTAATTCAAGCCTCTTCTTACTAATAACTAACCTTGTAACTCTCTCGATCTGGAATAAATGTCCCAGTCCCAACTTTATGTCTTGGATGCTCACCAAAACCAAATGGAAGCAAGGGACTAAGAAAACCCTTATTTGTTGTAATGTCTTTTTTTAAAATATCTTATAGAAAAGTAAAAGAAATTTTATATTTAGATATCTCATGCAAAAAGATTTTTTTTATCTATCAATTATGTTTAGGTATAATAATATAAAAGTACTTTTTTGTTTATTTATTATGTGAAAAATATCTTTTTTTAAGAAAAAATATATTTTTAAAAGAGGTAAATTGTAGCTTCTCAAAAAAGATTTTTTTTTTAATTTTTCTAGTGCTTTTACTTTTACTATTAAAAATCTATAAAACACGCTAAAAAATAAAAAAATAGATTTTCTATTAAAAAAAGATATTTTTTATCAACTTAATAACACCCAAACAAGCACATAATACACAAGAATCACAATCATAAACATAATACACCTTTTTCTAGAAGAGGAGAAGAATAAAAACATAACAAAAACGAGAAGGACAAATACATCAAATTACTAGCAACTGTTTGTATCCCTTGTTGGATTTACTGTAATGGCTTTTACTCTATCAATACAAACTAACCACGAATTTGTTGAAGAACATATGAAATTCTTTCTAGAAGAACTTGTGGTAGAGCTTACTAAGATAAGATGGTGGTTAGGTTTCTTCAGAGTTTTCTTCAATTTTTTCTGGTTTCTTGAAAGTTCTCTTCAGTTTTTTCCTTGTTCTTGAGGGGATTTGCATCAAGATCCATCAATTAACAACAATATTGTACTCCTATTGTATGTCCAACTCAAGATTTCTTCACCGTTCACTACTAAATCTTAATGACAAGAATCTGGAACCTTTTCAAAATTACAGAATAATTTGATTGAGTACAGCAACTATTGGAGTGACTAAATTCCAAAATGATGCAAGACCAAAACTTCATAGTGAATTAGATGACATCCAGGGATTATGTTGAAATGGACAATTGGTGGGTGATGATGTACACCATGAACTGTGAATCCGAGTTGAAACTGAATACAATCAAGAAGTGGATCAAGCATTGCAACATAGTATTGAAGATACTAATTCCTAAGGAGCAGGTACTCTGTCAACAAGTCTTTGGCGAAACCTCTCCCATCTCCAACAAGTGTTTTAAGCAGTTTTACTCGTAAGTCAAACAAGCTTTTTTGAGTTTCATCCAAAATGATGCCTCCATACACCTACACTCATGAATTATTATGTAATAGGTTATGTAAAAAAATAATATAATTATAAACAATTAAACTATTTTTTGTGTACTCTCGAAAAGTACTATTTGTGTTGTTAGATTTTATAAAATCTTAAGCATTTATTATTTTAGTTAATTTTATAATTATTATTTATTATAAAACAAATATAAAAGTCAAAGTGTTCCACTATAAATACATGAAAAGAGAACAAATATGTATCTAATATAAGACCTAGGAAAAATATTAACAAATAAACAAATAACTGATAAATTAAATAACAGCAAAAAACGGTTAAAAAATGAAATTTTTTAATTTGGGAAAATTCCGGTGAGAATTTAACTTAGAAAAAAATTAAACGCAAAGATATAATTGATTGCGGAAGAATGTGTACCGGTGCTAAAATTAATTGTACCAGCTTAAATCTGTCTGGTGCTGCATGTGAAAAAATTAAAACTGTAAAGATGAAAAGAAAAATATTTGGAACGAAAACCCGAGCACTTATTTTAATAAATTTGGCCCAAGGTGAGCCAACGGACCAAAAATCACAAAACGGATCCATGTTGGGCCCAAGCAATGAAGAGGAAGAGAAAGGGAAGAGAGGGTGCCTCAAGTTTACTATTCATCTTATCACTAAAATGCACATAACTTTCAAATCGAAGCTCCGATCGAAGATTCATTTGCAGCCAAGCGTGGCTCTCACTGTTATCTTCGATTTTATACCACTTTTGCGATAAGCACACCCAAGAACCTTGAACTATTTTCAAATTCTTCTTCAAATTCTTGTTTTGGGTATATTGGTGTTGAGATTTTGTGACTTTGATACAATAAGGGAGCTCTAGCAGGGATTGTAGTTGGGTTCTACCCAATTTTCAAATAGGATCAAGTAAGGTGATCTTTTCCCTCTCCAAACCTCTATTTTATATAAGTCCTAGTTTGAAATTGTATGAAATTTGGTGAATTTAGAGTTGTTTAGTTAATTTTGGGTATTAAAGTGTTATTGTAGTGCTTGTGTTGAGGCTTGGATTAGTGCTTGGGCTATTTTTGGGTCACTTAGTGGAGGCTTGGTACCATTGATTAAGGCTTGGGTGTGATCGAGAAGAGAATTCAAGTGTTGGAAAACTGCCATCAATATAGTACGGGTTTTTGTTTCAGGTAGACATTATGTAAGGTTATGTGAAAACATAGGTTAATTGCCCTTAGGATAGGGTTGAATGGAAATAATGGTTGTTATGAATAATATGGATGGATTAGTGTGAATAATTGATTATGTGATGTGGTATAAATTTTAAAATGAGTTTTGATAAGTTATATGTATGAATTATGATTGAGGGTATATAATGGCTATTGGTATGAAAACTTGGGCGGGAGGCCGTGTTTGGAGTGAAACGCACCCTTTTGGTAAGTGATAAGCCTCAATGGAGGTAATGATTATGATGGATGAAGTTGTGATTGTAAGAACCGGCGTTTTTACATAAAACCGCTTTAATAAAATAATAATTTTGAACCGCCCAGAATAGGTTCGAAAATATAGAAATTATCTTTTGAAACTAAAAAGGTGAAATCACTAATTCGGTATTGGAGTCTTCCGACCATCAAGGTAATATTGCCTTTTATTTCTTCCTATACCATCAAGCATACTATCATTGATTCTTCATGTTCCTAAACTTAGGTTGATTCTTTATATTTAGGCTATCTCTGCTAAGAATACTGAAAATAGGTTGAAACAAACATGTCCTCACCGAATGGGATCCACAAATTTTAGAATAGTGCGTAAGCAGCTGGTAATATAACTTATTCTTTGTGATTTCTCTTTTATATGTATTCATGGTGTAGTTGCCTAGTTAGTATGCTTTATGTAAACTTTTCTCTATATACTCTAGCGCGACTCTAAAGAGAACAGTGAAGAACCATCAAGGGCTGAAGTCTTCATAGCAACTCGCACAAGTAAAAAAGGAAAAGAAATTGATGCTAAAACACAAGCCATAATTGTGAGTTGTTTGTATTTGTATTTTGGATATGTACATTATGAATTCTGATGTGATTTCTATCTAAATTGAGTTAATGCGACTTTGAACCTTGTTGGTTGTTGCTTTTTGATAGACTGAACTTCAGAACTGCATTTGTAGGAGTGTTAGGAAAGGAACAACCAGGTCGAGTTCATTGTTAGAGGGCTTCGATTACAAGAAGCTCTCTTAAAAGAATGAGGAGATTCGCCACATAAAAGTTGAATATAACACTAAGGTCTCATCATTAGAGAAGAAGATGGATGGTGTATGTGGTTTATTAAAGGTATTGGTGCACCAACTCAACCCTGGAATGACCGATGAAGAGGTAGCAGCCTTAGTTCAAGTTGCCCAAGATTCTCCTTTGGATACCTCAAGTATCAGAGCAAAAAATACTCCTCGCTCCTCCGAATCAACTCACATTCCACACAAAGATGATGTAGGTAAAATTATAATATTTTTATTAATAAAAATGTTAGAATATGACCAAGTACTTCAATTTTGTTTGTTGTTGCTGAATTCGAACTTGGAAGGTTCTAATATGATTTTGAATAACTATGACTGGTGGAAAGAGTTAAGTTTGTTAGAACTTGGAAGGTTCGAACTAGTTGCCATTGTTGTTTGTTTTGCATCTTCTTTTTCACTTATTGGTTCCTTCTATCTGAAAATTCTGAATGCACGATTCAAATTTCAGTGTGTTGGGAAATGTTAGAGAGATATTAATGGTACTGGCTGATATCATCATATTGTGTAGGCGCATGATCAAAATTAAATTGCTTCCAGAGACCTTATGCCACATTCACATCTTTATTTTGTTAAAAATAAGTAATATATGTTTCAGTTTTAGTTTGTTAGGTTTAGGCTTGGCTCAACAATAGAATATCAAACATTGGCTGAAAGAACATGAATGTTGTATCATGTTTTCATTGATGCTATAAATCAGATTTATTTATTGAACAATAAGTTGTTTGTTTGATATCAAATATAAAGGAGATTTTGAGAATCCTTGTGCAGATTAGTGGATATATGTAGCAAAATTAAATCTGATCGTTAGAACGCTTTTTATGTTACAAAAATTAAGTTTGATGTCAAATCTGATTGTTAGAAAAATTAGTGGGCTGATTTTTCATTTGTAGTTGTTCATTTGTGTTTTTTATTTTGCAGGGCACAGGTCAAAACAATTTACCTTGCAATGATACATGAAGTTTTTATATCTTGGCATGAAGTACAGGAAGACTTTGATTAATTAGGAATATTAATTCATGTATTAGGAATTTCATGAGAAGTTATGACTTTCACTTTTGGTATTTTAAAGAAGACTTTGATTAAGAATTCTAATTCATGTATTAGGAATTCATGAGTAGTTATGATTTTCACTTTTGGTATTTTGTTAGTGTATGTTGTTATGTGATCACACACTTATTTTGGTGACAATTTTATGAAAGTTGGATTACTTGATTATTGGTCATTGACTAAATTAAAAATTATCTATGAATTCATGTAAGGTTTTATTTATGAAGATTAAAAAGGGAACTAGGTTACTGACCATCTTTTTTGCCACGCTTTAAAAACGTGGCCATATAGCCATATCTCCGTCTATTGCCATGCTTAGAAAGCATGGCTGTATCTAAGCTTTTTCGCCACACTTGTCCTCTACTACCATGCTTTCGCCATGCTTTACACGCGTGGCCGTACCTCCCCTTTTGCCACGCTTTAAAAGCGTGGCCTTATCTCCTATTTTTGCCACGCTTTACAAGCGTGACCATATCTGCTCTTATTTCCACGCTTTAAAAGCGTGGCCATATCTGGTCTACTGCCACGCATGAAAAGCGTGGCCAGATCTACCCTATCGCCACACTTTTACAGCGTGGCCATATCTCTCCTATCGCCACGCTTTTAAAGCGTGGCCGTATTTCCCACCTACAGCCACGCTTTTCCAAGTGGCAGTTTGTAAAAAAGCGTGGCAAACATAAAGCGTGGCAATAGGCTACAAAAAGCGTGGCGATAGAGCAACCGCCACCCTTTGATAGGCCACGCTTTTTTCAGCTTTTTGCCACGCTTTAAAAGCGTGGCCATAGGCCTTTTTTCTTGTAGTGAATTTGAATTCAATGAATTTTTCTGAGTGGAAAAATGTATCCTTTACAGAAAATCTTTGTAAAAATATGTACTGCCACTTAAGTCGGCACTACCAGTTCTAGTCTGGACGGTACCGTGTATTGAGAAAAATAATATTTTGAAAATTGAACTTAATGTTTTGAAAGGACAAAAATAAATTAGAATTGAAAACCGGGCACTAAAATGAGCCCCATATAAATACATATAAATACACTCAAATGAGCCCCATTCAGCTCATTCACAACATAACACAACACACACCCAGCTACATTGAGAGGAGAAGGAGAATAGTGATACAACTTTCGGTGGCCATAACTCGAGTTACAGTGCTCCGATTCACGTGCAGTCAGTGGCTATGTGAAGCTCTCGCCGAGCCCGTTAGTTCTATCTAGATTGTGTAGGTGAGATCTTGAAATTTTCTCTCTTTTCCTCTACCCTAAGAAATTCAAAATTCAAGGCTTGAGTTTTGAGTGGATTTTTTGTGTTTTAGTTGTTTAGATACTAACTATTAATGAGAAATTGTTGGGTCTCATCCCCAATATATATATATATATGATGTTAGTTTGAGCTTTGGTTCTTGTTGGAGTTGCCTTGGCTTTTTGGAAGCTTGTGGAATACAAGCTTTGGTGTGTTGTGTATATTGAGGATCGGCCAAGGTATGGTTTCAGTTTTCTCTATGTAATATGTAATATTTCTGGACACTTAGACTAGTAGACCTTAGGATAAGATTGAATTGATGTTAATTGTTGGTTGTTATTGATTATTGTTGGTGTCGGTGAGTATTGATGGTGATTGGTTATAATGAGGAATCATGAGGATTATGAACATTTATGTTAATAGGTAAATGTACAATGTTTGTGATGGTTTGGAATGATGGGTATGTGATTTATTGATGTTGGATGGATGGTTAATGAGAATGGAGGTTTGTGAGTAGGAATTGTGGGAAAAATAGAGGATTTGAAACTAAATGTTTTAAGTATGGTGTAGTTGAATAATGATAAAAGTGCCATTGGTAATGTGTAGGAATGAGTAAGATTGAGTTTAGGTATGGCTGAAATGAATGAGACTTGTGAATTTGGAAGATTTGAAGTTTGGTTCCTTTTTGGGTTTTGAATCTTGTGGTTGGTGTTGAACTTGAATGGTGGTGGAGGAAATTTGATGTAGGCTTAGGTTGAATTTAGAGTTGGATGAAGTGAGTATTAAATGGTTTTGATGATTGAATGATTGATATGGTTGATAAATGTTTGGTATGGATTCTTGAGTGATTTTGGTATTATTGGGTTGTGAATAATTGGTTTTGAATTGAGAGATTTGGTGAAATTGAATCTTTAAGGTTTTTGGTAAAAATGGATTTTAGGCCAACTTTGGCGGATCATATCTTGAGCTACAGTTTTTGAAATCGATTGAATTTTATATCAAATTAAAGATCAATCAAAGAACTTTAAAACGGTATAGATTTTATAGAAATCGGAATTTTGTAGAAAAATATATGATAATTGGAAATTGGTGTTAAAAATCTGATTTCTGTGATGTTGCAGAAATTGTAGGTTATGGTATGTGTGCGCATGCACACTGCTGTGCGTGTGCTCTAAACATGGGCCACATTTTCATTTGTGCTTAAGCACACCCTTGTGCACATGCGCACCTTGTGATTTTCAGAAAACATGCGTACGCACATTCTGGTGCGCACGCATACACAGGGATATGCCTACTGTTGAGAGCGCTCACACTTTGGTGCGTGATGCACGAAAACTTGTCTCCCAACAAATTTTCCTTCGGTAAGTATATCAAATTTTTGTCAAGTAAAAACTCATAATAGAGTGAGGTCGAATCCCACAGGGATTGATTGGTCAAGCAACTTTAGTTGGAAAGATGTGCTAGTTGAGCTAACAGAAATTGAGTTGATAATTGCAGAAAATTTAAATAGCGGAAAGTAAAGTGCAGAAAGTAAATTACAGAATCTTAAATGGGGATTTGGGGAAATGAGCATGAAGATAAATGGCAGAAATTAAAGAGAATGGGTAAGATCAGAGATGGGGGATTCATTGGGCTTAGGAGATGTTGCATTCTCCAGATCAAATTCATTCTCATCTCTTCCTCAATCAATGCATTCATTGATCTCCTTGGCAATCTTAGGTGATTGGATCCCAATTCTTTGGCAACCCAATCTCTCTAAGCTTGAACAATTGCCCAATTCCTTGATTTAATTGCTCATGGGAAGAGATGAAGTATAGTCACTGATTATACCACATGTATTTCCAAATCAAAGTGTTGGAAGGATTACATGTCACTATATCCGTCCAAATCCCAATTTGGTCCAACATGAGAAAGCATTTCTAGCATGATCTTCTCATCCCTTTTCCAATGCTCAGAGGAGATCCAATTATGGAGAGTTTCTCTTCCAAGACAACTAACCAATTGAATTAAGATCGAAAGCATTCTAGTAAATCAAGAAAAAAGAAAGAGGAAGAATAATGTAAACTATAATTGATCCATCAAATTACAATAGAGCTCCCTAACCCAATGAAAGGGGGTTTAGTTGTTCATAGCTCTGAAAATGGAAAATGGTAGAAAATAGTACATTCTCTCCAGTAACTAGAAAAGTGCAGAAAAGTAAATATACAAGGTGTAGTTCTCCAAATTGCCAAGCTCCTTTCTAGTTCAAAACTACTCCTATATATACTACTCCTCTTGATCTTCTAGTTAGTTCTTCAAGTCTTGGATATAGGCCTCTGATCTTGAGTTGAAGCAGTTACAACCTTCAATGGGTTCAGCTTTGCTTGCAGAAAAGTGTGAGTTAGGCATGGACGTTAATTAGGACGTTAGTGGTGTTAACGTTAAGTGAGAATGTGGGTTCGAAAACGTTAGTGACGATCACCTTTTCCACTAATGTTCCAACCCACTAGTGATCCACGTTAACTTCAACGTTAGTGGCACTAACGTGACCACTAACGTTGCCATCTTGGTCCTTCGCAAACGTTATTGGCGTTCACCTTTTTCAATAACGTTGGCTCTTGGGTCTTCTCCCCACGTTAGAGTTCACGTTAGTGTAACTAACGTGCCCCTTAACGTGGGCATGCCTAAGCTTCGAGAGCGTTAGTGACACTTATCTTTGTCACTAACGCTCCAAACGCCCCTCCTTCCCACGTTAGAGTTCACGTTTATTAGATTAACGTGACCCCTAACATGGTGGTGATTATCATTTCCAACGTTAGTGACAAAGGTGAGTCTCACTAACGTTGGCCCATCATGCTTAGCTCCACGTTACTCTTCACGTTAGTGGTCTTAACGTGACCACTAACGTGAGCACTCTTGGCTTAGTCCAACGTTAGTGACAAAGGTGAGTGTCACTAACGTTGGCGATTGCTTCCTCCCCCCACGTTAGAGTTCACGTTAATTAGATTAACGTGGCTAAATGTGCCTTTGTGGAACGTTAGTGGCATTCACTTTTACCACTAACGTTGGAGCTTCTCTTTTCCTCCACGTTAGCTACCACGTTAATGTATTTAGCGTGGCAACTAACGTGGGCTATGATGGCATCGAAGGCATTATTGGTGATCACTTTTTCAATTAACGTTACAAGCTTGTCCCCATTCCATGTTAGTGGTCACGTTAATTAGCTTAACATGACAACTAACGTGGCTCCTTCTTGCTTCCTTTGTACTGAAATCAAGCAATTAAAGTGCATCAAAGCTCTGTTCCAAGTCATGAGATTATGCATCATCAATCATATCATTCAATTCTTGTCTAATTCTCATGAAATCATGTAAAGTTCACAATGTTTGCTTGAATCAAGATGTAAGTGTATTTTCATCCAAAACTTGCTTATTTACTAAGAAATTACATGAAACTACCCTAAAACAGTAAAGAAAAGGTCAGTAAAACTAGCCAAGATGCCCTAGCATCAGTGCGCACACACATTCTGTGAAATTTGCACGTTGTGCATACGCACAACATCATGCGTACGCACAAGTTGGGAAAACTCTTCTGGGCGTGCATATGCACAACCCTACGCGTACGCACACTGCCCTTTTTTTTAAATGAAAACCTTGTTTTTAACCGTTTTACCATCCCAGCAAGCTTGCAAACTTCCGTAACACTTGTTTAAAACCGTTTTGCCAGTTTTAGGGTCTTGAATCAAGGGAAAAATAATAAAAGAATAAAAAGGGTATTTTAGTTTTGAGTTTAGAGCCAGTGACATAGGTCTAGAAGGTCTGTGTAAATCCTAGCTTGAATTGGTGAAGGCTGAGTTGTGAAGTATATGGTTGAAGAGATCTTTGAGAAATGGGAATGCATATGATGAATTTGAGAAATTGAAAACCGGTGATGGTTATGATGATTTAAGAACTTGGAAAGGAATGATAAAATTATTGGATTATTTGGGAGTGTGCGGAGCCTATATCTCCGCCGTGGCAATTTTTCTGCTACATGAGTGTCCCCAACACTATATCTTTGGAAGTTGGTGTTAAAAATCTGATTTATGTGACGTTTCAGAAATTGTAGGTTTTGGTTTGTGTGTGCACGCACACTGCTGTGCGTGTGCTCTAAACAGGGGTCACATTTTCATTTGTGCGTACGCACACCCTTGTGCGCACGTACACCCTGTGATTTTCAAAAAATGTGCGTATGCATATTCTGGTGCGCACGCACACCCAGGGATATGCCTACTGTTGAGAGAGCTCGCACACACTACAAGAAAAAGGCGCAAAGCACTACAAGAAAAAGCAATATTTGTAACAAAAAAATTTGTTACAAAAAATCAAAATTTTAAAACAAAAGGATTTTGTAACAAAAAAAGGAGCTGTTGCAGTATGTTCTGTTACAAAAAGTTTTTGTAACAAAAAACGGAACTGTTACAATTCAAAGTGATATTTTGTAACAAATTTTTTTGATACAAAAAACCAGAAGCCGTTACAAAAGTGGTAACAAATTTTGATCTTGAAGGTATTTTTCGTGACAGTCAATTTTTTTCTTATCAAAAGATTTTGTTACAAAATGTAACATGATTTTGTAACATTTTTTTCTTTAGTTACGAAAGCAAATTAATTATTTTGTAACAACTTTTTTTTAATTACAAATTACATGCATAATTTACTAAATTATTTTTTAAATTAACTAATATATTAACGATTTTAATAAGCAA
>NC_029775.3:31831511-31835203 GCF_000817695.3 Arachis duranensis
CCGGAACTGGCACAAGGATGGGAGTTAAACGCCCAAACTGGCACCAAAGCTGGTGTTTAACTCCAAGAAGAGTCTCTACACAAAAATGCTTCAATGCTCAGCCCAAGCACACACCAAGTGGGCCCGGAAGTGGATTTTTATGTCATTTACTCATCTCTGTAAACCCTAGGCTACTAGTTCTCTATAAGTAGGACCTTTTACTATTGTATTTTCATCTTCTGATCTTTTGAATCTTTTGATCTTTAGATCTTTTGATCATTGGGAGGCTGGCCATTCCGCCATGCCTAGACCTTGTTCTTATGTATTTTCAACGGTGGAGTTTCTACACACCATAGATTAAGGTGTGGAGCTCTGCTGTACCTCGAGTATTAATGCAATTACTATTGTTCTTCTATTCAATTCCGCTTGTTCTTGTTCTAAGATATCACTTGTTCTTCAACTTGATGAATGTGATGATCCATAACACTCATCATCATTCTCACCTATGAACGTGTGCCTGACAACCACCTCCGTTCTACCTTAGATTGGGTAGATATCTCTTGGATTCTTTAACCGGAATCTTCGTGGTATAAGCTAGAATTGATGGTGGCATTCAAGAGAATCCGGAAGATCTAAACCTTGTCTGTGGTATTCTGAGTAGGATTCAATGATTGAATGACTGTGACGAGCTTCAAACTCCTGAGGGCGGGGCGTTAGTAACAGACGCAAAAGAATCACTGGATTCGATTCCGGCCTGATCGAGAACCGACAGATGGATAGCCGTGCCGTGATAGGGTGCGTTGAACATTTCCACTGAGAGGATGGGAGGTAGCCACTGACAACGGTGAAACCCTTGCATACAGCTTGCCATGGAAAGGAGTAAGAAGGATTGGATGAAGACAGTAGGAAAGCAGAGAGACGGAAGGGACCAAGCATCTTCATACGCTTATCTGAAATTCCCACCAATGAATTGCATAAGTATCTCTATCTTTATCTTTATGTTTTATTCATCATTCATATCCATTTGAGTTTGCCTGACTTAGATTTACAAGGTGATCATAGCTTGCTTCATACCAACAATCTCTGTGGGATCGACCCTTACTCGCGTAAGGTTTATTACTTGGACGACCCAGTACACTTGCTGGTTAGTTGTGCGAAGTTGTGTTTATGCCATGGTATTGGACACCAAGGATTAATTGAGTTGTGAAAAGTATTGATCACAATTTCGTGCACCACAAGTTTACATGTATATAATATGCAAAAACATACATAAGTCAAACAAGATCCTTTTAGCTAAAATTGTCTTGAAACAAAATAACATTAGCTAGTGAGTACATTGATTAGTTCAACCAAAACATAAAAGTTCTAACATAAAAGTTCAACCAAAAGTTAAAAGTTTTAACATAGATTAGTGTCACTATGAATCAAAATATTCTTGAGCTCTCAAAGTAGCATGTGGTCACCATTTCAGCACTCCTGTAAATAAAAAAAAAAAACAAAACAAAAAGTTAGGTGCATAGTCAAAAGTTCCTTAAGTTCAGAAAGTTTCTAAATTTTCAAAACAAGCAAGTTTCTATTCACTTCTCAACAATTCAAAATGCCAAAACAAGTGATACACATGTATGTGTAGAGCACATAATCAAGTAAATATCAATCACAAGTAAGTAGCATAAATTAAAGGGTTTGTTCATCAAGTAACGTGAGATAAATCATAAATGTGATGTGATGACTAGTTTCATGAAACTGCACTAGGAATCATAAGATATTATATGCGAACAGTAGCATGCCTCCAAAAAGTAGAAAAGCAAGCAAGCCCTTAATAGTGTGATACAAATTTACTAAGTCTAAATCCCAGTATATACCTGTGTAGCCCCATCAATCAGGTATATTTGTAACTAATCTATCATGGGGAAAAAACTGCGGCCTTCAGACTTGCCACTGGTTTGGCAGACTTCATTAGGACCTACAAGTGATCAATTACATCTTACAAGACCATGAATCAGAATAGTTACCTATATATGCATACCGCAAAATGAATCATATCTCAGAGCAGTTTAGAAACAAAACACCAACTTGTAAGTTCTAGACCCTTTGTATTCACTTTTTATATATCTAACAGGCCAGATAGTAACAGCATACTTAAAAAAGGAAGCATTTCTATTACTTATCAACTAATGGGAATATATTATCATCCATTACTATACCTCAGACCAAAATGGGACAGCCAACATTCTGTAGTAGAATAAGAAATTATCCATCTGAAACCAGCGGTAAATTAGGTGATAGATGACTTGCACACCGGGCATGATGTTTTCCTATGGAGCCAAGGATCGATACACTGCACATCACAGGTTTAGGACATATTAGCATTTGAGATTGATAGTGTCCAGTAGAAAATAGGAGATTTTCACAATCCCTTATTGAAGTACACTGTTGGATCTAACCAACTCTAGAGAAAGTTTCCTTCTCCTAAACTACCAAACTGAACAAAAATTATCTAACTAAAACCAACTAAACCCCAGTATTTATATGCAGCAGTTAAGCCTAGAATTCTTGCTCCTAACCTGCTAAACTAGCTTAAAGGAGCTAACCAGCAGCCAACCAACAATAATTATGAACTAAGTAGTGAAAGCAGTGAAAATTCAGTTTATTTACTCCTTACCTCTCCTCCTATAGACCAATCCAAACCTGTTCTTATCAGAGATCTATCAGAAACCAATAATTTCTCAAATTAACATATCCAGTAACCAATAATTTCTCAAACAATCTTGCAACAATATCTACCATCATCAAATAAATCTCAATTTCACAACTAAATCAAGAAATCAGTGTAACCAGGAATTCGAGTAATTAGTCACTTTCAAACAATTAAAATCATTATTCACAAATCACAGCCTCAAATCAAAATAGTCTCAACACCACACCAATCACATTTTCACAACCTCAATCCAAGCTTAAATCTACCAATTAATCTCTCATAACAACAAAATCAGTCACATTCACAGCAATAATCCAAACTTAATAACATTACAATTATTAATAACAGCAAAATGGAGAATTCAAACTCAATGGAATCGAAAATAGAAATGAATTCAATGGAACTGAAAATAGAGATCGCTTACGATAAAAGAGCGAAGCAGCAGCAATAGGAGAGGCAGCCCCTTCTCTCTAGTCTGTGATTCCAGTGACAAGAGGCACGGTGGTAGTTTCCCAGTGACAATCGACGGCGGTGGCTCCGCGGAAGGCAACTGGGCACAGCAACTCGAACAGCGCCTCCTTCTTCTCCCTACATCTTCCTCTCTCTACGCGTCTGCTCGCGATTCTCAGCGGCGGCAGAAGCTTCATCGACGGTGACTTGGCAGAGGCTTGAACGGAGAACAGCAGCGACTGGGTGACATTGGCTCCGACGGTGCACGGGTCTCCTTCCTCCTCCTCTCTTCAATGCGTTACTCCTCTCTCCGCGGTGACAACGCCTGCGGCAGTTCGGTGGCAGACCGGCAGCAAGGTGCGGCTCCACGGAGTGGCGATGCGTGCGACAACAGCGGCGGCGAGGCAGCAGCCCTCCACCTTCTCTTCTGTTCTCTCGGATCCTCACTTTCTCTTTCTCTCTTCTCCGCTGTAAGGGTATGTGTGTTGAAGGCTGTTATGCGAAGCTGAAAGGGGAGATTTTAGGGTTAGGTTTCTTAATTTGAGAATTAGGTTTCTTAAATGTA
>NC_029775.3:31836033-31862993 GCF_000817695.3 Arachis duranensis
ATTAAAATAAAATAAGAGATACTTAAATTAATTTTTTTCATAAAATTTAAAGTATTGAATTTAAAAATTTTAAATATTTAAATCAAATCATATAAATTTTTTATATTTTTTAACTACTAAAACTTTAAATTATAACTAAAAAAATATTTTGTTTAAATGACTTATTATTTAATTTTTAAAAGAATTTTAAACTCAAAATATCATTAATTTGACTTAAATATTTTTAGTAAAATAAATTTTTGAATATAAAATCTTAAATAAATATAATAAATTATTATATTAATTTTTAAAAATTTGAAGTCTTACATTTAATATGTTGAAACAAAATTTTTTATCAGTTACAAAAAATCTTTGAATTTTGTGACAAATAAATAACTTGTTAAAAAAATATAGTATTTTGTGGCAAATTAATTTTTTTTACAAAATATTTAGAGCTTTTGAAACAAATAGATATTTTGTTACAAAATGTTATGAATTTTGGCAACAATATAATATTTTGTTACAAAATATTATAACATTTTGCAACAAAACAACGATTTGATACGAAAGCCAACATAATTTGTAACAAAAGCAATCATGTTGTTACAAAATATTCTTATTTTGTAACAATAAGTAATTATTGTTACGAAAAAACTATAATTTGTAACAATTTTAAATTTGATACAAATTTTTTGTTACAAATATTCCATTTTCTTGTAGTGACACTCTGGTGCGCACACACATTCTGTGAAATTTGCATGTTGTTCGTACGCACAACATCATGCGTACGCACAAGCTGGGAAAACTCTTTTGGACGTATGTACGCACAACCCTATGCGTATGCACACTGTCCTTTTTTCAATGAAAACCTTGTTTTTAACCGTTTTACCTTCCCAGCAAGCTTGCAAACTTACGTAACACTTGTTTAAAATCTTTTTGCCAGTTTTAGGGTCTTGAATCAAGGGAGAAAATAATAAAAGAATAAAAAGGGTATTTTAGTTATGAGTTTAGAGCCGGTGACATAGGTCTGGAAGGTCCGTGTAAATCATAGCTTGAATTGGTGAAGGCTGAATTTTGAAGTATATGGTTGAAGAAATTTCTGAGAAATGGGAATGCTTATGATGAATTTGAGAAATTGAAAACCGGTGATGGTTATGATGAGTTGAGAACTTGGAAAGGAATGATAAAATTATTGGATTATATAGGAGTGTGCGGAGCCTATATCTCCGGCATGGCAATTTTTCTACTGCAAGACTGTGCCCAACACTATATCTTTGGAATGATTTATGATGAGACAGTTGTCATTGTTTCCTTCCTTGCCGCATGAGTGTGCAGAACCTATATCTCTGACGTAGCAGACTCCCTGCTGCATAAGTGTGTGGAGTATATATGTCTGGCGAGGCAGATTTTTCTGCTGCATGAGTGTGCAGAGCCTATATCTCTGGGCATGGCAGGAAGGCTACATCCAGGAGGATGTGTCGGGTTAGCATTTATGGATCCACAAGTGATATAACGAGCCAATAGGAAAGTCATTCATCATATGCATCTTCTACCTATTTGTATGCTTTGCTTAATTTCTATTATGCCTAAATGAATCACATGTTTACTTGCTAATTGTTCTATTTGTTGTACATGTACTTTACTTGTGCTTTACTTGTTTGCCTTACTTGTGTTTTCTGCTGGGATTGAGGAGGCTCAGTAGGCGATGGCGATGGGATCGCACAGAGGTTAGGTTGGCGAAGGCTGTGGGATACAGCAGTGTGATTAGTATTAGTTAAAAATCCACTAACTTTAGATGATCCTGTTTATTATTTATGGTTTACGTTATTTATTTTGCTAATCTTGGATATCTATTTGGTATGAAGCTCTAGGATTGCCTCTGGCATCCGAGGGTCTTGTATCTTACATAACTGAGCACTGTTACTATACTGAGAACCTCTGGTTCCAATTCCATACTTTGTTGTTGTTATTTTTCAGATGCAGGTCGCAACCCACCTCGGTGAGTTGTGTGAGTGATAGAGTGGAGGATCTTTATCTCGTTTTGCAGCTATTTTGGTTATTTTGATTAGTTCTCTCTCTTTTGTATTTATATTTGCCTTAGGGGCTCACATTGAAAGAAATATTGTATATGTTGTTTTACTTTTCAAAACTCTGTGTTGTCTATATGTAACTAGTCGGCTTAAACTCTGCGGGCTGCGGCTAGTACTTTATGACTATTCTACTTATATATCTATATATGTCTTGATATCACGTATCGATATCTTGTGCCTGGATTTGTGTAACATTTTTGCGCTTTTGTATCTCGTATTGAGCTTATTTCTTCATCGGGCTTCTAGAATTATTATTCCTTATATATATATAGAATTGCCATAACCTTTGATTAACCTTTGCTTTACAGCATAAGGTAAGGTTTAGGGTAGTTAAGGTGTTACACTGATTTTTGAATTGTAAATGGTATAGCTAAATGATTGTGATAGAATGGATATTGTTAATTGAATTACCTCTTAATGATTATTGAGTGGAGAGTTGGGCCGAAGGCCATGATGGGAAGCATCCTAGTAAGTCGATTGAATATTATTGAGTGAATTTTGTGGTCGGAGACCTTAATTGACTAAATTGTGTGAATTGTTATGTTTGAGTATTAGTTGATGTTGTTGTTGAATAATGACAGGGTTAATTGAATTGGAAATGGTGGTTTGGGTTTGAATACTTATGAAGTGATTGATAATTTATGTATGAGTATTGAGGATACTTAGAAATGGTTTGGGGTGGCATTGAAATGAAATGAGTTGAGAATTTGTAAAAATTGATATTATGCAGAAATTTTGTAGACCAACATCGACGGGCCATAACTTGGCACTTAGAGCTTGGATTTGGGTAAAATCTTTCTTGAATTAAAATTGGTAATGATAGCTTTAAAACCTTTTAAGAATGGATGAAAAATTAATTTTGTAGCAAAAGTTATGAATGTTTAAAAATTAGGATTTGAAACTAAACATTGTAGATTTTGCAGAATTTGAAGCAGAGGGAGGTTCCGCACGTACGCACGCATGGTGCATACGCATGACCCTGGATTTGTGGGTATGCACAAGGCATTCGTACACAATTGTGAATTTTTGTGAAACCAGACTCATGTTCCACGCGTACACACAACTACCCAGTTTTTGCCAAAATGCTATTTTTGAACTATTTAATCTTCCCAACATGTTTATAACCCCTTTTAACCTCTGTAAGGAGTCAAATATCTAACTGATAAGCCTTGAATACATTGGGGAGGGATATAATAAAATAAATTGATTAATTTATGGATAAATACTTGGACAGCGTTTGTTTTTGTAGACAGGATACAGAGACATGAACAGTAAATATCTAAAGGTGTTTGAACAGAGAGACATGGACATTGGACACAATGTCTCCAGCATAGTTTTTCATTTTTGTGTCCACATTTGGAAAGGTGGACACAAATTTTTTTATAAATTTTTTTTCTTTTTATCTATAGATATTTGTTATTATTCCACTGTTACCCCTTTTTATTTTCCCTAATTTGAGCTTCTTCTATGCATCATCGTTCTCAAAAAAATACTTTCTTCTCCCTGCCCTTTCAATTCTCTATCTCTGCGTTCTTCTTCTTTCTCTCTTTTTTTAGGTACTCTCGTCTTCTTGCAGAATTTCTTACTTGGCTTGATAATTTCTTCCTTCTTATTATTCATTCTCTTCTCTATGGCATACTGTAGGTTTACTCAATGGAAGCTTAATTCACTCTTCTACTTATGATTACTTTGTTTATTCTTAATTTCTTTACTTTAATACTATTTTTACCTTGTTGGTTCATAGACCAATTCTTCTTGTAATCTCTTATACTCCCACGTACTCCCATTCTCTATTATATTAGTTTATACTTAATGCAAAAAATTTGGAATCACATGGCTATTTTAGTTATTTTGAATAATATTTTAGTCTTATCCATGTCTATCCAAACATAATACAAGATATTACATTAGTATCTCGTACATTGTATCTAAACACAATACACAATGGATAATTTTTAGTGTCTCTGCTCTATTGTGAGGATGGAGGTTTGCTTCACCCGCGGTGAAGATGGTGGTCTCATCCCGCTCACGAAATAATGAGATTGAAGTAGCTAATAAATGAATGGGGTTATGTTAGGTTGAATCTTTCAAGACTGGATGGAATTGTAAATTGTTTAAAATGTGATATTGATTTATTGCTTGACAAAGATGGTGGTGTTATCCCGTTTGTTCATTGCGTGAACTACTATGCGAGGATGGTGGTTTCGTCTCACCCGCGGTGAGGACAGTGATATTATCCCGCTCACGAGATAATGGAATTAATGAATTGAAAGTAAAATTAGGTTAATGAATTTAATAACTTATAAAAACTAATTTAAGTCAATGAGTATGAATGATTATGGCCTGAATGGCTGGATTGGCAAGGTCGGAGGTTTGTCTCGCTTGCAAGGCAAGGTATGGGTGTTATCTTCCTTGCGTGTTGATTTGATAATTGTTTTGAGAAAGGACGATGATGTCATCTTGCTTGCTCATAGCATAAACTACTATTCAGGGATGGTAGTTTTGTCCTGTCCACGGTGAGGATGGTGGTGTTATCTCACTCACAAGAAAATGAAATTGATTACTTAATAAAGAGTTGGGTTAAAGAATATAATAACTTACGAAACTAATTTATGTTGATAATTATGACAAATTGTGGTATGAATGACTGAAGTGGCAAAGTCTGGGTGTGTCCGGATTGCGTGGAAAGGTAAAGGGTTTCGTCTTGCTTGCGTATTTGGTTTGGCACTTGCACGCGGCAAGGACGGAGGTTCCATTCCACTTGTTTGTGGTTGCTATGTTGTTGTGGTGATGGTGGTTTTATTCTATCCACGATGGGGACGATGGTGTTGTCCCACTCACAATTAGGTAAGTTGAGGATGAAGAATTCCTTCTTTGCTGTGATAGACAAGTTGAGAATGAAGAATTTCCTCTTTTATGTTGTGATTATAATTGATATTGTGAGGACGGCAGTTTTATCCAACTCACGGATATACAAGTCAAGGATGAAAGATTCCCTCTCTTGTTGTGATATAGATGTGGGGAAGGTGGAAATGCACACTTCTTCATATTAATCCCCCTAAATTAAGGGAAGGTGGAAATCACTCTCCTTCGTATTGATTCCCCTATATCTCTCTGGTTACAAGGTGGAAAGGCACACTCCTTCGACGTGAAAAGACACACTCCTTCGTCATTCCTCCAAGAGATGGTGAAAAGACACTTTCCTTTATTTATATTTCTCCTGGGGATGTGCAACCGAGAAACCGAGTCCGGATTAGCTACCGGATATGTTGGATTCTAACATTTTTAACTGACACGTGAGTTCATGGCCAGTAGGGCAGGCATGCATCATATGCATTTGTTTGCTATTGTTTGAGTGTGCATATTAGTTTGGTTTGCCTAACTGTATATTTCTGTTTAACTGCTAAATGTAATACTTGCTATAATTGCTTGCTAATTGTGTTTTGTAACACCCTAATTACCCTAAGCCTTACCTCTAGCTGTAAAGCAAAGGTTAATCAGAGGTTACAACAATTCTAAGGCTTATACATATTTATATAGAAGGAAATAATATATTCTAGAAGACTGATGAAGGATTAAAGCTCAAAATCGCATAATGCGGAATTACATATGTGAAGCGTTCGCACACAGTAACTAAACGCATTTGGCTAGCCACTGCCTGCGGAGTTTAGGCCGACTACCCCAAACAGAAAAAATACAAAGTCTTTGAGAATAAAACAGTTTATACAACATATCTCTCATGTAAGCCTCTAAGGCCATAAAGTCTAAAACAGAAAGGGTGAGAAAAAGACCTACAACAAGATAAAACAGAAATAAACCAGGAGGAAACCATACTCCGCTCTGCCACTATGTCCATAATTTCACCGAGGTGAATTATGACCTACATCTGAAAAATAACAACAAAGTATGGAATGAGAACCGGAGGTTCTCAGTATGGTAACAGTACCCAATATGTAAGATGTAAGGCCCCGGGACGCCGAAAGCAATCCTAGAACTTCACATCGCATACGGATATTCAAGCTTAAATGAAATAAATAAATAAAGAACTTAAACTATAAATCGGGTTATCTAAACTTAGGGGAATTCTAACTAATACTAATCACCCTGTTGTATCCCACAGCCTTCGCCAACCTAACCTCTGTGCGATCCCATCGCCACCACCTACCTAACCTCCTCATCACCATATAATCACAATTAATGCAAACAAGTAATACACAGATAATAATCATATATCAAAATTAATTCATGAAGCAAGTAGGAATATTATACAATTATGCAAACTCAAGTAATCAAAGCAAACAAGCACTTAAAAGATGCATATGATGAATGCCTGTCCTATTGGCTCGTGATATCACTTGTCGGTCCATAAATGCCAACCCGACACATCCTCCTGGATGTAGCCTTTTCTGCCACGCCAGAGATATAATTCTATGCACACTTATGCACAAGCGAATCTACTATGCCAGAGATATAGTGCCCTGCACACTCATGTAGTAGGGAGTCTACTACGCTAGGGATATAGGCCCCGCACACTTCCTACAGCAGAGAAGGAAATAACCACAACAAATCATGCAGCAGAGAAATCTGCCACACCGAAGATATAGGCTCTGCACACTCTCAATAACACTTAGTCATGCAGCAAAAAAATCTGTTACGCCGGGGATATAGGCTCCGCACACTCTCAACAACAACAGGTCATGCAGTAGAAAAATCTACTATGCCGGTGATATAGGCCCCGCACACTCTCAACATTCATCAAGATCATCATTCCTCTTTGAGTCCTTGACTCATCACAACCATCATCAATTCATAATTCCATTCCGGACTCATTGGTTCATCATTTTCTCAATTTTCAGTACCATTCTTCTTTCTCACTCTACCAAACCCATCCTCAGTACACCAGAAACCTAAACATCTATTTGCTAACTTTTCCAAGAAAAACCAAATAAATTCTCCTAAAACTGTTCCCATGTTCCAATGCCCGAAAATAAGTACAAGAGTCTTAAAATGGGGTTACAGAAGCTTACAAGCTTTTTGGAAAGGTGAAATAGTTGAAAACAAAGTTTAAGTTTGAGAAACAGGACGTGTGCGTACACACAGGGTTATGCGTGCACACGCCCAGGAGATTTTAGAAAGTGTGCGTATGCATAGGGGTGTGCGTACGCACAGGTATAAAAGTTCACAAGTCTGTCCGCCCGCACAAGCTGTGCTAGTGTAAGAACTGTAACTAATCAACCGGTTAATTAAGTGATTATATTGCCCAAATTTAATTCCAAAAAGTTAGAGCGAGAATATGAGGTTTTAAATATCATTTTTGGACTCAATGGGTCTTTCTGAGTCAGAAAATGTGTTTTCTGCGAAAACTATGAAAAATCACAAATCGGCAGTTGAACCGGTTGAACCGGTTCAAGTTAGCCCGGTACTATGCAAGAAAATGTTGAAACAGTCAAAAACCTTAGAAAAATACTAGAAATGAAAAACCGGATGTTAATTTTAAGGGTTTTGCCCGAAGTTGGGCCAAACGGGTTAAAAACGCTAACGGGTTGAACTGGGCCCAAGTTGGGCCCAAGCCCAACATATAAAAGGGTTCATTAAGTGAACCAACTCAACACACAACACTCATAACACACACACACACATTAGAAATAAGAAAAGAGGGAGAGGAGAAGAGAAAACACTATTCACTCCCCACTTCAACTTGCGATATATCGAGCTACGGTGCTCCGATTTGTGTGCTGTCAGCAGCTATGCGTTCCTTGTGATGAGCCCTACAAAACCCATGTAAGAAAATGGTAAGAAAAAATTGAAATATTCCCAGTTCCTCTCTTGAAAATTTCGGATATTTAGGGCTTTTGAATAAGTGAGTTTTTGTAATTTTGGATGTTTAGGTTTGCTCTAATCCTTGCTTAGCCTTGAGTTTTGATATCCAAATATGTTAGAAAAGGTAAGAGCCAGTAAACCCTTGTGAATTTATGTTTAATTAGAACCCTAGGTTGATTATTGTGGCTTTGGGAGCTTTTGGGACTTAATTGTGATTATTGGAGTGGAATTGAAAGCTTGGATTGTGGTTGGAAGCTTGTTTGTGCTAATTTGGAGATTTGGTACATATAAGGAGTCGGCCAAGGTATGATTTTGGTTTCCTCTATGTAGTATATAATATTCATGGATACTTAGGCTAGTGACCCATAGGATATGTTTGAATTTAAATGGTTGTTGAGTTGTTAAATGATGCTATGTGGTGATTTATAATGATTTAATGATTGTTGGGTTTGAGTATGATGAATGATGGTAATATGATAATGGTGATTGATTGTATAACTTGAAAAGGAATAATGATGACGTAAGTGATGTTGAATTTGATGATTTGGCATTATGGTTATAAAAGTGTGATATATTGGTGTTGATGTTGAAGATGATGAAATGTGAAGGGAAATGTGGTAATGTTGGTGTATTAGGGCACGACAGGTTAATTTTGATGAAAGATGGAGTTTTGAATGGTTTGGTATGATTTGAAATGTGTATGGTAAGAAATTGTGTAAATTGTGAAGTTTGGTAAAATTGAGTTTTTGGTGAACTTTGTTCGATCATAACTTTTGCCTCGGTTTTCAAAAATTGATGGAACTTATCTAGAATTAAAGAACTTTGAAAACCCTTTAAATCTATATAAAGTTTGTGAAATTTAGAATTTTGTAGAGGAAGTTATGATCATTCAAAGTTGGTATTAAAAATCCGAAATTCTGTAAAGTTACAGAATTTTGTGATTTCTGATATGTGCGTACGCACAGTCTTGTGCGAATGCACAACCTGCGAAAATTTTGATCTGTGCAGATGCACACACTTGTGCACATTAACAGGCAGGGAAGTGCATTCTGTTTGCCGCGCTAGCACAGCTTGTGCACGCACATATCTAAGGAAGAATTTCAACCTGTGCGGACGCACACGTTGGGAAGGCCATTCTGTTAGGGACGCTGGCACAGGTTGTGCGAGTGAACAGATTCTGTAAGTTTTGCCACCTGTGCGTACACACACCCCTGTGCGTACGCACACATTTTAAAATTTCCTGGGCATGCGCACGCACAGATCCCTGTGCGGCCGCACACGTCCTTTTTCTCAAATTTACTTGTTTTCAACTATTCTACCTTCCCAACAAGGTTGTAAGCTTCTATAACACCACTTTAAGACTTTTGGGCTTGGTTTTGAGTATTAGAAAATGGAGGCCTAGGTTTTTGGTGGACTGAGGATAGTTTGATGTCATATGAAGGGTGATGGATATATGAGATGAGAAATTATGATTTGTTGATGTTCGGAAACTGAATTGTGAAAGGACAGTGGTTGAGATGAGTCGAGGACTCAAATTGAGATGATGGATCTCTGTATACTGAAAATGCTTTTTGAAAACCACTGAAATAATGTTTTTGCTGAGATTATGAGACGCTATGCGCTCGGCAGGGACAATGGTTAATCTCGCCTGTCGAGGTAGCGGTGGCAGCGTAAAGATGGCGGTTAATCCTGCTTGCATTGAGATGTGAGGTCTGTGGCAAGAGTATCCCGCTCGCATCCCTTCGGAATTATAGAGCGTGCAGGTGCCGGTACCTAGACAATGATCCGAGTACTATATCTCGAGGGTTCCCATATGAGAATTCCGAAGGGCGGCGTCTCCATGGAAATGTGTCGGGTTGGCAGTTGAACCGACAATGTGATATCACAGCCAGTAGAGCAGGCATTCATCATATGCATTCTCTATCTGTTTGTATGCTTTGTTTACTTGTAATGGCTTGCCTAATTGAATAACATGCTTACTTGCTATCTGAATTATTTGCCTTGTATGCTTCTACCTGTGCTTTATTTGCATTGTATATTACCTGTGTTTTCTACTAGGATTGAGGAGGTTTGGAAGGCGGTGGCGATGGGATCGCATGGAGGATCGGTTGGTGAAGGCTGTGGGACAACAGTGTTTGGCTAGAATAGAAATCCCCTAAGATAGATAACCCAGTTTATTCAAGTTAATGTTGGTACATTTATGTTTATCTGTTTTAGAATGCTTAAGTAATGAAATCTTGTGATGGATATGGAGCTTAGGATTGCCTTTAGCGTCCCGGGGTCTTATATCTTACATCACTGGGCACTGTTACTATACTAAGAACCTCTGGTTCTCATACCATATTTTTGTTTTGTTTTTCAGATGCAGGTCGCAACCCACCTCGGTGAGTTGCTTTGGATGGTGACAGAAGCGGGGGATCTTGGATTCTTTTGGAGTCTTTCTGGTTTATTTTGTTTATACATCTCTCCTTTTGTATTTTATTTTGCCTAGAGGTATGTATATGAGAGAACAAAACTTGTATAAGTTGTTTTCACTGTATGGTTCTGTATACCTGTATATGGCTAGCCGGCTTAAACTCTGCGAGTCGTGACTAGTTTCCTATGATATTATATACTTATCTTTTGTTATATCTTATCTGTTTCTTGTGTCTTATATATATATAATATGTACGAGCTTAGAACTGTCGTAATATCTGATTAACCTTTGCTTTACGATGCGAGGTAAGGCTTGGGCTAATTAGGGTGTTACAGCTAGTGCCCTCAAAAGACAGCCCTTCCCAACGTGTGCGTGCGCACGGGGCTGTGCATGCACACAGGGCTGTGCATGCGCAGGTTGTAAATCCTCATTGGGTATGTACGCGCACAAGCTGTGCTAGCGCTACAAACAGGAAGCCTTCCCCTGCGTGTGCGTACGCAGAAAGCTGTGCGTGCCCACAAGTTTAAAAATTCGCAGGGGTGTGCGTGCGCACATACCAGAAATCCCAAAATTCTGCAACTTTGCATAATTTCATATTTTTAACACCAAACCTTGAATGATCTAACTTCCTCTACAAAAATCCAAATTTCACAAACTTTATATCAATTTGAAGATTTTTCAATGAACTTTAATTCTAAATAAATTTCAACAAATTTTGAAAACTGAGGCTCAAGTTATGCTCCGTCAAAGTTCACTAAAAATCCATTTTTACCAAAAATACTAAAAACTCAATTTTGCCAACTCTCAAACCAAAAACCAACTCAATCACTTTTCAACCATACCAAAGCAACCCAAAATTCCTACCAAACATTGCTTCAACCATTTTCTCAATCACACGACCTTCTAAACCATTCAACAAGTGTAAATCCATCCTAATTCATATTTCTCAATTTCCATGGACCTCATTAACATCAATAATACCACTCACCATTCCCATCAATCATCAACATTACATATTCCCAAACTTCCCTCCAAATAGACACATTATCATCAGTTCATCATCATCAATACCCATAATCATTATCAATCATAATATCATTTATTCCAAACCACCACAAACATTTTACATTAACTTAATTATTACCTGAAATTCTCATATCCTCATTATTCATTAATATAACTAACCACCATAAATACTCATCAACACCAATAATTCTCAACAATCATCATCAACCACAATAATCCAATACAACCAAAAAATAACGTCCATTCACATATAATTATTCATACGCCAACAACATTCAATCCTATCTTAGGATCAACTAGCCTAAGTGTCCAGAAACATTACATATTACATAAAGGAAACCGAAACTATATCTTGGCCAATTTTCAATATGCACAAACCACCACTTTAAATCCAAACAAGCTTCCAAGACTCACCAACAAGCCACCAAAGCTCAACTAACATCATATATATATCAAAATCAAAACCTAAGATACACAAAACAACTAAACGCAAGAGTTTAGTGAAACCTTACCTTACCCAACGAGATTAGGGGTAAAATCCAATAATTACCCGCTATTAGAGATTACCTAAACAAGCAAAATCATAAAATCTACTCAAAAACTAAACCCAAACACGCATAACTTCTAGGGCTGGAAAATGGAGCTTGAATTGAGAGATCTTACCAGATTTTCTTAGATAGAAACGAAGAGCTCGTTGAGAGCTTCGCGTGGCCATAAACGGCTCGTCAATCGGAGGTCTGTAGCTCAAGTTATGACTCCCGAAAGGTGGAGGTAAATAATGAAACCCCCACTCCTCTCTTCTCTCTTCTCATCAGCACATCTCTCTTATTTTGGGGAGCAAATGAGCTAAAAAGCTCATTTAATGAGCTTATATATATTGGACCTTGGATCCGGTTTGGGTCCAGTCTTACCGTTAGCGTTTTTAACAACCTTTAAGATTAGTGTCCGGTTTTCGATTCTAAATTATTTTTATCCTTTCAAAATAATAAATCAATTTTTAAAATCTTATTTTCCAAAATACGCAGTACTGGACAAACTAGAGCCAGTACTGCCAGCTTAAGCGTCAGTATGCATTTTCACAGAAACTTTTCGAAAAAAGATACATTTTTTAACTCAGAAAAATTCACTGAAATCAAATTTCACATTTATATTTTCAAATTAAAACTTCTAAATTTTGAATCTACTCCGGACACTAAAAATTATTTTATTAAAATGGCTTTTCGTGAAAAACCCCGGTTCTTACATGTTTGCTTTGTGATGCTTATTGTTTGTGTATGATTTTCACCATTTAGACTTGAGACTATGGGAATAAATGAATTCTGTGGTAGTTCAAAGTATGGTAAACTTAGCAAATTAACCCGTATTGATTATTAATTATGATTGATATTACCGAGCTAAATACTGATACTGAGAAACTGTGATGTTGAATATAAAGATGCTAGGATATATTGAGAAGAACAGAGATTATTGATATAACTGAGAATTTAGCATATGGACCTTGTTGGGATTAGAGAGAACCCTAGGCTTGATCTTGTGAGTTTGGAGACTAGGTGATAAATCACTATTTTATGGTTTATCTTGTGCTATTTGAGTGGTTTTTATCAAGCCTTTGCACACTTATTCATACTATTTGCATGGTTTTACAATTCCTTCTCAGAATTTGTTCTATAATTAAAAACTTGCTTCCTAGAGTCTTTAATTTGTGTATTTTAATCATCTCTTATTACCATTCGATGCTTTGATATATGCGTTAAGTGATTAGAGGGATTACAGGGTAAGAATGGCTTAGAGGATGGAAAGAAAGCATGCAAAAGTGGAAGGAATATAAGAAATTGAAGGAATTGCTGAGCTGTCCAGCCTGACCCTCTCGCACTAAATCGATCATAACTTGAGCTACAGATGTCCAAATGAGGCGATTCCAGTTGCGTTGAAAAGCTAACATCCGGGTTTCGCAACGATATATAATTTGTCAAAGCTGCCTCGAAAATAGAAGACACGTATGCGTGGATCACGCACACGTGTGACCTGGCAAAAATCCAATCCACGCTCACGCATAGACGACGCTCACGCGTGACTTTGCCGCGTGCTGGACGTATCAGAAATCGCTGGGGGCAATTTCTGGGCTGTTTTTAACCCAGTTTTCGGCCCAGAAAATACAGATTAGAGGCTATAAAGTGAGAAAATGCATCCATTCATCATACAAGTGACATTCACACAATTTTAGGTTTTAGATGTAGTTTTTCTAGAGAGAGAGAGGCTCTCTCCTCTCTCTTAGGTTTTAGGATTTAGGATTTCTCTTAAGTTAGGTTTACTTCTTTTCAATTCCAGGTTCAATGTTCCTTTAATTTAGTTTCTCTTTTACTTTTATCTATTCTATGACTTTAGTTTGTTTATTTTCCCAATTTGATTTATGAACTCCATGTTAGATTTGATTTTCTTTATTTAATTCAAGTTGAGGTATTTCAGATTTATGATTGCTTTCTTCTATTTATGATATAAATAATTTGGATTTTTCCTCCCTTTGCTTTGGTTGAGTAATTGGTGACACTTGAGTTATCAAACTCAGCTGTTGATTGAAAATTGGAATTTGCTGATTGATTTAGATCCCTCTAAAGCTAGTCTTTCCATAGGAGTTGACTAGGACTTGAGGAATCAAATTGATTAGTCCACTTGACTTTTCTTTATTTAGTAAGGGTTAAGTAAGTGGGAGCATAAACAATTTTCATCACACCTGATAAGGATAACTAGGATGGGATTTCCAGTTCTTATACCTTGCAATGATTTTCATGATAATTAGTTTACTTTATTGGCAGTTTATTTTCCTGTTCCCTATTTCAAAAACCAAAAAATATACCTGTTTCCATAACCAATAATAAATACACCTCCCTGCAATTTCTTGAGAGATGACCCGAGGTTTGAATACTTTGGTTATAAATTTTATTGGGTTTGCTTTAGTGACAAACAAGTTTTTGTATGAAAGGATTCTCTGTTGGTTTAGAAACTATAATTACAACGTGATTATTTTTGTGAAATTCTTTACCGGCAGAAGTCCTCTCGTCACTAGAATTGGCTAGTAAGTTTATATAGTTTTACATAGTTTATATTTGAAACTATTACCTTACTAGGAACCTTTGGGTTCTCACCCGTTGCGAAAATTGTTGATTTTTCAAAGATGTGACGTACCTCGGTGAGTGTGTCAGATTCTCTTGGACAGCGAAGACTTTACATTTGCGTTTATTTTGCTTTGTGTAGTACTTTTTCCGCTTTTGAATATTGTATATCCCTCTTAGAAGTTGTACTTTGGAGAAATAGAATGTATTTTGTATACTCTGATATTGTAATATTGTTTAGCCGGTCTTGTATTCGCAAGTCGAGACTAGTACTACTTATGTATCTACTCTAAATTCTCTGTATTTATTTTTATATCCTACGTTGTTCATCTGTAACGTTTCGAGTGTGAGCAATTATTGTTTTGTTACCTCTTTTTACATACTCCTAATTATAACATTATTTTTCTATATTTATATGTATTTTTTTAGGTGTCATAATGCCTTATGTGATAGAGTATTATATCTAAAATAATCGTAAGCCATTTATCCAAAATACTTTGTGAACATACTAGAAGTTTTCTTCACATATTGAAATTATTTGAAATTGATATTAGTTAAAATATTTTGTTGTGTATTTTAGAGTATTATTCGTATTGTTAGCTTTTGTTTAAATCCTAAGTATTTATTATTTTAATTAATTTATGATTATTATTTATTATGAAACAAATAGTTAAAGTATTCTATTATTAACATATGTGGAAAGAGAATTGATATGTACGGCAAGATATTTACGTAAAATGCTTTGTCAAATGATTTGAACTTTTATATATTTAAATTATTTAAAATTGATCTTAATTTAAATATTTTTTATGTACTCTACAGAGTATTATTTGTATTGTTTGTTTTTGTTAAAATATTAAGTATTCTATAGTTTATATACATGTAACGAGAATAAATATGTGCTCCAAATATTAATAAGACATTTACTTGAAATGATATAAAAAATTTTAAATTTGTAAATAAATAAAAGCAAACAATATTCCTAAGTGATATATGCGTGGTGCAAGAATTATTGAGTTGCCTAATCTAGTTAATAGGTTGATTGTTTCTAAAAGTATTTGAATTACGAATTTTCAGCGTATAATTCCAAAACATGGTAATTGCAACTTATATGTATAGGAAGTTGTTTTGTAATTGCCTTAAACTATACCTCTTATAAAAAATTATTTATTTTATGTTCAAAAAAGACATGTTTATTTTATAAATTAAAATTTTTTTATTAAAAATATAAAAAATTTAAATTACGTTGGTAATTCTTAATTTTTTCAATCTAAGATCATCCATGTTAAAGAATTAAAAAAGAGAGTTAAGAGTATAAAAGCATATTTTTTATAGTAGATTAATAATTTTTAAAGTAAATTATTATTTGTGCCTCTTTGTAAAGAAGAGAATAAAAGATAAGATTGATAAAATAAAAAAGCAAAAATTTTGAATTATAATTTTTTATTACTTATTTCAACTAGAGAAGTGTAAACGTATAAGTTAAAATTTTTAACTTTACATAAACGTGAGTTCAAAATTTGAAATCATGTGCGTCCAAAGGAAAAAAAAAATTAAAAATAACCAAACCAAAAATTAAAGCATACATTTGAACATATTTTTCATGGTCCAACGACTAAACTAAACACATTCTAAATGGTTAGAAATTGAGGTGAGGTCAGATAAGATTAGAATTGTAGTTGGGAGCTAGTTTAGAGCTAGGTTAAGTTAGAATGAATAGTTTGAGAATTTTAGATAATTTTTTAATTTTAGATAGTTTTATCTATTAAAATTTATCTTTTATAGATACAACATTATTTTCATATTTTTGTAAATATAAATAATAGTTTACTCTATTATCTTTTTATGACTTTTTTTTTCTATGTATAATAAGTATAGAATTTACCTTAAAACCACTTTACATAACCAATCAATAAGAACAAAAATTTAGAGATGGAGTAGGTGAAAAAGAGAGACGCCGAGATCACATTGAAAAGGAGAGAGTGATCTTCATTTATCTAAAATGAGAAAGGAAGAGTTAAATTGTGGCATGCATGTTGAGATAGTTTGAGAAAAGGTTTAGAACACGTGTAGTATATTCCCACCGGGAAAGTAACTTCATTTGTGAATTGGTTGTTAAAAGACCACTACCAAAAAAAAAAAAAATCAATCAGAAAAGAATGAGCTCAAGAGATAGTAAACAAGGTGGGTTATCTTATATGGGAGATTTAGATAGTTAAAAAGTAAAAACTAAACAACTAATATTTCAAGTAAAGAACCAAATCCACAGTTAACTATCATCAAAACAAACTTTCTTAAAACTAATTTCAACAAAATAAGAGTAAACTATTAGAATAGTATCTAAAAGTTCATAATAATGACAAAAATAATTTTAAAAGATATTACGATAAATAAGTTTTTGAGATATTTAAAAATGCGACAAAAAATAGATATTAAATATATATTTTAGAAAAAGACTTTATAGATAATATTTTAATGTAATTTTTTATAAACATCATTAAAAAAATTATCTTTAAATTTTGACAATTTTATGTAAAGTGAATTTAAAAAAAATTATCGTGAATGATTAAATTTTTTTGAAAAATAATAAAAAATTTAGAAATTAAATTTTGCTCCAAATAATTTTTTAGACTTTCTAAATATTTATTAAAATATTTTCACAAAAATTCGGATCAAATTAATAAATCACTTACTAAATACAAAATTTTTTATCACTTACAAAAGATATAATATTTATTGCTTATTTTTGTCACATTTTCAAATAATTCAAAAACCGTTTTGTTAAAAACATGTTTAGAGACATTTTTTGTTAGCGTCTAAATCGGGTACTAATTCAATAGTTAACTCACAAAATAATTAAACAAAAATTAAAAATTTAAATAAGAAGGAATCACAAATTTGGTGGTCGGAGATAGGGTTAAAAGTGAGTCGAGTTGAGTCGAGTTAGACTAAGCTCAAACTCGACTCACCAAAATTGAGTTTGGCTCACGGTTCGACTCATTAATAATCGAGCCTATTTTTTAAGCTCAAACTCGGCTAACCGAAAGCTCACGAGCTGCCTCAAGCTCACGAGTTGGCTCAAATAATAGAAACATAAATACAAAATCTATAATTTTATATCAATAAATTATTACTTATATATTTTAAAAAATATTTAAAAAGAACAATTTTATATATTGTTTATCTATCAATAAATATAAATTTTTTATTTATGTCCTACACCAAAACTCAAACTCAGTTCATTTAATTTATGAGCTCAATTTCATGCTCAAACTTGGCTCACCAGCTCACGAGCTTAGCTTATCGAGCTATTAACGAATCGAGTTCGAGTTGGCTTGACTCACTTTCAACACTAGTCAAAGATAGCAAAAAAAAAAGAATTATGGTGGAAGTATTGGCAATCGAAAAATCACTTATTCTAATAAAGAATTTAGAATTACGAAAATTATTGATTGAATTGTTCAAAAGTTCGATCAAGAATCATAGCCACCAATACTGGTCAAGTGTATATGTTGGTTGCCATGACATATAATTGGTTTTCGACGAAGTTTCACGCTAGATGGACGAGGAAGAAGAACATAGTCAGTGTCAAAACTAGCCTATTCATCAAGTTGGGGAGAATCTTTTGTGTTGTGTATGGGCTTAAGCCCTGCAAATTACTTTATATTCCAATCGGCTCAAATTTTTAATTTGTTGAAAAATATCTCCAAAATTATTATGATAAAAATACCTACAATTTTTTTTTTAAATGCGACAAAAGTATTTAGCCGTTAAATATATATTTCAAAAAATTGTAATATTAAATTTTGATACAATTTTACAAAATAAAATAAAATAAAATAAAATAAAATAAAAAAGATATTTTTATTCTTAAAGTTTGATAGTTTTACACTAAATAGATATGTTTTGCATTTTTATGTAAATGATTAAAAATATTTAAAAAAATCAAAAGATCAAATTTTGGCTATTTTTTTATGTAATTTTTAAATATATATTTAAATATTTTTACAAAATTTTGTATCAAATGCACAAATGACTTACTAAATATAAAATTATTTGTCATTTAAATATTTTAGTATTATTGTTGTATTTTAAAATATTTCAAAAGTATTTTTATCATTAATAAATTTAGAAGATACTTCTATTAGTGTGTTGATAATTAAAAATCACTTTTGGTAATTTACCCTAAAGTGAAATAAATATTCATACAAAAAGAAAATTAAAAAATATAAAAGAATTCAACATACGGTTGAGTTTTTTTTAATATTGCAGGGGGTGAGTGATTTTTTTTTCATTATTTTTCTATGCGTGATTTACACAATACTATGAAAAAAAGCTTTAATATGTTGGAACACACAAAATGGCACCGCCGTGTTGTAGCGTCTAAAATTTTTTAATCATTTAAAATCAAAATGGGAGCACTGTTTTATAATTAAATAATTATTTTAAAATTTTACAATTAGAAAATGGTAACACCGTTTTGTGAATGTCTTTTTTTTTAATAAAAAATAGAAAATGATAGTGATGTTTTGCCTGTTATACGAATTTAAAAGTTAAAATTGGTTAAAACAATATTGACATTTTGTACTGACACGAATAAAAAAAATATAAAATTAACTATAAAAAGAATTCTAGTGTTATGCTGAAAATACATTGTGGAGAGAGTAGAAGTGAATAACACAAAATTATTCTTCGTTTTAGATTTTGAAAATTATTTAGTAGTTTATTCTATATATGTTGAGTGAAAAAATTTGTGGCTAAATGTATCGAGTGTATTAAATGGAGGGTTATATTAGTTTAAAAATATATTACAATAGTTAAATTTTACATGATACATATGAGGGCATAAATTTTTTATGTGAGAAATTATGTCTTATTGTTGTTCCTCTTTTGATACGAAGAATTTAGAGTGTACTTTTTCAAAGTGTAAATCATCAAGTGCTAGTGAGAGTAAAATATTTTGGACATGCAGTATGCAAGGAATGCTTTCGACCTACCATCAAATTAGAGCAGAAGCCTCTCTTATCGAGTTATATGTGAACTCGAGAAAATTAAATATGCTGATTTTTCAGAACCCAACATAAAGTGGATGGGTTATAATACTAAAAGCGATAAATTTGAAGGTAATTATCAAATTGTTAGTCCAACTGAAGATGTGAAAGAAGATGATATATTGATTGAGAGAGATGTGACAAATGTTATTGACACACTAGGGGTCAATATCCATTTAAATAGCTATTATTTATGCATACCTTGAATCTTTATGCCATATATTGTGGTAGGTTTGGATACGGTGGATATGCATATAGTTGTGGATATTGTGGTTGTTCTTGTCGAGGCCGAGATGGTTGTTCTTATTGAGGTGGTTGCTCTCACTATGGTTGTTACTTTTGCTCAGCATGCTTAGATAGTCGTAGGTGATCACTGAATTTACCAACGTACTAGTTCATGTACTGGTCGGATAGTTGATAGTTGTCGACATGTGCATTTGTTAATACACACGCTAGACTATTTAACCATTGTAACATCTATTTTTCGTGCTCTACGTCCTAATTCTTGTTTTTGGATCCGTCAGCACTTAATGTGATAAAAATTGCGGTAGTTTCATATCTAATATATGAGACAGATTAGATTGTTAAAATAATAAGGAAAATAGTATTCAGATGCGCGCATAAAGTTTATAAATTGTGATTATCTTAAGAAAGAATATATGTATAGTCCAAGTGGGAGATTGTTAGCAAATTATTTAATTTTCTAATTTATTTGTGGGTAATACATATATTAATTACAATCACAAATGATACTATTTTAAATTAAATGACTTATATAAAGATAATCTCATTTATTGTTATAAATGCTAAATTGAATAAGTCATAGTTACCTTTGAATTAGAATTAAATGAGAATAAAATCAGATATTATCTTTTGGACTTTAGATAATTATTTTTTGGATTTTAGATATATTATCTTTTAAAATTTAAATATTATTTTTTATTTGAGTTTTAGAATTTAATGGGTGCCATCTCAAATATAAATAGTGCCTTCATATTTCGATCCTTAATATATCAAAGCTGCATCAATAATTCTTTTTCTATCAGAAAAATTACAATTCAGTCACCTAAAAACACAAAAAGTTTTTGGTTGAAAAAAATCGAAAAAATACAAATTGAGATTCTTCCAATTATAATTTATATCTGCATTTAAATATTTTTTTAATAATTTAATATAAATAATTTTTGGGTTAAGAAATTTTAAAAAAATTCCAATACGAAGTTTTTTTTTTTGGTCGGTAATACGAAGTTGGTCAAATTCATTGGTGGGGGGCTGCATCAGACGTGCCATTTCAAGGGCGCCTCTGTAAAGTGGAGTTGAAATCTATTTGATGGGCGGTTCATGTGAAATAGACCCTTTGTATTTTGGCACAACTTTAAATTTATGGGCATTTTGGAAAATAAATTTTCTGAGTGTTTATTTAATTAGAAGAGCCCAGTACAGTCTCCAATACATTTGCAACTCTCATTTCTGAGAAGGCCTCAGAGACTTTGGGCCTGGCCCAACTTGTCTGCTTATAGCAACGGTACCTTTAGTTGCCGCGTTCTCCCAGAAAACCAAAAGAGGGAAAGAATTGCCGCGTTTTTTCCTATTGCACTTCTTTGATTACTTTGACCTCCATCATACATCCAAGGGTTACGAAATTAATTTGTCATTTACTTTGACCTCATTGTAATTGTAGTAACCGGTTGTAAATGACAAGAGAAAGTCAATCAATGAAGACTAAAAATAAATAAGAAAATATTAGATAAATAATAACTATTTTAAACAATATAAATAATTATTAATTAAATAAAAATATATTATATTTTTAAATTATTTATTTAAATTTTAATATTAAAATAATCATTAATAATAAAATAAATATTTAATATATTTATTATTCACATTATTTAATATTTTTATTATCTATTTATATTTTTTTAAATAATAAATTAATCAATTAAGAAAGAAAAGATGGGAAAGTTTGAATCGCAGGAACGTGATGGTGTCGGTTTGAGATGGAGAAGGGAGGACTGAGGAGTGGTGACAACTGACAAAGTGGTCATCCCTCATTTTCCATTCGCTCCCCCACTCATTGCTGAAAAGTGAAAACCTCCTTCAATAAGTCCGTCATTTCCTCGCTCTTTCACTCTAACACCTCTAGTTCACATCGAACCTTCTGGAATTTTCTTCCATGTCACTCTCACGGGGACATTCCCGTCATTTCCCCTGCACTATATACCGACTCTCATTTCCACGATCCAAACCGAGTAGTGAGAGTGTAGGTTGAACTTTGGACGTTGCTTAGTTTTGTTTTATAAACTTTTATTGTTTTAAGTGTTTTCATTTCGCTCCCCATTTCTCCAATTTGAACACCACCACAACATGGACAGAGGCGGTTATAATCAGAGACGTGGTGGTGGTAACGCCAGAGGCAACGGAAGAGGAGGCCGCATGAGAGGAAGAGCAAGAGGAAGAAACTTTTCCCAACCCCCACGGCAACCGGCTGACAGTGGCGTAGGAAGAGGCACCGCCGGCAGAGGATTTTATCCGCAGCCACCACCACCACAGTGGCAGCCAAGGCAGCAGAACACCATCTCCGGGGGCACATCAACCGCAACCGGCAGCGGAACCGCACCTCCAAGTCTCGTTTCCCCTCCGTCAAACCCTCCTCCTCCCACTCAAAAAGGTGATTTTAGTAAATAATTTTAAAATAATTTAATCTACATTCATCTTCAAGTAACCAAGTTATGTTGGTATTATATGCAGTTGTTCCGGTTGCCGGAATGGGAACGATTGGAACGTCTTCAGACTCCAATGAAACGATCTCACCCATTCAGAGGCCCGACGCCGGTGGCACGGTGGCGGTTAGGATCAAGACTCTTCAGGTGAACCATTTTCCAGTGAAATTCAACCCAGAGAGCAGGATCATGCACTACAATGTCGATGTGAGTCCCCAATCGCCGCCACAACCAGGCCGTCCACCGAGGAGGATATCAAAGACCGAACTGTCATTGATCCGTGACAAGTTGTTCCTTGACCATCCGGAGCTGCCGCTAGAGATGACTGCCTACGATGGTGAGAAGAACATTTTTAGCAAGGTTAGTTTGCCCGAAGAGGCTTTTGTGGTGGAAGTGTCCAAGGGAGAGGACGAGAGGCCCACAGGATTCAACGTGACGTTGACTCTAGTCAACATTCTTGAGATGAGTAGGTTGGAGGATTACATCAGAGGCAGGGCATTGTCAATCCCCAGAGTGATCTTGCAGGGTGTGGATGTGGTCTTCAAGGAGAATCCAACAAAATGTACTGTTCCGGTTGGTCGCTGCTTCTACCCAATGAACCCGAAATTTAGAGAGACGAATCTTCAGCCTGGTGTGATTGCTGTTGGAGGGTTTCAGCATAGTCTCAAACCAACCCGTCAAGGACTGTCATTGTGCTTGGATTATTCGGTTTTGTCTTTCAAGAAAAAAATGCCAGTGCTGGATTTCCTTCATCAACAGATTACCGGTTTCAATTTGCGCGAATTCGGAAGGTACAGAAAACATGTTGAAAATGTGCTAATTGGTTTGAAGGTTCATGTCACCCACCGGAGGACCAAACAGAAGTAACCCCACTGGGCAGCTTAACCTTGTTGGCTACTTCCACGATAGGTATCAGATTGATATCAGGTACAAGGACATCCCTGCATTGGATTTTGGAGGTAACAAGACCAACTATGTGCCAATGGAACTTTGTGTCTTGGTTGAGGGTCAGAGGTATCCCAAAGAGTATTTGAGTAAGGATGCTGCGAAGAATTTGAAAGATATGTGCCTGCCTCCACCGAGAGTGAGGCAAGCTGCAATACAGGATATGGTGAATTCAAGATGTGGACCCTGTGGGTAAGTGGACTATGATTTCATGATTATGCTGTTTGTTGAAACTTGAATTGTTTGGTTTACATAATTTAACCTCTTGTTGATTTTAAGTATCGAGTGACAATGCTGCATTGTATTTGTAACCATTAGCATGTCTTTAATAGCTTTAAGCCTTAACTTCACTGGTACAAGGGTTTGCTTTTGTGAGATTCTTAGGGAGATGATAATGCGTTTTGATTTGCATGCTGAAAATGAAAGTGCCATCAAACTATTTTTTTGGGTTGAATTATCAATTTTGAAAAGTCCATGCATAATGGACTGTAATCTCGCTTTGTCTGTTAATTATATATTAAAACTTGTGCTTCTATAATTTTTTTTTATGCATGATCAATATTATCTTGCTAGATATGAGTTGAATGGTATAGAAAATGCACATATCCTTTGAGACTTTTCACTATTCTTTATGTGATTATTAGTTCAGGTTCCATTCAGTGGTCTAGGATCCATGGGATGACTACTTACCTGCTTTCATTTTCATATTCATAAATACTTGCTTAGTTTTGTTGATATAAATATCGAATCTTACTGTTGATATAATGGGTGTTTTGCTCTTCATTTACTACTGTCTTCCTTCTTGCTATGCATTCTTCAAGAAGTTGGATTCTTAAAGAACCTGTGCTTTTTGCTTTTATAAAGTCAAATTAACTTAATATGAGGGGACCTCTTGAAGGACTGCTATAACTTAAAACAAATGCTTACATTCCAAAATGTCATGCTATCTTTAATATATCTTTATGATTGTCGCTTTATTTTCCCAATTTACCGGGCACAAACAACTAATAAAATCTTATTTCACAGGGGTGGTATCGTTGAAAATTTTGAAATGAATGTCAGCAATGCTATGACAACAGTGACTGGCCGTGTACTTGGACCCCCAAAACTGAAGCTTAGCGATCCAAGTGGCAGGACTATCCAGATGGCATTGACTCCAGAGAAGTGCCAATGGAATTTAGTTGAGAAGTCAATGTTTGAAGGTAAGTCAGTTGAGTGTTGGGGCATTCTTGATTTCACCTTCCGCAGTAAATGTATCTTTAGCGGTCAAAGATTCATTTCTAAGCTTATTGAGAAGTACGATAAATTTGGCATCATCATGAAGGAGCCAGTTTGGATAGAAAAAACAGACATGTTGAAACTTGGCAACTATAATCAGCTTTCTGACTTACTTGAAAAGATTAATGATGAGGTTTTCAGAAAATGTAGATGCCGGCTGCAATTTCTTCTGTGTGTAATGGCCTACAAAGATCCAGGTTACAAGTGCCTCAAGTGGATTGCTGAGACCAAGGTCGGCATTGTGACACAGTGCTGCTTGTCGGGTAATACTAATTCTGCAAAAGATCAATATCTTACTAATCTTGCTCTCAAGATCAATGCGAAAATTGGAGGCAGCAATGTGGAGCTTATTAATAGGCTTCCTCACTTTGAGGGCGATGGTCATGTTATGTTTATCGGGGCTGATGTAAATCATCCGGCTTCCAGAGATGCAAATAGTCCATCAATGGCTGCTGTGGTTGCCACTGTTAATTGGCCGGCTGCAAACCGCTATGCTGCTCGAGTTTGCGCTCAAGAGCATCGAACTGAGAAGATTTTGAACTTTGGAGAAGTTTGCCTTGAGCTTGTTTCATGTTATGAAAGGCTGAATGGAGCCAAGCCTGAAAAGATTGTTATCTTCCGTGATGGGGTCAGTGAAAGTCAATTTCAGATGGTTCTTGGTGAAGAGCTTCAGGATTTGAAGAGGACCTTTGAACGTGCAAATTACTCCCCAACCATTACTCTTATTGTGGCACAAAAGCGACACCAGACTCGACTCTTCCCTTCTCCTCCTGATAATGAGACGACGTCTGCTACTCGCGGCAATGTGTTGCCTGGAACAGTAGTGGATACAGTCATCATCCACCCCTTTGAGTTTGACTTTTATCTGGTTAGTCACCATGGAAGCCTGGGAACAAGCAAGCCCACTCATTACCATGTCTTGTGGGATGAGCACGATTTCACGTCAGATAAACTCCAGGAACTGATATATGACATGTGCTTTACGTTTGCGCGGTGCACGAAACCTGTGTCTTTAGTCCCTCCGGTGTACTATGCTGACCTTGCTGCATACAGAGGACGACAATACTATGAAGCAAAGATTGGGATGCAATCTCCGTATTCAGCTACATCTTCTTCATCATCACCTTTGGCTTCTTCATCCGTTTCTTCAGCTACTTCAAATTCGAATGATATGGACTTCTACAAGCTGCATTCTGATCTGGAAAATATAATGTTCTTCATCTAAAGGGTCTTTATAATGTTATCTAAAGAGTCTTCATTCCCTACAACAATGCACAGAGGAATCTCATTGTCAGTTAGATCAACATTTAGATTTACAGTTACAATGTTTTCATGTCAGATATATGGCAATCTGAGAGGAGGAAAATATTTGGAGATGATAAAAATACTTATTTAGTTAACAAAATAATGGGTATAGACACTAATGTCAAGTTTAGTTTTCGCTTAATGATTGTCTCTGTATTAAGTTTTCACGGCATGATCTTATACTAACTCTGCCTATGTTACACTTGCGGTACATAGCCGGTTCCAAGTCCGGATAAAGGAGGAGGGTTGTGTTAGGTCTTCGGCAACCAACGTAAAAATATAGCCGAACCTCCCATGACATGAATCAAAGACATTATTGCGCTAAAGCTAGGTCGTTACCCGGAAGTAACGCGCCGTATGGCTCGAGTACGGTGTCAAAGCAAGAGCCGCTGCATCGGTGCCCGGATATAGTGTTAAATGAGCAAGGGTTCTCGCGTTTTCGTGAACGGACGAGGGTAAATAAGCTAGTTCACAAAGGAAAAGGTAAAGGTCGAAGCGACAAAAGGTTGAGATTTGGGACATGGAACATAGGCACTCTAACAGGAAAGTCCATGGAGGTGGTGGACACCATGACAAGGAGGAAGATTAACATTATGTGCCTACAAGAAACGAAATGGGTTGGTGCAAAGGCTAGGGAGTTAGATTCTTCTGGTTTCAAACTTTGGTATACAGGAAAGGTGAAGAATAGGAATGGAGTTGGAATAATTGTGGATAAGCAGTGGAAGAAGGACGTAGTTGATGTCAAGAGGGTGGGAGATCGGATCATCTCTATCAAACTTGTGGTGGAGGGAGGTGCTTTTCATGTGATTAGCGCCTATGCACCGCAAGTGGGTTCGGACGAACAACACAAGATAAGATTTTGGGAGGATCTAGAGAGTTTGGTTCAAGGCATACCTTTAGGAGATAAGATTTTCTTAGGAGGAGATTTAAATGGCCATGTTAGGAGAGAAGAGACTAGATATGGGAGTATTCACAGAGGCCATGATTTCGGGGTGATCAATGTCGAGGGTAAAACTATTTTGGACTTTTCCTCAACTTTTGATCTTCTCATCACAAATACATGTTTTAAAAAGAGAGACGAACATCTTATAACCTATAAGAATGGCATGACAAGCTCTCAAATCGACTTCTTCTTGTTGAGGAGAGTCGACCGGAAATTTTGCATTAACTGTAAAATTATCCCGGGAGAGAGTTTGACAACACAACATAGGGTGCTC
>NC_029775.3:31864288-31891491 GCF_000817695.3 Arachis duranensis
GATGTAAATCATAGGATCCAAGCAGGTTGGTCAAAATGGCTGAGTGCATCTGGTTTTATATGCGACAAAAAAGTGCCTTTAAAACTTAAAGGTAAATTCTATCGCACCGCTATAAGACCGGCGATGCTGTATGGTACGGAGTGTTGGGCGGCTAAAGGGGAGCACGAACATAAGCTGAGTGTGGCAGAGATGAAGATGTTGAGATGGATGAGTGGTCATACGCGATTGGATAAAATAAGGAATGAAGATATAAGGGAGAGAGTTGGAGTAGCACCCATTGTGGAAAAGATGGTTGAATCGCGTCTCAGGTGGTTTGGACATGTGAGAAGAAGACCGATAGAACATCCAGTCAGGAGGGTGAATGAGATGGAAGATGGACAAAGGGCGAAAGGCAGAGGAAGACCTAAGAAGACCATCCATGAGGTGGTCAGACGAGATCTACATATAAACGGTCTCACTGTAGACATGATACATGACAGAGCACAATGGCGTCGTTTGATTCATGTAACCGACCCCACTTAATGGGACAAGGCTTTGTTGTTGTTGTTGTTGTTGCATGATCTTATACTTTCATATATTGTGAATTGTGCATTGTTTATTGTAAGTTGTTTGTTTAGCACAGCACTGTGAAATTTACTATTTTGATTATTTGGGATTCATACATACAATGAACATTATACAAAATCGTGAATGTGACCCATAAATTAATGAAACGTGGTTAAGCTATGGTGTTAAAAATAATCTCTGAGTATGGTTTAATTTTTTTTCTTTTGGTTTAAACAAGGATTACAAATCACCAACGAGAACGTGGCACGCAACCTAGACCTAAAGCTCTCATGAAGTGAAGATGAAAAGGATGAATAAGAGGAAAGCCCTTAGCTTTCAGATTTTATATAAGCTAAGCTAAGACACATTAAAATTCTTTAATTTATTTATTATTATATTATTATAGCTAGCTTCACCTCCTCGATAACGGGTCTCTTTTCACCTATATATGTTTTGGCATGTATGTGTGCGCATGATTCTAAATACGTTATATTTTGGAAAACAAAGAAATATTATTACGTGCAAGGTGCAATATGGCTGATTATTAGATAATAATTGTAAAGTTAAATATTCAAGTTCGTAAAGTGTTAAATAATTAATTATTATTAACAATAAATTAGTAGATAATATATTGATATCCTATACTTTTCCTATATAATTATATGTTAATGTTACTCATTCAACTAAATAGATATATGAAAAGTTTGGACATATTTGAGCTAAATTCCATTGATTACCGAATATTTTTGAATTAGTATAATTTAATAAGGCAAAAACTAACTTGGCAGAAAAAAAAATCCTATGTATGTATCATAATTTTGCGTATAATCTCATAGCCCTCTAATAATAATTTAAGCAAAAGGATAATGTACCAATATATAATCATGTTATAAAATCAGCTATCAATCAATTACTTTGTATGAAAATACATATTTCGCATTTTAAATTTTTTTTATTAGACTAATATAAATAAATTTGATTTATTTATATTAATATAAATAAATTTAATTATTTTACTATAATATGTTTAGTTATTTTGTTGATTAATTATTATTAGAAATATGCTTTCGTAAAAGCATTGAATTACTTTTTTTAATCATTTTGTGAACTTAAATTAGTTCTTTATTTTTTAATATTAAAAATTTAAAATTTTATTTTGTAAAAGACGACTAAACCAATATAATTTAAACCGAAAAAAATAAATTTACAAATTAAATTAGTTTAAATTGTATTTCAAATTATAACAATTTAGAAAAAAGAGAGTTTGCTAACAACCTCTCTCAATCACTATTGAGTAGCTAGCTAGAGTCAATAACCAAGTTGCGAAATAGGAAGTGAGCATTATAAGGTGAATTAAAATGATCAAGCATAAATTTCCTATTGATAGAAAAATATAATCCTAAATTATAAATTATTAATTATAAATTTTAAATTATAAATTATAAATTTAAATTTTAAAGTTGACTAATATAATAATATTGACTGTATTTTTTTTTAAATATTGAAATGAAATTATTTTTTTCCCCTAAAACTAAGAAACACTACTGGAACCTGTGTTTGATTGATACGGTGAGTAAATATGCTACACCTGAACATTATCTCGAATGATAAGATCCTTGAATGGAATAAGACTAGGAACACGGCGAATTGCGTGAAACTTATGATAAGAAAATTAGAAGGAAGGATTAAAGGAAAAGAAAGGACACGAACGAAATTGAAAGAGATAAGAAAAGATGCAGCAAAAATATAAAAAGATAGATGAATTTTTTTTATTAGATTTTTAAAAATATCTATTTTTAGTAACTTCGATCATAGAAAAAGTTTTTTTTTATTAGACCTTTAAAAAATTTGTCATTAACAACTTAAATGAGAGGGATAAAATTTTAAAAAGAAACTAACACAGAATTATTTTAGTCTCGGATCTTTCAATCTTCTTCATGCAATAAGTGAAATAAATCATTCACCTCACTTAATTGCACAATAAAAACATACATAAAGTAACTAAAAAAATCTTTTCATCAAAAATGGTTTAGAAAGACTCACAAAAGTGTTTAAATAGATTTCTAACAGATTAGTCTAAAAATAAGATAAGATAACTTAATCTAAATCTCCTAAAAATAAAATAACTAATTTAAATCAAATTTGAATTTATTGGATTATATCAAATTTGATTTAAATTTAAAATATTAAAGATATGTTAACCAATTTAAATCATATTTGATTTAACTTTAAAACACCTAAATATACTACTAACCAAAACAAAACCAAATCAAATCTTTGATAATCCTAACAACAATTTAAATTTAATTCTACCAAACTAAATTCAAATTTATATCTTCCCAATGAACTTGAATTCCCAATGAACTTGAAGGTCATTCTTGAACTTCTTGTTGTCCTCGCTTAACCCAATGGGTCTTATGAGTTGCCGTCATTTCAGCACTACTGTTTTTAAGATGAATTCTTTGTCTCTTCGATGTCCAAGATCGATATAGTATAATTTTTCTAGTATTCATATATTTGAATATGACAAGATTATCATTCTGTTTTTTATCCCTAAAATGACAAAAATGTCCTCCTAAACACGTATCATCCTCTCCTTCAACAAGATTCGTCCTCGAATCTACATATATATCAAAAGGAGAAAAATTAGATACATTAAACACAATTGAACCATAATATCTACCAAGAAAATTATTCTTGCTAGAATTGTCCTTGATAATCCCCAACACTTGGAATGAACCATCTTTTTCAGCAACAAGTGTCGTTTTCCTCTGAATGAGAAACTCTTCTTCCCTCCAAAGAATTCAAATCCAATCACTGAGATTAAATACCATAATTTGATGGTTCTTTTTTATCCACTGAATTATGGCTATATCCCTCATGTGCATATAAATTCAATCTTTTCAACCTTACTTTTATTATCTAAAATAACATCAATACTCAGGGACAAAAATAATAATTCTAAAATAGTCAAAGACTTAAAAACATTCAGAGATTAAAAAGAATAACACCCAACAGAATTAGAAATATCAGAATTATGAGGATGTTCCATGTCTCACACAGAATTATTTGAAACAGGCTTAGTATGCAAAATATGCTCATCCAAACAACTAGCATAAATTAGAACAAAAACAAACTCTTTTGGAAATAACTCAACAATGTGTGTGGAATCTTTAATATTTTGATTTGTAATTAAAAATATCATCATATAAAATCTATCCACAGAAAAATTAATGATACATTTATGTTTTCTAACTCTAGACAAACCAAGTAGAAAATTCATATAAATATCCATCCATGTATGAGTAGGAATAAGTAAAGGAGTGTATAATATATTCAAGAAAGCTTGAGATTTAATTTTTTTACATGCAATAAAATCAGAATAAAGTTCATCAACACTCCTATATCTATGAAGCCAACAAAAATATATAGATAACATATTTGACATTCTTTTTGTTCCACTATGACATTTTAAATCAATATTCTCACAAGCATCAGATATAGAACAAAAATCAGATTTAGTTAAATAAAAATTCTTCATATAATCAAATACTAAGAATTTAAGAGTAAAAATTGTGATAAATCATACCCTATAGACAATGCATATTAGCAATCATGTTCTTATTACCGTGTTCAAAATTTGAAATTAGTTGTCTTTCTTCATTTCCATCCATATTAATGCCTCTATAATTCACATGTGAATCTGTGAATCTGTAAAATCTTGAAAAATTGACATAAAAATACTTAGAATTTCATAGTTAGATATATGAGAAATTAAAGACTCTTTAAAATTTAATGATATTAACCCACTCTTGTCTAAGCTAGAATTTTGGTCTCTCTCACAAGTGTATTTATTGCTCTCAATTTTTTTTCGCTCATTAACTCCTCTCTCTCACTATTCTCCTCTTTTCTTTCAACTTTCGCTTTTAATCAAATAATGATTCTTTTGACTTAAACACTCATTCTTTTTCTTAGTTTTTTTCTCCTATTTTTCAAATTCCTCATATTCCAAGGACCCAATTGCGAAATTCTGCACTTTTGAATCCTTCAAGGACACATCTCCATCTACAACATATCAACAAATTCTTTCATCTCTGACTTTGAAGAAGAAATAAAGAGATGCATAGAAGAACTTGTCTTCTTATGTCGATCTATAATATTCTTCATGAAATCAGAAATTTTGAATTTTGTCTTATCCTTACATTTTTCTCCTTTAGAATCCTGTATAGAATTGGAGTCCGAAAAAAATCAAGTTGCCATAAATTGATGCTGCTTCTCCACTTCAATAGCCAAATAGACTAAATCCTTCATCGTTGTATAATGGTGAAGTTTAACCTTATTTGCAATTTTTTTGTTTAATCCAAACAAAAATTGTCCCAAAAGAACCTCAAGACTTCTTTTAATATTAGCCTTGTCTATCAAATACAAAAATTCCTTGTGGTACTCCTTCATTGATTGTGAACCTTGTTGCAACATACAATATTTTTTTAAAAATTCGTTGTGGTATGATGATGGCACAAACCGGTTCCTCATGTGGTATGATGATGGCACAATTGGTTTCTCATGATTTTCTTCATCTTCTCCCAGCTGCAAATTAGTATTTTTCTATATCTTCTTCTAGATCTTCCTAACTCATTCCACCATATACGAACATCGTCAGAAAATTTGGCTTCTACAAGTCGAACCTTCTTTTTCTCTGAAAGGATGTAATGTGCAAAAATTGACTCTACATTTATTTTCTATTCAAAATAAGATTTAGGATCATTCCTCCCTTTAAATACAGAATTTACAACCTAAAAATCTTTCTCACATATAAAATTTCTTTATCATCACTATCACAATCCTTCATCCTCATTGTTTCTGATTTGAAAACATGAAAAAAGGATAAAAGTAAACCTCACAATGTTCTTCTCACATCTATAACTCGTATTTGCACTATTTGTGGCTTTTATCCTCTTTTGAACTCACCACTCTTTTTTTTATTCTTTGATTGCTTTAATAAGTTGCACTTTAAAAAATAAAAAATTGAGACACCAAACAAAGATAATCTGAATAACAGCGACTTTTAACTTGACAAGAATACAATCAAAGTATGTGACAAAGGAAAGAAAATAATGAGTGACACTAAGGTGATAGAAACTAAAAAAATTTGAATCCTAATTAGAATCCAAAGTAATTCTGGAAAGTTAAAACAAAGCTGAAAAATTTATGATTCTTTTTATTGAAGAAGCTTGAAAAAACAGATAGAAAACTGTATAATTGATTTTTTTGTGACTTTTTTTGGAATCCTTTTTTCTTTCCGACTCTTTTTTTAACTCTAAAGTAAATTTGCTAAAACCAAACAGAAAAACAATTAAAGAGATTCAACAAGAATCGTAGAACGTGTAAATAAATAAGAATTTACCTACGACTGGTAACTGATACCAGATGAACAGAAAGTTAGAACAAAAGATAAAAAGATAAGAAAGGACAATGGGCAAAATTGGAAGGGACAAGAAAAGACACATCAAAAACATAAAAAATAAAAGTTTTTTCTACTAGACCTCTAAAAAACATGTTCTTAGCAACTTAGTTCACCAAAAAAGTTTTTTTATTAGACCTCCAAAAAATCTGTTCTTAGCAATCTAGGCCACAGGAAAGGTTTTTTCTACTAGACTTTCAAAGAATCTGTCCTTGATAGCCTAGATCAGAGGAATGAAAGTGAAAAGAGACTAACATATAGAATTACCTTAGTGTTGGATCCTTCAATCTTCTTCATGCAACAAGCAAAACAAATCACTCACCTTACTTAATCACACAATAAAAACGTGCATAAAGCAACTAAAAAAATTTATTCATCAAAAGTTGTTTAGAAAGACTCGCAAAAGTGTTTAAAATAGACCCCTAATAGGTTAGCCTAAAAGATAAGATAACTTAATCTAAATCTCCTAAAAATAAGATAACTAATTTAAATAAGATTTGATCTTATTGGATTAGATCAGATTTGATTTAAATTTAAAATCCTAAAGATATGGTAACCAATTTAAATCATATGTAATCTTATTAGATTAGATCAAATCAGATTTGATTTAAATTAAAATACTACTAAGCAAAACAAAACTAAATCAAATCTTTTGACAACCTTAACAACTATTCAAATTTAATTCTAACAAATTAAATTCGAATTAAAGGTCATTCTTGCCCTTCTTGCTGTCCTTGCTTAACCCAATAGGCCTTATGTGTTGCTATCATTTTAACACCATTATTTTTGAGACGAACTCTTATTCTCCTTGATGTCCAAGATCGACATAATATAATTCTTCTAGTATTCATATCCTTGAACATGATAAGATTACCATTTTATCTCTTATCTCTAAAATAACAAAAATATCCTCCTGAACACGTATTAACTTATAATCAAAGCAAAGAATCTAAAAGATCTTACATTCTTGAATTTCACAATCATGATAGGCAATGCAATCTTGTAACTAAAATAGGATTGTGGAAGAATTAATACGAGGTGGACGAAATAAATGATGATCAATACTGGAAGGTATAGAAATATTGAAAGTGAGAATCCAAGATTTTCCAACTCCATAATTTTCCATCACCCACATTGTACTAAGTCTTTGGTCAAAATACATCACGCAAAGAGTGCTCTTAAATTCAAACAAGGTGAATCTTGTATCCTGATCAAGCCTCGGCATGGAGAATGATTGGAACCTCCCAGTGTTAATATTATTATACAGATTTGCGATACATCTAAGTAATATTGTCATCTAAGTCTAACTAAATAGATCTAACACCGACAAAAACCACTTTCATTAAAAAGAACATGATTACACATGCATACTGATGAGCGGATAATTTATATGCTTTTTGGCATTGTTTTTAGGTAGTTTTTAGTATGATCTAGTTACTTTTAGGGATGTTTTCATTAGTTTTTATGCTAAATTCACATTTCTAGACTTTACTATGAGTTTGTGTATTTTTCGGTGATTTCAGGTATTTTCTTGCTGAAATTGAGGGACCTGAACAAAACTCTAATAGGAGGCTGACAAAGGACTACTGATGCTGTTGGAATCTAACCTCCCTGCACTCAAAATGGATTTTCTGGAGCTACAGAACTCCAAATGGCTCGCTCTCAACGGCGTTGGAAAGTAGACATCCAGAGCTTTCCAGAAATATATAATAGTCCATACTTTATTCATAATTAGATGACGTAAACTGGTGCTCAACTCCAGTTCCACGGTGCATTCTGGAGTCAAACGCCAGAAACACGTGACGAACTAGAGTTGAACGCCCAAAACACGTTACAACTTGGCGTTCAACTCCAAGAGAAGCCTTAGCTCGTGGATAGATCAAGCTCAGCCCAAGCACACACCAAGTGGGCCCCGGAAGTGGATTTATGCATCAATTACTTACCTCTGTAAACCCTAGTAGCTAGTTTAGTATAAATAGAACATTTTACTATTGTATTCAGAGTCCTTTTTGACCACGTTACATCTTTGGTCTCAGTTTTATTTTATTATTTATCTTAGGAGACTATTGATCACGTTTTGGGGGCTAGCCATTCGGCCATGCCTGGACCTATCACTTATGTATTTTCAACGGCTAAGTTTCTACACACCATAGATTAAGGGTGTGGAGCTCTGCTGTACCTCAAGTTTCAATGCAATTACTATTATTTTCTATCCAATTCGATTTATTCCTGTTCTAAGATATTCGTTACACTTCAACTTGATGAATGTGATAATCCGTGACACTCATCATCATTCTCACCTATGAACGCGCGTGACTGACAACCACTTCCGTTCTACCTTAGACCGGGCGCATATCTCTTGGATTCCTTAATCAGAATCTTTGTGGTATAAGCTAGAATTAATGACAGCATTCATGGGAATCCGAAAAGTCTAACCTTGTCTGTGGTATTCCGAGTAGGATTCCGGGATTGAATGACTGTGATGAGCTTCAAACTCCTAAATATTTCCTGTTTATTTTATTTATCTTTTGAATATCTAATCCAATCATATTTGAATCAGCCTGACTGAGATTTACAAGATGACCATAGATTGCTTCATACCAACAATCTCCGTGGGATCGACCCTTACTCACGTAAGGTATTACTTGGACGACCCAGTGCACTTGCTGGTTAGTTGTGCGGAGTTGTGACTAAGTCTAATTCACGTGTGAGAGCTACCAAACTATTGGAGCCATTGTTGATGATCACAATTTCGTGCACCACATACCAATCAAATCTTTTACGTTCACGCGCTATGTTATTGTTGTTGTCGTTATCATCTTCTTCTTCGCATTTCTCCTCCTCCTTTTCCTCCTTCTCCTTCGCCTTTTTCTTCTCCTTCTCCTTCTTCTTCTTCTTCGCGTATTTTTTTTCTCATTGTCATTCTTTTGTTGCTGCTGTTATTACTATTATTGTAGTAGAAGGTGAAGAGAAAGAGTTTTGAATTGTGCAGGACAACGAGCCCAAATGCATCTTAATTCGCTCAAAAATGAATCGAAATTATATAACGGTTGCAATATAATTAACTCAGAAATGAACCGAAATACAATTGTGACACAACTAACACAGAAATGAACCGAAATTACATAATGATTACAACACATAAACTTAGTTAAAAAATAAGCATACAAACAAGACCGAATCATGAACAAAAACACATCCAAAATCAATTTTGGATCAGACAACATCATTAACATGTTTCTTCTTCTTTTTTGCTTGATATATCCTTCTCTTTTTTCTTGGTTTTATTCCTCTCAAGAGAATAAATCAAAAAGAATTTTGAGAAAATAAAATAAGAAGGTGAAGATAAAGAAGAAAAAGATAAAAAAGAAGAAGAAGAAGTAGTAGAAGATGAGTAGAAAGAGGAGAAAGAGTATTGAATTGTGCAGGACAACAAGTCCAAATGCACCTTAATCCATTCAGAAATGAACTGAAATTACATAATGGACTACAATATAATTAACTCATAAATGAATCGAAATTATATAACAATTGCAGCATAATTAACTCAAAAGTGAACCGAAATTACATAATGATTGCGACACATAAACTTAGTTTGAAAATAAGCACATAAACAAATTGAATCATGAATAGAAACACATCCAAAATCAATTTTGGATCAGACATCATCATCAACATTGCAAAAATTCATCAATAACAATAACAATAATGACGATAACGATAATGACGATATATATAAGAAGAAGACGACAACCATAACGATGATGATGATGATGATTGATGAGCGGATAATTTATACGCTTTTTGGCATTATTTTTACATAGTTTTTAGTATTTTTTAGTTACTTTTTATTATATTTTTATTAATTTTTATGCAAAAATCACATTTCTGGACTTTACTATGAGTTTGTGTTTTTTTGTAATTTCAGGTATTTTCTGGCTGAAGTTGAGGGACTTGAGCAAAAATCTGATTCAGAGGCTGAGAAAGGACTGTAGATGCTGTTGGATTCTGACCTCCCTTCACTCAAACACGTTTTTCTGGAAATACAGAAGTCCAATTGGCATGTTCTCAATTGGGCTGGAAAGCTAACATCTTGGGCTTTCCAGCAATGTATAATAGTTCATACTTTGCTTGAGATTTGATGGCCCAAACTGGCATTTAAACGCTAGCCAGAGACCCTTTTCTAGCGTAAAATGCCGAAACTGGCACCAAAACTGGAGTTAAATGCCCAAACTGGCATCCAAGCTGGAGTTTAACTCTAGAAAAGGCCTATGCACGTGTAAAGCTCAATGCTAAGGCCAACCACACACCAAGTGGGCTCCGGAGGTGGATTTCTGCACTATCTGCACTTAGTTACTTATTTTCTGTAATCCTTAGTAACTAGTTTAGTATAAATAGTACTTTTTACTATTGTATTAATATCATCTTATGCCATTTTTCACATTTGGGAGGCTGGCTATTCGGCCATGCCTAGACCTTTTTCTCTTATGTATTTTCCAACGGTGGAGTTTCTATACCTCATAGATTAAAGTGCGGAGCTCTGCTGTTCTTCATGAATTAATGCAAGTACTATTGTTTCTCTTTCAATTCACGCTTACTTCTTCTCCAAGATATACTCTCGTACTTAATTCAGTTAAGTCAGAATGAAGGGGTGACCCGTGACAATCACCCACTATCTTCGTTACTCGTTTAGCCAAGATCCGCGTGCCTGACAACCACAAGCGGTCTACATAATGTTCAACGTAGTCATTGGACGACAGCTGGAGTATAGTCTCTTGGGTCTCTGATCCACGGATTTGACTCGCATCTCCTGACAACAGAGCATTTGAATCCGTGAGATTAGAACCTTCGTGGTATAGGCTAGAACCAATTGGCAGCATTCCCGTGATCCGAAAAGTCTAAACCTTGTCTGTGGTATTCCGAGTAGGATCTGGAATGGGATGACTGTGACAAGCTTCAAACTCATGACTGTTGGGCACAGTGACAGTGTGCAAAAGGATAGAGAGATCCTATTTCGACACAAGTGAGAACCGACAGATGATTAGCCGTGCGGTAGCTATGCCTGGTATTTTTCATCCGAGACGAGAAATCTGACAATTGATTAGCCGTACAGAAACCGTAGCTGGATCATTTTCACTGAGAGGACAGATGGTAGCCATTAACAACGGTGATCCACCAATATATAGCTTGCCATGGAAGGGAGCACGCATGATTGGATGAAGACAATATGAAAGCAGAGGTTCAGAAGCAACAAAGCATTTCCAAACGCTTATCTGAAATTTCCCACCAATGAATTACATACGTATCTTTATTTTAATTTACGTTTTATTTATCTTTCAATTATCAAAACTCATAACCAATTGAATCCGCCTGACTAAGATTTACAAGATGACCACAGCTTGCTTCAAGCCGGCAATCTCCGTGGGATCGACCCTTACTTGCGTAAGATTTTATTACTTGGACGACCCAGTGCACTTGCTGGTTAGTTGTACCGGAGTTGTAAAAAGTGTGATCACAATTCCGTGCACCAAGTTTTTGGCACTGTTGCCGGGGATTGTTCGAGTTTGGACAACTGACGGTTCATCTTGTTGCTTAGATTAGGTAACCTTCTTTCTTTTTTCAACCTTTATTTTCTTTTCAAAAAGTTTTTTTTAAAAAAATATTTTAATAAAATCATAAAAACGAAAAAAAATTTGTGTTTCTTGTTAAGTCTAGTGTCAAATTTTAAGTTTGGTGTCAACTGCATGTTTTTAATTTTTCTTAGATTTTCGAAAATTCATGCATTGTGTTCTTCTTTGATCTTCAAGTTGTTCTTGATTATTTTCCTTGTTTGATTTTTAATTTTTCTTATTTTGTGTCTTTTCTTATTTTTCTAGTGCATTTTCGAATGGTTAGTGTCCCTAGTACAAAAGTTCTTAAGTTTGGTGTCCTGCATGTCTTTCTTTTCCTAAAAATTTTTAAAAATATGTTCTTGATGTTCATCATGATCTTCAAAGTGTTCTTGGTGTTCATCTTGACATTCAAAGTGTTCTTGCATGCATTATTTGTTTTTATCTTAAATTTTTATTTTTGTTTCATTTTGTTGTTTTAATTTTCTCTCTCCTCATTAAAAATTCAAAAGTAAAAAAAAATCTTTTCCTTATTCTTCTCATAATTTTCAAAATTTTGAGTTGACTTAGTCAAAATTTTTTAAAATTTAGTTGTTTCTTATTAGTCAAGTCAAAATTTCAACTTAAAAACTTTATCTTTTCAAATCTTTTCAAAATCAATTCTTTTTCATTTTTTTATGATTTTCGAATTTCATTCTTAAAATTTTTCAAAATATTTTTCATTTTTCTTTTAATGTTTTCGAAAATTTTAAAACTAATTTTTCAAAATCCTTTTCTTATTTTTATTTCATATTTTCGAAAACTTTACTAACAATTAATGTTTTGATTCAAGAATTTCAAGTTTGTTACTTTCTTGTTAAGAAAGGTTCAATCTTTAAATTCTAGAATCATATCTTTTAGTTTCTTGTTAGTCAAGTCACCAACTTTAATTTTAAAAATCAAATCTTTTTAATTTCTTTTTCAATTCTTTTTCAAAATAAATTTCAATCATATCTTTTCAAAATTTTAATTTCAAAATCTTTTTCTAACTTCTTATCTTTTCAAAATTTATTTTCAAATTTTTTTCAGCTAACTACTTGACTTGTTTGTTTTAATTTTAAAAATTTACTATTTCTTATCTTTTTCAAAACCACCTAACTACTTTTCCACTTCTAATTTTCAAAAATCACTAACCATTTTTTTTAAAATCTTTTTAATTAACTAATTATTTTAAATTCTAATTTTATTTCATTTCTTTTAATATTTTTGAAACTAACTTAATTAGTTAAATAAAAATAAAAATATTTTTCTTTTCCATCTTCTTAAAATTTGAATACTCTCTCTCTCTCATCTCTTTCTATTTATTTTATTTAATTGCTAACACTTCTCTTCTACTCATAATTCGAACCCCTCTCTCTTCTCTCTGTTCGAATTACTTATCTCCTCTCTCTTCTCATTCTTCTATTCTTCTATTCTTATAGTCACATAAAGGAATCTCTATACTGTGACATAGAGGATTCCATTACTCCCTTTGTTCTCTTCTTTTTCATATGAGTAGGAACAAGGATAAGGACATTCTTGTTGAAGCTGATCCTGAACCTGAAAGGACTCTGAAGAGGAAGCTAAGAGAAGCTAAAGCACAACACTCCGGAAAGGACCTTACAGAAAATTTCGAAAAAGAAGCAGACATGGCAGTTGAAAATGCTAGAGATGCAAGAAAGATGCTTGGTGACTATATTGCACCAACTTCCAACTTCTATGTAAGAAGCATCTCAATTCCTGCCATTGGAGCAAACAACTTTGAGTTTAAGCCTCAATTAGTTTCTCTAATGCAATAGAATTGCAAGTTTCATAGACTTCCATCAGAAGATCCTTTTCAATTCTTAACTGAATTCTTGCAGATCTGTGATATTGTTAAGACCAATGGAGTTGATCCCGAGGTCTACATACTTATGCTTTTCCCCTTTGCTGTAAGAGACAGCGCTAGGATATGGTTGGACTCTCAACCTAGAGAAAGCCTGAACTCTTGGGACAAGCTGGTCAATGCTTTCTGGGCCAAATTCTTTCCTCCTCAAAAGCTGAGCAAGCTTAGAGTGGATGTTCAAACCTTCAGGCAGAAAGAAGGTGAATCCCTCTATGAAGCTTGGGAAAGATACAAGCAACTGACCAAAAAGTGTCCTTCTGACATGCTTTCAGAATGGACCATCCTGGATATATTCTATGATGGTCTGTCTGAATTGTTTAAAATGTCATTGGACCACTCTGCAGGTGGATCTATTCACTTAAAGAAACGTCTGCAGAAGCTCAGGAACTTATTGAAATGGTTGCAAATAACCAGTTCATGTACACTTTCGAAAGAAATCCTGTGAATAATGGGATGACTCAGAAGAAAGAAGTTCTTGAGATTGATACTCTGAATGCCATTGGCTCAGAACAAAATATTGACTCATCAAGTCAATATGATTTCTCAGAATCTAAATGGATTGCAAAATGCATCCGGCAGTACTAAAGAAGCATCTTCTGAAGAAGAAGCTTATGATCCTGAGAACCCTGCAATGGCAGAGGTGAATTACATGGGTGAAGCCTATGGAAACACCTATAATCCCTCATGGAGAAATCATCCAAATTTCTCATGGAAGGATCAACAAAAGCCTTAACAAGGCTTTAACAATAATAATGGTGGAAGAAACAGGTTTAGCAATGGCAAGCCTTTTCCATCATCCTCTCAGCAACCGACAGAGAATTCTGAGCAGAACCCGTCTAGCTTAGCAAATATAGTCTCTGATCTATCTAAGGCCACTCTCAGTTTCATAAATGAAACAAAGTCCTCCATCAGAAACTTGGAGGCACAAGTGGACCAGCTGAGTAAAAGGGTTATTGAAACTCCTCCTAGCACTTTCCCAAGCAATACATAAGAGAATCCCAAAAGAGAGTGCAAGGCCATAACCATGACCAAGATGGCCGAACCTGGAGAGAAGGAAAAGGTAATGATTCCCAGTAAGGAAGACCTCAGGGAACGTCCACTGGCCATTAAGGAGTACCCCAATGAGAAACCAAAGGAATCTGAGGCTCATATAGAGACCATAGAGATTCCTTTGACCTTCCTTTTACCATTCATGAGCTCTGATGACTATTCATCTTCTGAAGAAGATGAAGACATTATTGAAGGGCAAGTTGCCCAGTATTTAGGAGCAATCATGAAGCTGAATACCAAGCTATTTGGTAATGAGACTTGGGAGAATGAACCTCCATTGCTCATTAATGAACTGAATACCTGGGTTCAGCAAACTTTACCTCAAAAGAAACAAGATCCTGGTAAATTCTTAATACCATGTACCATAGGCACCATGACCTTTGAGAAGGCTCTGTGTGACCTAGGGTCAGGTATTAACCTCATGCCACTCTTTGAGGTACAAGCTGCAAGAATCTCACTAGAGATGGCAGACAAATCAATGAAACAGGCTTATAGACTAATAGATGACGTGCTAGTGAAGGTTGAAGGCCTTTATATCCCTGCTGATTTTATAATCCTAGACACTAGGAAGGATAAGGATGAATCCATCATCCTTGGCAGACCTTTCTTAGCCACAGCAAAAATTGTGATTGATGTTGACAAAGGAGAGTTGGTCCTTTAATTGAATGAGGACTACCTTGTATTCAAGACTCAATGTTCTCCTTCTGCACACATGGAGAAGAAGCATGAAAAGCTTCTCTCAATACAGAGTCAAACAAAGCCCCCACATTCAAACTCTAAGTTTGGTGTTGGGAGGCCACAACCAAACTCTAAGTTTGGTATTGAGAGGCCACAACCATGCTCTGATTATCTGTGAGGCTCCATGAGAGCCCACTGTCAAGCTATTGACATTAAACAAGCGCTTATTGGGAGGCAACCCAATTTTTATTTATCTATGTTAAATTTCCATTATCCATTATTATTTCATGTTTTCTTTAGGTTGATGATCATGTGGAGTCACAAAAACAACTGCAAAAATCAAAGAAAATTCAAAAATAGCATTAAAAATAGCACACCCTGGAGGAAGAACTTACTGGCGTTTAAACGCCAGTAAGGGTAGCAGGACGGGCGTTAAACGCCCAGTCTGGCACCATTGTAGGCGTTTAATGCCAGAAATGGGCACCAGACTGGCGTTTAACGCCAGAAACAGGCTACAGCTTGGCGTTAAACGCCAGGAAAGGTATAAAAGCTGGCGTTTAACGCCAGAAACAGGCAGCAGTCTGGCGTTAAACGCCAGAATTGCACTCTAAGGGCATTTTTGCACACCTAAATAGAGCAGGGATGAGAAGTCCTTGACCCCTCAGGATCTGTGGACCCCACAGGATCCCCACCTACCCCACCTCTCTCTCTCTCCCTCACACATCTCTATAACACTCTACCCAAAACACAACTCACTTATCAAATCCTATTTTCTTCCCTATATTCTCTTCACCAATCACCTCCATTCCTTTTTCCCAAATCTTTCCCTATAAATACCCCTCTTCACTCCTTCATTTTCACACATTACAACCACTCTCCTACCCCCTTGGCCAAACCTATCTCTCCCTCCATCTCCTCCATTTTCTTCTTCTTTCCCTTCTTTCTTTCTTCTTTTGCTCGAGGACAAGCAAACCTTTTAAGTTTGGTGTGGTAAAAGCATTACTTTTTGTTTTTTTATAACCATTTATGGCACCTAAGGCCGGAGAAACCTCTAGAAAGAGGAAAGAGAAGGCAACAGCTTCCACCTCCGAGTCATGGGAGATGGAGAGATTCATCTCAAAGGTCCATCAAGACCACTTCTATGAAGTTGTGATCAAGAAGAAAGTGATCCCTGAGATTCCTTTCATGCTCAAGAAGAATGGGTATTCGGAGATCTGACATGAGATCCGAAGAAGAGGTTGGGAAGTTCTCATTAACCCCATTCAACAAGTTGGAATCTTAATAGTTCAAGAGTTCTATGCCAATGCATGGATCACTAGGAACCATGATCAAAGTATGAACCCAAATTCAAAGAATTGGCTTACAATGGTTCGGGGGAATACTTAGATTCCAGTCCAAAAAATGTATGGTTAGCGTTCAACTTGCCAATGATGCAAGAAAATGCATGCCCCTACACTAGAAGGGTCAACTTTGATCAAAGGTTGGACCAAGTCCTCATAGAAAAGAGACTCAAGAGGCAAGCCGGTTCAATTGAGATGACCAGACCTTAAGCTTGTGGCTAGAAGATGGTTGGAGTTCATCCAACGCTCCATCATTCCTACTAGCAACCGATCTGAAGTAACTGTGGATTGGGCCATCATGATCCATAGTATCATGATTGGGGAGAAATTAGAAGTTCATGAGATCATACCTCTAGAACTCTACAAAGTGGCTGACAAGTCCTCCACTTTGGCAAGGTTAGCCTTTCCTCATCTCATTTGTCACCTATGCAATTTGGCTGGGATTGAAATAGAAGGAGACATCCTCATTAAAGAGGACAAGCCCATCACTAATAAAAGGATGGAGCAAATAAGAGAGCCCACTTATGGACCTCAACAAGAGCATGAGGAAATTCCTCATCAAGAAATCCCTGAGATGCTTCAAGGGATGCATTTTCCTCCACATAACTACTGGGAGCAACTCAACACCTTTTTGGAAGGCTTGAGTTACAACATGGACCAACTAAGGGTGGAGCACCAAGAGTACTCCATCATTCTCCATGAGATTAGAGAAGATCAAAGAGCCATGAGGAAGGAGCAACAAAGGCAAGGAAGAGACATAGAGGAGCTCAAGCGTTCCATTGGATCTTCAAGAGGAAGAACTAGCCACCATAACTAAGGTGGACCCGTTCTTTGATTTTCTTGTTCTTATTTTTCTGTTTTTCGAATTTGATGCTTTATGTTTGTCTATGTTTGTGTCTTCATTACATGATCATTAGTGTCTAGTATCTATGTCTTAAAGCTATGAATAATTCCATAAATCCTTCACCTCTCTTAAATGAAAAATGTGCCTAATTATAAAAGAACAAGAAGTACTTGGATTTCAAATTTTATCTTGAAATTAGTTTAATTATTTTGATGTGGTGGCAATACTTTTTGTTTTCTGAATGAATGCTTGAACAGTGCATATTTTTTATAGTGAAGTTTATGAATGTTAAAATTGTTGGCTCTTGAAAGAATGATGAACAAAGAGAAATGTTATTGATAATCTGAAAAATTATGAAATTGATTCTTGAAGCAAGAAAAAGTAGTGAAAAAGAAAAAAATGGCGAAAAAAAGAGAAAGAAAGAAAAAGAAAAAGTAAGCAGAAAAAGGCAATAGCCCTTTGAACCAAAAGGCAAGGGTAAAGAGGATTCAAGGCTTTGAGTAGCATTAATGGATAGGAGGGCCCAAGGAAATAAAATCCAGGCCTGAGCGGCTAAATTAAGCTGTCCCTAACCATGTGCTTATGTCATGAAGGTCCAAGTGAAAAGCTTGAGACTGAGTGGTTAAAGTCGTGATCCAAAGCAAAAAGAGTGTGCTTAAGAACTCTGGACACCTCTAACTAGAGACTTTAGTAAAGCTGAGTCACAATCTGAAAAGGTTCACCCAGTTATGTGTCTGTGGCATTTATGTATCCGGTGGTAATATTGGAAAACAAAGTGCTTAAGGCCACGGCCAAGACTCATAAAGTAGCTGTATTCAAGAATCAACATACTGAACTAGGAGAATCAATAACACTATCTAAAATTCTGAGTTCCCATAGATGCAAATCATTCTGAATTTCAAAGGATAAAATGAGATGCCAAAACTGTTCAGAAGCAAAAAGCTACTAGCCCCGCTCATCTAATTTGGACTAAGTTTCATTGATATTGTGAGATTAATTGTATGTTCTCTTCTTTTTATCCTATTTGATTTTTAGTTGCTTGGGGACAAGCAACAATTTAAGTTTGGTATTGTGATGAGCGGATAATTTATACGCTTTTTGGCATTGTTTTTAGGTAGTTTTTAGTAGGATCTAGCTACTTTTTAGTATATTTTTATTAGTTTTTAAGAAAAATTCACATTTTTTGACTTTACTATGATTTTGTGTGTTTTTTTGTGATTTCAGGTATTTTCTGGTTGAAATTGAGGGATATGAGCAAAAATCTGATTCAGAGGCTGAAAAAGGACTACTGATGTTGTTGGATTATGACCTCCCTGCACTCGAAATGGATTTTTTGGAGCTATAGAAACCTAAATGGCGCGCTCTTAATTGCGTTAGAAAGTAGACATCCTGGGATTTTCAGCAATATATAATAGTCCATACTTTTCCTGAGTTTTGACGACGCAAACTAGCGTTCAAACACCAACTCCCTGCCCTATTCTGGCGTTAAACGCCAGAAACAGGATAGAAGCTGCAGTTAAACGCCCAAACTGGCATAAAAACTGGCGTTTAACTCCAAGAAAAGTCTCTACACATGAAAACTTCAATGCTCAGCCCAAGCACATACCAAGTGGGCCCAGAAGTGGATTTCTGCATCATTTACTTATTTTTGTAAACCCTAGTAACTAGTCTAGTATAAATAGGATCTTTTACTATTGTATTTTGATCTCTGGATTATCTTTTGATCCTTTGATAAGTTTTATGCTATCTTAGACTTTTAGGGGGGCTGGCCATTTGGCCATGCCTGGACCTTCATCACTTATGTATTTTCAACGGTGGAGTTTCTACACACCATAGACTAAAGTGTGGAGCTCTGCTGTTCCTCAAGTATTAATGCAAAGTACTATTGTTCTTCTATGCAATTCATGCTTATTCTGATTCCAAGATATTCATTCGCACACAAGAACATGATAAATGTGATGATCAAGGGACACTCATCACCATTCTCACTTATGAACGCATGCCTGACAAACACATCCGTTCTACATGAAAATAAGCTTGAATGCATATCTCTTGGGTCTCTAATCAATGATTCACATCGACTCCCCTCTGAAAATGGGGCATCTGAATCCGAGATTAGAATCTTCGTGGTATAGGCTAGAATCAATTGGCAGTATTCCTGAGATCTGGAAAGTCTAAACCTTGTCTGTGGTATTCCGAGTAGGATCTGGGAAGGGATGACTGTGACGAGCTTCAAACTCGCGACTGTGGAGTGTAGTGACAGACGCAAAAAGATCATTGGATCTTATTCTGACATGATCGAGAACCGACAGCTGATTACCCATGCGATAGCTGTGCCTGGTATTTTTCATCCGAGATGAGAAATCCGACAGTTGATTAGCCGTACAGAAACCATAGAGGACCATTTTCACTGAGAGGACGGGAGGTAGCCATTGACAACGGTGATCCCTAACATACAGCTTGCCATGGAAAGGAGTATGAATGATTAAATGAAGACAGTAGGAAAGCAGAGATTCAGAAGGAATAACGCATCTCCATACGCTTATCTGAAATTCTCACCAATGAATTACATAAGTATCTCTATCTTTATTTTATGTTTATTTATCTTTATTTATCTTTATTTTATGTTTATTTTATGTTTACAAGATGACCATAGCTTGCTTCAAGCCGACAATCTTCGTGGGATCGACCATTACTCACGTAAGGTCTTACTTGGATGACCCAGTGCACTTGCTGGTCAGTTGCACGAAGTTGTGTATCATGATTTCATGTACCAGTCGTATAAACTAAAACGAATAAAAAAACACAATTGATATAGTAGAATAGCATTTAAAATAGCATGTTATAATAAAATTTATTGACTGCTAAAATATCTTGCCAAGCATTGCAAGTGCTATTATTTTATTCACATTTTTTCCATAGTAAGCAAGAAAAATTGAAAAAAAAATTACCACTTGCCCCGTATTATGTTTTTCAAGAGTGATAAAATAAAATAATTCAGAAATTGATATATATTAAATAAAATTAGGAATCCAAAAAAATTTAAACATACACAGCACAAATTTCTTAAGGGTAAAAATAACACTAAAAACAACAAATGAAAAGAGACAAATAGTTATGATGATTGTTTCTTCCCAGATTTCTTGTTCTGAACATGATAGATTCCTTCACTCTAGCATACTCTGCACACATGATGTAAATAAGAAGGCATTTTTTATATCCTAAAATATGATGTTTTATTCTTTCTTTTACTTTTGTCCTATGTTTGATCTTCTTAAAGATATAATCTAAAGTTTTTCTATCTGTACCTTAGCATTCATCCTCTCAACCTCCCCTTGTAGGTCTGCCTCCCTCAGAGATATTGACTATGTGCCCTTCATCTCAGCTCAATTTGCTGCCTTCAATCACCCCGCTCAATTTTCCCGTTCTGAATTTGCCGACATTAATATGTGAAACTCTAAGAATCGCACCTTAATTTGAGTTTGTAGAATCAAACTTCAAAATCATCAAAAACTACTTAATTCACATATGCAGTTTAAACGTTACAATAAAAATATTTAAAGTCCTTAAAATAATAAATAGATATCATTTTATTCCACAAAGTATGTTTAGGAATTCAAACATACACACAATGAAAGTAAAAAAAATAACACCTCATTTAAATTCCTAAAGAAGCCACCTTAAATTATTTAACTTACATTGTGAGTAATTCTTTTTATCAAACTAAGCATTTTCTTAACGACTAACTAATTCATTTTTTTTATACTTGAGTTAAAGGATATTATTTGTTACATTAAAACTATCTAGCCAAAATTTATTTCTGGAGACAATGACAGTCCACTTTCATCATTAGTAGTACTACTAAAAGATAAAAACAATATTTATTATTTACTCTCAGAGCCTATTAATCAAGAACTAATGCAAAATAAAACTGAACCCAAACTTATTATGCAGAGTGTTGTGGAGGAGAAGTCTATATAAGCCAAATCAATCAAGACTGTGACTGAAAGAAGATAGGGAAGTACGTTGTTGCTTTCAAAATCAGCTATATTTCATATTCATATTCTCAGTTATAAAAATAAAATTACACAATTTGAGGGTGTTCTTCCCTTTTGAAATCAGGATTTGAACAAAATTTGACGGCAATTTTTCATTTGAAAATCAGAGCTTGAGCCTACAAATTTAAGATATTAATATATTAAGATACATAGTTAGCTACAACATGCACTTCTTGCTAAAATTAATATGATTCAACATAGACATTTTTTTGGAGAGAAGTCCCAACTTTGAATTTTATATAAATTAGAAATAATTTTAGTGATTGGGTTTCCTTTATTATATTTTAAAATTACCGAGACATGTTCAAACACACATATTGACAGACTCCCATAATTTTTTTCCACCTAAAATTGTATATTTATCATCTGACATCCTATAATTATCCTATCATGCTTAATTTAATTTATTTCATTCCTTATCATCCATTTTATCATTTGGTACAACCTTAAGAAGATCATAGGTACTCAAAAATATAAGTGAATAATTTGCAATAAATAAAGAACACATACCCAGATATGAACATTTGTGATGACAGGATACTGATATTGAAAGGTAGGCACTTGTGCCAGAAAATCCTATAAATAGAGCATAAACCAAACAAAATTTCACCATTGCCATTGATGGAACGAATCGTAACAATAAAACAGCAAATCACATCATCATCTATATAAAAAGAGGAACTTTAAGCATGAAAATTGAATTAGTTGGCAGAAAAACCATTTTTGTTTGGCCAAATAAAATGAACACCTTAAAAATAATGAAAAAAGAAAATGATAAAATACAACATTTCATTTTATTTTTTTTGTTTGATAATTAAAACAAAAAACAGCATTACCCTTGTAAAACCCTGCACAAAACTTTTATTATATTCCTATACTACATTTTTTGAACTTACAAAAACCCTAAAATATGATCTTTTTTTTTTCGATTTTTTTAATCATTAGTTGCATTGCAGCAGTAATAAATGACACCCTGACTAAATCTAGATATATAGTCAAAATGGAGCCAAAAAATGTTTGGAACAGGGTACTCTTTTGTTGATTCGTGGCCGCTTCACATAGCTGCAAGCCTGCAACAATGATAGACACAATTGCAACATCACTATTAAAGCAAACATAGAAAACAAAATCACTTGTAATTAAAATGCAATGAACAAAAACTTGATCTAAAAGAGTAATAATATAATATATGCATGGATGTATATAGATATATAAATGTAGATGCGTGCCTATTGTAGACTCTTGAACCTTGCATTCTCTTAGAGCAGGTGATCCACTTTACCTAACATACCACAACATGGAATACATGAAAATTTTAAGGACCAAATTATCATAAATTCATAATTCAATTGAGTAACTAAAAGAGGGAGAATTATCATCATACTGAAGAAGGAGGGGGACTCAACACATAAAAGAAGTAAGAAAAGTGAAAATTAAAAAAAATATCTTGAAGTTCAAAAAAATGAACGAAAAAATAAAGTTCCTAAATTTCTGATATGACGTATAAAGCTAAAACATTGAAAACAAATTATTAATCAGAATAAGAAAAGAATTAAGAAAAAGTGAAATTAATCCAAAGCAAGATTTTAAACTCAACGTCAGACCACCAAATACTTTGATCATTTTGAAAAGTTGAAATTAGAACTTACCGAAGAAAGAATGTTGCCTGAGATCCCAGTGTAAAGGGTATAGTGCCTTGCATCCTCCCCCTTCTGAACCCTATGTCTCCTACGTTATCTGAACACTCACAAAGAAACAAAATTATGAACAGTTCGCGAGCAAATGCCAAAAGGGAAAAGTTACAATTTTTTCCATATGAATAAGTTCTAAATCATCAGATCACATATATAATTTCATAAACTTATTTTTTATCCGGTTAAAGAAGAAATATATCAATATAAGGGTCATTTGAATAAGATACTACTTGGTCTAATTTAAGTACTATTTTAACCAAAAATCATATCCAAATCTTGATAAGATAATGATGCAGAAAAGATTCATTGATTAATAAAAAAGCAAAAGCCAAACTAAATAATAGCATCATACACTAAAAGAGACATTAACAATCACAAATTAAAACACTTAATTGAAAACAATACCTATGGAGGAACAATTTAAGTAATGAAAGCTGTGAACCACACCTTTGGAAGTCCACTTGTCTTGTGCAACTCACACCTAACCTTGATACCTTTGCCAATTTCAACCACCTGCCATGAAAATTTATTATTTTCCTTACAAAACAAAGTATCATTGAGAATTTGGTAGAGTAATCCGTGCTCATAAATTGTAACAATAGTGCTAGGAGATCGCCATATATAAAAAATCCATAAAAATAAGATAAAATATTCAATTGATTGAGAGAACCTCAATAGCTTTGCCAATTTAAGTTATAAGTGAGTTAAAAACTTACACAGTTGAAAACTGCCTGAGCTCCTGGTCCTGGACATAAAAGAAAACATTTTGTGAACCCTAACCCAGTTGATACAAATGATACAGTTACTGTTTAAACCCCAACTCCAACTCCATATCATCCTACCTAAACCATGAATGCAAAAAGAAGAAAGCCTTTCATATGTGAACGCTAATGGATTAGGGAGAGTGAACGGCACTAAGAATTAATTTCAAAAGCCTTTCAAAATCATTTTAGAGGAGTCACTTTTTAATTTCAAAAGCAAAATTCTAGATTCACTGCCATATTTTTTCAAAGAATTAAAAGCCCTTTGACAACAACATTAACTATAAATTAAAAACTTAATCCATAACGTATATCGAAAAATTAGAATATATTGCATCTTCATCATAAAAACTAAAATGGCTTGACATGATCCTTTAAAATTGTCATCATTGTTCCTAATAGTATGAAAACGAATGTGTTTATATCTCTAGTGTCAATCAGTAGAGGCATTAATAGAATTCAAGTCTACTATGACAGGAATATCTGCTTGGAACTTTAGCATCATTTAGAATGGCAATGGTCAAAATCATGAAGGCTAGAAGTTGAATTTTCATATTAGTTCAATGAGCATGAGGCCAAACTGCAATCAGAAATTAAGAAAACCAACTTGATTAATATTCATTCACTGGTTTTCATAATGAATTACACATTATAATAACATCACTATCCAATTACCACTATTCAGATGGTGATAGATACTGTATAGATCTGAACGCAAACAAAACAAAACAAACTAAATTAATTTATATACAAAGCAAGATCAAATGAGATTATGTTCATGAAGAAATAGGAGAGCAACAAACCGTATAGATCTTCATTCTTTGGAAAAAATTTTGAGGACAAAATTTCTATTTAAGAAGGGAAGATGTAAGAACAAAAAATTTATTAGCCGTTTAATTAGAATAAAGTAATAATTTAATTGTTAGGAATAGGTTGAAAAATCTAGAATATTAACTTGAAAATTTAAAGGTGAGATTTGGATTTAGCGAATTTTTTTCGAATGAAAAAATGTACTTTTCTACGGAAAAATGCTTAAAAGCACGTACAAGTAATTTAGCCGGCAGTACTGGGTTAAGTCTGTCCGGTACTGCGTATGAGAAAATAAAAGCTGCAGAAATAATTTAGAAGTGAAAACTGGAGATATTTTTTAAAGGTTTTGGCACGATGTTGAGCTAAGCAAACCAAACACGCAAATCGGTTGGACCGGACCCAAGTTTAGGTAAAATCCTACTTTTGACGAACTTCAACGGGACATAACTTATTTTTTGGAACTCCAAATTTTATGGAACTTATTTTGAATGAAAATTTGGTCTATGTGGTTTATGTCGTTCGAAGAATGGATGAAAAATAATTTTTAACAAAGAAGTTATGCGCGTTTGAAGTTTGGCATAAAAAACTGAATTTCGTAGCAAAAAAACTTTTTCTAAGAAATTTGAGATATGCGTACATGGACAGTGCATGTGTATGCGAGTCTGTGCCTCTGCTATTGCGTATGCGACACTGGCATGCGTACGTGAAACTGCCCTTTTACACTCACGCATACGCGGTTGATGGCATGCGTACGCAGGAACCCATTTTTGTTTTGAATGCTCATGTATGCGACAATGCCTTTTTTAATGCTCATGCGTACCCATAAACAGGCATGCGTACGCATGACTCCTTTTTTTGCTGAAATTGTAATTTTTGAGTTTTAAAATGCTCTTTTAGCTTTCTAAACCTTCGTAATTGTTAATTTAAACCCCCTAGGTAGTGCTTGGGTTTTGATACTAGTGAGGGTGAGTTGAGTAACTTAAAAGCAGTATTTTTTGTTATGAGTTTAGAGACACTGACTAAAGTTTGTAATGTACTGTGAATGGTATAACTAGAGTGGGTTGGTGGAGTGTTGTATTGAGGATAAATTGAGAATTGAATGTGATTAAGAAATGATGAAGGATTAAGGTTGAGGAATTTGATGAATATGAACAGTGATAACTGTAATTGAATAACATACTTTGATATACTATGATTGGTAAGTCGCTATACGCCTTGATCAAGGATGGTGGTTGGATCCCGCTTGTCGAGGTTACGGCACCAGCGTAAGGGCCGTGGTACTCTCCCACATACATTCAGATGTGAGGACTGAGGCAGTCTCCTGCTCACATAACCTTTTGTGCCAAAAGAGTGAACTAGGACACTATAACTCGAAAGAGTGAGTCGGACACTATATCCCAGAAATGCGCATAAGACTGAGCTGGGCACTATATCCCAGGGTTAAAAGTGAGCTGAGAACTATATCCCAGGGACGTGGTAGAGAGGCAACATTCGAAAGGATGTGTCAGGTTGATAGTTGAATCGACAAGTGATACACAGCCAATAGGACAGACATTCATCATATGTATTTACTATGTGATTCTTTGCTTTGATTAATTGCATTATGCCTAATTGAATAACATGTCTAATTGCTAAATGAATTACTTGTTGTATATCAACTCTTGTTGTGTTTTACTTGTGTTTTGCTGGGATTGAGGAGGATCGGTAGGCAGTGGCAATGGGATCAGCGTAGAGGATAGGTTGGTGGAAGCTGTGGGATAGCGGTGACTATTAGAGTATCCCTTAAGTTAGATAACTGATGAGCGGATATTTTATACGCTTTTTGGGGGTAATTTCATGTAGATTTTAGTATGTTTTAATTAGTTTTTAGTAGAATATTATTAGTTTTTAGGCAAAAATCATATTTCTGGACTTTACTATGAGTGTGTGTATTTTTCTGTGATTTCAGGTATTTTCTGGCTGAAATTGAGGGAGTTGAGCAAAAATCTGACTTAGGCTGAAAAAGGACTGCTGATGCTGTTGGATCCTGACCTCCCTGCACTCGGAATGGATTTTTTAGAGCTACAGGAGTCCAATTGGCGCGCTCTCAACGGCGTTGGAAAGTAGACATCCAGGGCTTTCCAGCAATATATAATAGTCCATACTTTGCGCGAAGATAGACGACGTAACTTGGCGTTGAACGCCAAGTACATGCTGCTGTCTGGAGTTAAACGCCAGAAAAACGTCATGATCCGGAGTTGAACTGCACCAATTATCTTAGTTTACTCATATTCTGTAAACCTAGGTTACTAGTTTACTATTTAAACAACTTTTAGAGACTTATATTGCACCTCATGACATTTTCAGATCTGAATTACATACTTTGTGACGGCATGAGTCTCTAAACTCCATTGTTGGGGGTGAGGAGCTCTGCAGCGTCTCGATGAATTAATGCAATTGTTTCTATTTC
>NC_029775.3:31905148-31918590 GCF_000817695.3 Arachis duranensis
ATTTTCTGGCTGAAATTGAGGGAGCTGAGCAAAAATCTGAGTTAGGCTGAAAAAGGACTGCTGATGCTGTTGGATCTTGACCTCCCTGCACTCGAAATGGATTTTCTGGAGCTACAGGAGTCCCATTGGCACGCTCTCAACGGCGTTGGAAAGTAGACATCCAGGGTCTCGATGATTTAATACAATTCCTTTGTTTTCCATTCAAACACGCTTGTTCTTGTCTAAGATGTTTATTCGCGCTTAATTGTGATGAAGGTGATGATCCGTGACACTCATCACCTTCCTCAATCCATGAACGTGTGCCTGACAACCACCTCCGTTCTACATCAGAATGAATGAATATCTCTTAGATTCCCCAACAAAATCTTCGTGGTATAAGCTAGATAGATGGCGGCATTCATGAGAATCCGGAAAGTCTAAACCTTGTCTGTGGTATTCCGAGTAGGATTCCGGGATTGAATGACTGTGACGTGCTTCAAACTCCTGAGGGCTGGGCGTTAGTGACAGACGCAAAAGAATCAATGGATTCTATTCCAACCTGATTGAGAACCGACAGATGATTAGCCATGTTGTGACAGAGCATAGGAACGTTTTCACTGAGAGGATGGGAAGTAGCCATTGACAACGGTGACACCCTACATAGAGCTTGCCATGGAAGGAACCTTGCGTGTGAGAAGAGGATTTCAAGGAGAAGTAGAAATTCAAAGGACAAAGCATCTCCAAAACTCCAACATGTTTCTCATTACTGCACAACAAGTAACTCTATTATTTTAACTTACAATTTTAAGTAGTTTGTAGTTTGGCTTTTTACAAATAAATCCAATTAACTTCTTTAGCCTCCTGACTAAGATTAATAAAATAACATTGATTGCTTCAAGCCAATAATCTCCGTGGGATCGACCCTTACTCACGTAAGGTATTACTTGGACGACCCAGTGCACTTGCTGGTTAGTTGTGAGTTTCTTTTTGGGATAATTGAAGCACTAAGCTTGAGGTATTGAGACTGATCACCTTGATATTGATTATTTGGTGTAGACAGGACCCCAAATGGCGACTCACAAACGAGGTCGATCACGTACTCGAAGATAGAGTGAGGATAATCCAGTAGCTAACAACCATGCCGAGTTTTTGGCGGCGATGACTAATTTGGCTAACATTATGCAAGTGATATATGGAGAAGGTATATGGAGATATAAAGAGAGGATTTGTGTACCGAACATTGGGAGTTTGAGACAAGAGTTATTGGCGGTGGCTCATAATGGCGGATTCTCTATTCATCTTGGAACCCCGAAGATGTACTGTGATTTAAAGAAGATGTTCGGGTGGCTTGGGATGAAGAAGGATGTAGCTGCACATGTGTCTAAGTGTCTGACATATCAAAAGGTAAAGATAGAGCATCAGAGACCATAAAAAATGTTATAACATCTTTAAATTCCTCAATGGAAGTGGCAAGGTGTTGCTATGAATTTTGTAACGGGTTTACCAAGGACTCGGGCAGGATTTGATGCAGTTTGGGTGATCGTAGATCGATTGACCAAGTCCACTCACGTTCAACCTATCTAAATGAACTATTCATTGGAGAAATTGGCAAGACTGTACCTCAAGGACATAGTAAGGTTTCACGGTGTGCCAACAATAATAGTGTCGGATCGAGATCACTGATTTACGTCAAGGTTTTGGAAAGATTTTTAAAAATCTTTTGGTACGAGACTATGTTTTAGCACGGCGTATCATCCACAGAAGGATAATGGTCGTGGAATTTACAAACCACAACTTTCCAGCAAGTGCACCGGGTTGTACCAAGTAATAAACTTAGGTGAGTGCGTGTCGATCCCACGAGGAATAACAGACTAAGCAAGCAATGGTTGATTAGCTAATCTAGTTAGACAAGTTGAAATAAAGGAGTAATGTTCGAATGGCATAAAAAGCAATGAATTAAGAAAACTAACAACAAATGGTTGAGAAAACAGTATGAGAATGAAGTTAAGGTTTCGGAGATATTTAAATGTCCGGATTAATAACAATTGTTAACTACTTTCATCATACAATGATTATGTTCATGGCAAACCCTAGCTGATTAAATTACTCTTCCTAGGCAATCAAATCTCCTTTAATCCAATTGACCGTCAATTCCTTGATCACTCAATCGTATTAGAGGTTCAAGTTCAAATTTCAGTTTACATGCTACACAACCCTAAGAATCCCAAATCAGAGTGTAGTTTTATGTCACATACCACACTAAGTCCAAATAATTAGAAATTATGAGGAGTTGGTTTTAAACTATAATTCTAATAATATAACTTTTCCAAAACTCAAATAGAATTCAAGCAGAATTAGTGTTATTTTCCAATAATCACTAATTCCTAAGATGAAGAACGAAACCATTCCTTAAACAATAATCAAGGTATAAATCAAGAGTAGAAAAGTAATTAATTATTCATCCATTCAAGTAAACAGAGCTCTTAACCTTAACTATGGAGGTTTAGTTGCTCATGGTATAGAAACCCTAGCAGAGAAAAAGTATGAAAGTGTCGAATCAAAATTAGGAGAAGAGATCCCCGTGTGGACTCCTCTAAATCCTATTTATAGTCCTAATTAAAATAGATTCAAAACTTAAATAAAACTCTAAAAGATCTTTTCCAATGGTCTTGTGATTTACAAAATCAATTTTCCCAAAAGAATTGTTGCTTAGTTACAAACGTGGTCCCCACTTGAATCTTCGTGCTCGGTGCCAAACGCTAAGTTCTGGGCATTTGGCGCCACCCAGGCAGTGAACTTTACTCGTCAGAAAAGGGCTTGGGAGCTGGGTGTTTAGCGCTAGGTCTCCCGAGTCCAAGAATGCATTACACAGCCTTGCGCGCTAAACGCTGAGTCGTGGCATTTAGCGCAAGCCTTCTCGAGATGAATGGTCCAATTGGTCTCTTCTGGTCGTGCGTACGCATAGTGCATACGTATGCACGATCTCCCTTTTGATCTAGTGATGCGTACGCATGGAGCCATGCGTACACATATTCCTCAATTGCTTTTTTATGCCATTTTTTACCAATTCTTCACCGAAAAACTTCCTGAAATTAGTCAAATGATACACAACTCAAAGTAGTATCCAACGGGGGATAATCTACTAAAATATATTAACGAATTAATAGAAAAACTATATAAGTCACATAGAAAATATACCAATGATGCTCATGCATTAGATAGTCAATTAGAGAGGACTATTCAAACGTTGAAGGATATGCTAATGGCGTGTGTGTTGGATCAGCTGAAAAGTTTGGATCGTTACATGTCATTGGTGGAGTTTGCTTATAATAATAGCTTTCATGCGAGCAATGGGATGGCTCTGTATGAAGCTTTTTATGGTAGGAAGTGTTAGTCTCTACTGTGTTGGTATGAAGCCCGGCGAATCAAGTGTTTTGGTTCTGGAGTTGATAGTAGAAACCACTGAACAGATTAAGCGAATTCGAGCTAAGATTCTAACTACGCAAAGTCGTCAGAAGAGTTATGCGGATCAGAGAAGAAAATATTTGGAGTTTGAAGAAGAAAGTCATGTATTCTTGAAGGTTACTCCAACGACGGATATTGGAAGAGAAATTAAGACAAGAGAGTTGAACCCGAGGTACATTGGATCATTTGAGATGTTGAGGCAAATCGGGTTAGTGGCTTATCAAGTGGCCTTACCACCACATTTATCTAACCTACATGACGTAGTCCACGGTCACAATTCCGTAAGTACACACCAGATGCGTCTCATGTATTAGAGCTCGAGTCGGTTCAACTGAAGGAGAACTTGACTTTTCAAGTTACACTGGTGAGAATTGATCATAGTAGTGTGAAGAAGTTGTGCAGAAGAAAGGTTCTGTTGGTAAGAGTAGTGTGAAGCAGAGCAGGAATAAAAGAACACACTTGGGAGCTAGAGTCGGAGATGCGGAAGGACTATCCCGAGTTATTCTTAGGTAAATCCTAAATTTTGAGGACAAAATTTCTCTTTAGGAGGAGAGGATGTAAGAACCAAAAAAATTATTAGCCGTTTAATTAGAATGAAGTAATAATTTAATTGCTCGAAATAGGTTGAAAATCTAGAATATTAATTTGAAATTTTAAAGGTGAGATTTGGATTCAGCGGATTTTTTCAAGTGAAAAAATGTACTTTTTTACGAAAAAATGCGTAAAAATACATACCAGTAATTTAGCCAGTAGTATCGAACGGTACTACATATGAGAAAATAAAAATGGCAGAAATACTTAGAGAAATAATTTAGAATTGAAAATCGAACAGATTTTTTTAAAGGTTTTGGCCTGAGGTTGAGCCAAACGAACTAAAAACACAAACCGGTTGGACCGGGCCTAAGTTGGATCCAAACCTAACATATATATACATCACTAATGAGCATTTTAACTCATTTCCTTGTTGAGAGAGAGAGAGATCAACGTGAGAAGAGAGAAGAGAAGGGTTTCACTATTCACCCCAATCTTGTTTTGATCATAACTTACGTTCCGGAGCTCCGATTGGTCTGCCGTTTGCAACTACGCCAAGCTCTCGCCAAGCTCTTTGATTTCATTAAACAAAGTGGTAAGGAAATTTCAATTTCTTGCCCATTTCACTCTCCTATAAAATTTCATGTTTTGACTATGGGTTTTGAAAAAATTTTGTGTTTTTTATTGTTTCGGTGCAAACTAGAATTGGGTAATTGTTGGGTTTTTTTCTAATACACAGTGGGTAAGGTAAGAGAAACTCTATACCCTTGTGGTTTATCATATATGTGAACCCTAGTGTTAATTTTTTGGTATATTGTATGAACTAGCTTGAATGTGAGTTGAATTGGTGAATTGGATTCCTTGGTGTTGAGCTTTTGGTGGCTGAATCTTGGAAGCTTGTTTGGTGGTGATTTTGTGCTTGGAGAAAATTGGCCAAGGTATGATTTCAGTTATCTTTAGTTAATATGTAATGTTGCGTGAGACTTAGACTAGTTGCCTTAAGATAAGTTGAATTTGTATGAAAGATTGAATTATTGTTGAGAATTGTAAATGTGTCTGATATGAGAATGTTGAAATGGAAATAGAATGAGTTTACATGATGTTATGAATTAATGAGGAATATTGATGAGCATGTGAATAAAATTGGTGTATAATGAATATGATAATGATTATTGATGTTGATGAGAATTAAAGGCAATTGATGAGTATCAATGTAATTTATGTTGGATTGGAAATTGTTGAATGAGTTGATAAGGTGAGAGTTGAATGATTTAGGTGTCTAAATATTTGAAAAATTATTGAGGATTGTCTTGGTATTGATTTGGGTATAGTTTGTTTGGTTTTGGATTGAGTGTTTTGTAAACTAGAAGATTTTGCAAGTTTTAGTAAAAACCTATTTTTGACGAACTTCAACGGTCCATAACTTAGTTTTTGGACCCCCAAATTTTATGAAATATTTTTAATGAAAATTAGGTCCGTGTAGTCTATGATGTTCAAGGAATGGATGAAAAATGAGTTTTGACGAAGAAGTTATGCGTATTTGAAGTTTGGCATAAAAAACTGAATTTCGTAGCAAAATAGCTTTTCTAAAAATTTTGAGATATGCGTATGCGGAGAGTGTGCGCGTATGCGAGTCTGGGCCTCTATTAGTACTCATGCATACGTGACACTAGCATGCGTACGCGGAACTACCCTTTTACACTCACGCGTACGTGGCTGATGGCATGCGTATGCAGGACCCATTTCTATTTTGAATGCTCGCATACGCGGATGATGCTCGCGTAAACGACAATGCCTTTTTAACTCTCATGCGTATGCGAAAGTGGACATTCGTACGCATGACCTCTGTTTTGATGAAATTGTGATTTTTGAGTTTTAAAGTGCTCATCTAGCTTTCTAAACCTCCGTATTGTTAATTAAGACCCCCTAGCTAGTGCTTGGGTTTTGAGACAAGTGAGAGTGAGTTGAGTAACTTAAAAGGGGTATTTTCAATTATAAATTTAGTAACGGTGACTTAATTTTGTAATATACTGTGGATGGAATAACTAGAGTGGGTTGGTGGAATGTTGTATTGAGGATAAATTGATAATTGAATATGAATAAGAAATGATGAAGGATTAAGGTTGAGGAATTTGATGAACATGAACAGTGATCACTGTAATTGAATAACATACTTTAGTATACCATGATTGGTAAGTTACTATGCGCCTCCGGCGAGGATGGTGGTTGGATCCCACTTGTCAAGGTTGCGACGCCGGCATAGGGGCTGTGACAGTCTCCAACCTACATTCAGATGTGAGGACCGAGGCTGTCTCCTGTTCACATAACCTTTCGTGCCATAAGAGTGAACTCGAGCACTATAACCCAAAAGAGTGAGCCAAGAACTATATCCCACGAAGCGCATAAAAGTGAGCCAGGCTTTATCCCAGGGGTGCACAAAGTGAGTTGATGAGCGAATATTTTATACGCTTTTTGGGTGTATTTTCATATAGTTTTAGTAGGATTTAGCCACTTTTTAGTATACTTTTATTATTTTTTATGCAAAAATCATATTTCAGGACTTTACTATGAGTTTGTGTATTTTTTTGTGACTTCAGGTATTTTCTGGCTGAAATTGAGGGACCTGAGCAAAAATCTGATTTAGAAGCTGAAGAAGGACTGCAGATGCTATTGGATTCTGACCTCCCTGCACTCGAAGTAGATTTTCTGGATCTATAGAACTTCAAAAGGCATGCTCCCAATTGCGTTGGAAAGTAGACATCCAGATCTTTCCAGCAATATATAATAGTCCATACTTTAAGCGAGTTTTGACGATGTATATTGGCGTCAAAACCCTAGCTCTCTGCCCTTTTCTGGCGTCAAAACGCCAGAGCTGGCATAAAAGTTAGAGTTAAACGCCCAAACTGGCACAAAAGCTGGCGTTTAACTCCAGGAACAGCCTATGCATGTGAAAGGTTCAATGCTCATCCCAAGCACACACCAAGTGGGTCCAAGAAGTGGATTTCTGCACTACCTATCTTAGTTTACTCATTTTCTGTAAACCTAGGTTACTAGTTGAGTATAAAAATGACCTTTAGAGATTTATTTTGTACCTCATGACATTTTACATCTGAATTTGTATCTTCTACGGCATGAGTCTCTAAACCCCAAGGTTGAGGGTGAGGAGCTCTGCTGTGTCTCGATGGATTACTGCAATTACCACTATTTTCTATTCAATCACGCTTGCTTCTGTTCTAAGATATTCATTCGCACTTAAACATGATGAATGTGATGATCCGTGACACTCATCACCGTTCTCAACTTATGAATGCGTGCCTGAAAACTACCTCCGTTCTATCTTAGATTGAATGTGTGTCTCTTAGTCTCCATTCCGAAAGATCGGAGTCTTCGTGGTATAAGTTAGGATTATTGGGGTCCATTCCTGAGATCCGGAAAGTCTAAACCTTGCCTGTGGTATTCCGAGTAGGATTTGGGAAGGGATGACTATGACGAGCTTCAAACTCGCGAGTGTTGGGCGTAGTGACAGCCGTAAAAGGATCACTGGATTCTATTCCAACATGATCGAGAACTGACAGATGATTAGCTATGCGGTGATAGTGCACATGGACCATTTTCACTGAGAGGATGGGAAGTAGTCATTGATAACGGTGACACCCTACACACAGCTTGCCATGGAAGGAGCCTTGCATGCGTGAAGAAAAAGATAGTAGGAAAGCAGAGATTCAGATAACAGAGCATCTCCAAAACTCCAACCTATTCTCCATTATTGAACCACAAGTACCTTTTATTTCATGATCTTCTATTATATTGCAAACAAAAGCCTTTTTCATTATTAATCTCCTGACTAAGAGTTACAAGGTAACCATAGCTTGCTTCAAGCCGACAATCTCCGTGGGATCGACCCTTACTCACGTAATTTATTACTTGGACGACCCAGTGCACTTGCTGGTTAGTTGTGCGGAATTGCAAGTGTGATTGCAATTTCTTGCGCCAAGTTTTTGGCGCCATTGCCGGGGATTGTTCGAGTTTGAACAACTGACGGTTCATCTTGTTGCTTAGATTAGGAAAATTTTGTCTTTTGGGTCAGATTCTTTTATTTTCTTTTCAAAAATTTTTCAAAAAAATCTACTCCTTTTCTTTATTAATCTTTCGAGTTTTCTGTTTGAGTCTAGTTGCATGTTTTAAGTTTGGTGTCCTTTGTGTTTTTGTCATCCAAAAATTTTTTAGTTTTTCTCTGTTTAATCCTTGCATTTGTTAAATGTGTCTATGTTCTTGTGAATGGTTGCTCCTTTGAGTCTTTTGGTGGACAAAATTGTGATCCTCAAAATTGGTCTCTTTGTATTTGTATGAAATCAAAAATACCCCAAAGAGATTATGGTATGATGAATTGGGATCTTAATAATCCCTGGTAATGGCACCAACAGCTTAGTGTTGTTGTTGGACCAAAAGAGTTACAGGCACTGTTAGAGAATCTCACAACTCCATTCAACTAACCAGCAAGTGCACTGGGTCGTCCAAGTAATAAATTACGTGAGTAAGGGTCGATCCCACGGAGATTGTCGGCTTGAAGCAAGCTATGGTTACCTTGTAACTCTTAGTCAGGAGATTAATAATGAAAAAGGCTTTTGTTTGCAATATAATAGAAGATCATGAAATAAAAGGTACTTGTGGTTCAATAATGGAGAATAGGTTGGAGTTTTGGAGATGCTCTGTTATCTGAACGTGTGGAGATGTTGTGCTCCTCTTGAATCTCTACTTTCATATTACATTCATCCAATCCTTCTTACTCCTTTCCATGGCAAGCTGTATGTAGGGCATCACCATCGTCAATGGCTACTTTTCATCCTCTCTGGAAAATGGTCCTATGCGTTGTCACTGCATGGCTAATCGTCTGGAGGCATCACCCTTGTCGATGACTACATCCCATCCTCTCAGCGAAAATGGTCCAAATGCTCTGTCACAGCACGGCTAATCATCTGTCGGTTCTCAATCAGGTTGGAATAGAATCCCTTGATTCTTTTGCATCTGTCACTAATGCGCAGCCTTCAGGAGTTTGAAGCTCATCATAGTCATTCAATACCGGAATCTTACTCGGAATACCACAGACAAGGTTAGACTTTCCAGATTCCCGAAATCCTACTCGAAATACCACAGACAAGGTTAGACTTTCCGGATTCCCATGAATGCCGCCATCTATCTAGCGTATACCACGAAGATTCTGTTGGGGAATCTAAGAGATATGCGCCCAGCCTAAGGTAGAACGGAAGTGGTTGTCAGTCACGCGCGTTCATAGGTGAGAATGATGATGAGTGTCACGAATCATCACATTCATCAAGTTGAAGTGTAGCGTATATCTTGGAATAAGAATAAAAGAGAATTGAATAGAAAATAATAGTAATTGTATTGAAACTTGAGGTACAGCAGAGCACCACACCCTTAATCTATGGTGTGTAGAAACTCCACCGTTGAAAATACATAAGTAAAAGGTTCAGGCATGGCCGAATGGCCAGTCCCCCTAAACGTGATCAATGGCCTCTTAAGATGAAGAATAAAACAAAACTGAGACCAAAGATGAAACGTGGTCAAAAGACTTCTAATACAATAGTTAAATGTTCTATATATACTAGACTAGCTACTAGGGTTTATAGGAGTAAGTAATTGATGCATAAATCCACTTCCAGGGCCCACTTGGTGTATGTTTGGGCTGAGATTGGTCTATCCACGAGCTGAGGCTTTTATTGGAGTTGAACACCAAGTTGTAACGTGTTTCTGGCGTTCAACTCCGGGTTGTGACGTGTTTCTGGCAATTAACTCCAGACAGCAGCATGTACTTGGCGTTGAGCGCCACTTTACGTCGTCAATTCTCGAATAAAGTATGAACTATTATATATTTCTGGAAAGCTCTGGATGTCTACTTTCCAACGCCGTTGAGAGCGTGCCATTTGGAGTTCTGTAGCTCCAAAAAATTCATTTCGAGTGCAGGGAAATCAGATTCCAATAGCATCAGCAGTCCTTTGTCAGCCTCCTTATCAGAGTTTTGCTCAAGTCCCTCAATTTCAGCCAGAAATTACCTGAAATCATAGAAAAACACACAAACTCATAGTAAAGTCCAGAAATGTGAATTTACATAAAAACTAATGAAAACATCCCTAAAAGTAGCTTGAACTTACTAAAAACTACCTAAAAACAATGCCAAAAAGCGTATAAATTATCCGCTCATCACAACACCAAACTTAAATTGTTGCTTGTCCCCAAGCAACTGAAAATAAAATAGGATAAAAAGAAGAGAATATACTATAAATTCTAGAATATCAATGAATATTAATTATAATTAGATGAGCGGGACTTGTAGCTTTTTGCTTCTGAACAGTTTTGGCATCTCACTTTATACTTTGAAGTTTTAAATGATTAGCATCCATAGGAACTCAAAGTTCAGATTGGATCACGACTTTAACCACTCAGTCTCAAGCTTTTCACTTGGACCTTCAAGCACATGGTTAGGGACAGCTTGATTTAGCCGCTTAGGGCTGGATTTTATTTCCTTGGGCCCTCCTATCCATTGATGCTCAAAGCCTTGGATCCTTTTTACCCTTGCCTTTTGATTTTAAGGGCTATTGGCTTTTTCTGCTTGCTTTTTCTTTTTCTTTCTATTTTTTTTTCGCCATAATTTTTTTCGCAAGCCTTTGCTTTTTCACTGCTTTTTCTTGCTTCAAGAATCAATTTTATAATTTTTCAGATCATCAATAACATTTCTCTTTGTTCATCATTCTTTTAAAAGCGAACAATTTTAACATTCATAAACAACAAGATCAAAAATATGCACTGTTCAAGCATTCATTCAGAAAATAAAAAGTATTGTCACCACATCAATATAATTAAATTAAATTCAAGGACAATTTTGAAATTCATGTACTTCTTGTTCTTTTGAATTAGAAACATTTTTCTTTTAAGAGAGGTGAAGGATTAATAGATTTTATTCATAGCTTTAAGACATAGTTACTAAATACTAATGATCATAAAGTAGAGACACAAAACATAGATAAACACAACATAAAAACCGAAAGGCAGAAAGAAATAAGAACAAGGAATGAGTCCACCTTAGTGGCGTCTTCTTCTTGAAGGTCTAACAATGTCCTTAAGCTCTTCTATGTCCCTTCCTTGCCTTTGTTGCTCCTCCCTCATTGCTCTTTGATCTTCTCTTATTTCATGGAGAATGATGGAGTGCTCATGATGTTCCACCCTTAATTGTTCCACGTTGTGGCTCAAACCTTCTAAGGAAGTGTTGAGTTGTTCCCAATAGTTATTGGGAGGAAAGTGCATCCCTTGAGGCATCTCAGGGATTTCTTGATGATGAGCTTACTCATGCATCTCTTGAGATCCGTGGGGGGTCTCTCTTGCTTGCTCCATCCTCTTCTTGGTGATGGGATTATCCTCTTCAATGGGGATGTCTCCTTCTATGATAACTCCAGCTGAGTAACATAGATGGCAAATAAGGTGAGGAAAAGCTAGCCTAGCCATGGTGGAGGGCTTTTCAGCTATTTTGTAGATTTCATTGGAGATGACTTCATGAACTTCTACTTCCTCTCCAATCATGATGCTATGAATCATGATGGCCCGATCCACAGTAACTTCAGATCGGTTGCTAGTGGGAATGATATAGCGTTGAATGAACTCCAACCATCCTCTAGCTACAGGCTTGAGGTCCAGTCTTCTCAGCTGAACTGGCTTGCCTTTGGAGTCTCTTTTCCATTGAGCTCCTTCCACACATATGTCCATAAGGACTTGGTCTAACCTTTGATTAAAGTTGACCCTTCTAGTATAGGGGCGTAAATCTCCTTGCATCATGGGCAAGTGGAACGCCAACCTCACATTCTCCGGACTAAAATCTAAGTATTTCCCCAGAACCATTGTGAGATAATTCTTTGGACTCGGGTTCATACTTTGATCATGGTTCCTAGTGATCCATGCATTGGCATAGAACTCTTGAACCATTAAGATTTCGACTTGTTGCATGGGTTGGTTAGGACTTCCCAACCTCTTCTTCGGATCTCATGTCGGATCTCCGGATACTCATTTTTCTTGAGCTTGAAAGGGACCTCAGGGATCACCTTCTTCTTTGCCACAACATCATAGAAGTGGTCTTGATGGCTTTTGGAGATAAATCTTTCCATCTCCCATGACTCGGAGGTGGAAGCTTTTGTCTCTCCTTTTCCTTTTCTAGAGGATTCTCCGGCCTTAGGTGCCATTGATGGTAATGGAAAAACAAAAAAAGATTATGCTTTGACCACACCAAACTTAAAATATTGCTCGCCCTCGAGCAATAGAAGAAAGAAGAGAAGAAGAAGAAGAAGAAAATATGGAGGAGAAGGGGGAGTGTAGGTTTCGGCCAAGGTATAGAAGAGGGGGTTGTGTTGTGTGAAAATGAAGTAGAAAGGAAGGGTATATATAGGGAAAGGGGAGAGGGTAGGTTCGGCCATGTAGGGTGGGTTTGGGTGGGAAAGTAGTTTTTGAATTTTGAAGGTAGGTGGGGTTTATGGGGAAGAGTGGATGGATGTGAGTGGTGAAGAGGTGATGGGGAAGAATGTTTATTGGGAGGAGAGATTCAGAGATTGAAGTTGTTGGAAAGTGTGACATGGGGAAGAGTGTTATAGGATTAGGAGGTAAGGTGGGAATATGTTAGGTGGGGATCCTGTGGGGTCCACAGATCTTGAGATGATCCTGTGGGGTCCACAGATCCTGAGGTGATCCTGTGGGGTCCACAGATCCTGGGGTGTCAAGGAATTACATCCCTGCACCAAATAGGCATGTAAAATGCCTTTGCATACCTTTCTAGCGTTTAAACGCCGAGGTGATGCACGTTCTGGGCGTTCAACGCCCATGTGTAGCATGTTCTGGGCGTTCAACGCCCATGTGTAGCATGTTTCTGGCGTTTAACGCCAGTTCCATGCTTGTTACTGGCGTTCAGCGCCAGCTTTCCTCCAGGCACATTCCTGGCGTTCAAACGCCAGAATGTTGCTTGTTTCTGGCGTTCAGCGCCAGATTCATGCTCTGTTCTAGCGTTGAATGCCAGCCAGATGCTTCTTACTGGCGTTGAACGCCAGTCTGTCTTCCCTCCAGGGTGTGATTTTTCTTCTGCTGTTTTTGATTCTGTTTTTAATTTTTATATTTTTTTTTCGTGACTCCACATGATCATGCACCTAATAAAACACAAAATAACAACAAAATAAAAATAAAATAAAAATTGGGTTGCCTCCCAACAAGTGCTCTTTTAATGTCATTAGCTTGACAGTGGGCTCTCATGGAGCCTCACAGGTGATCAGGTCAATGTTGTATAGTCCTAACACCAAACTTAGAGTTTGGATATGGGGTCTTAACACCAAACTTAGAGTTTGATTGTGGCCTCCCAACACCAAACTTAGAGTTTGACTGTGGGGGCTCTTCTTGACTCTGAACTGAGAGAAGCTCTT
>NC_029775.3:31918660-31921983 GCF_000817695.3 Arachis duranensis
TCCATGTGCCTTAAACACAAGGTAGTCCCCATTTAATTAAAGGACTAATTCACCTCTATTGACATCTATCACATCTCCTGCTGTAGCTAGGAAAGGTCTTCCAAGGATGATGCATTCATCCTCTTCCTTCCTAGTGTCTAAGATTATGAAATCAGCAGGGATGTAAAGGCCTTCAACCTTTACTAACACCTCCTCTACTATTCCATAAGCTTGTCTCAATGACTTGTCTGCCAATTGTAATGAGAACAAGGTAGGTTGTATCTCAATGATCCCCAGCTTCTCCATTACAGAGAGTGGCATAAGATTTATCCCTGACCCCAGGTCACACAGAGCTTTTTCAAAGGTCATGGTGCCTATGGTACTAGGTATTAAGAACTTGCTAGGATCTTGTCTCTTCTGTGGTAGAATTTGCTGAATCCAGGTATCTAGTTCACTAATGAGCAAGGGAGGTTCACTTTCCCAAGTCTCATTACCAAACAACTTGGTATTCAGCTTCATGATAGCTCTTAAATATTGAGCAACTTGCTCTCCAGTCACATCTTCATCCTCTTCAGAGGAAGAATAGTCTTCAGAGCTCATGAATGGCAGAAGGAGATTTAATGGAATCTCTATGGTCTCTATATGAGCCTCAGATTCCTTTGGATCCTTAATAGGAAACTCCTTCTTGCTTGAGAGAAGTCCTAGGAGGTCTTCCTCACTAGGATTTTTGTCCTCCTCTTCCCTTGTGCATTCGGCCATATTGATTACATCAATGGCCTTGCACTCTCCTTTTGGATTCTCTTCTGTATTGCTTGGGAGAATACTGGGAGGAGTTTCAATGACTTTCTTACTCATCTGGCCCACTTGTGCCTCCAGATTTCTAATGGAGGATCTTGTTTCACTCATGAAACTGAAAATGGCTTTTGACAGATCAGAGACTAGATTAGCTAAGTTAGAAGTGTTTTGTTTAGAATTCTCTGTCTGTTGCTGAGAAGATGATGGAAAAGGCTTGCTATTGCTCAGCCTATTGCGTTCACCATTGTTAAAGCCTTGTTGAGGCTTTTGTTGATCCTTCCATGAGAAATTTGGATGATTTCTCCATGATGAATTATAGGTGTTTTCATAAGGTTCACCCATGTAATTAACCTCTGCCATTGCAGGGTTCTCAGGATCATAAGCTTCTTCAGAAGCTGCCTCTTTAGTACTGTTGGATGCATTTTGCCATCCATTCAGACTTTGATAGATCATGTTGACTTGCTGAGTCAACACTTTGTTCTGAGCTAATATGGCATTTAGAGCATCAATCTCAAGAACTCCTTTCTTCTGAGGTATCCCATTATTCACGGAATTCCTCTCAGAAGTGTACATGAATTGGTTGGATCTACTCCATTAGTCTTTACAGTCTCACAAATCTGCAAGAACTTAGTTAAAAACTGGTAAGGATCTTCAGATGGAAGTCCATGAAACTTGCAGTTCTGTTGCATTAAAGCAACTAGCTGAGGCTTAAGCTCAAAATTATTAGCTCCAATGGCAGGAATGGAGATGCTTCTTCCATCAAATTTGGACGTGGGTTTGGTAAAGTCACCAAACATCCTCCTTGGATTATCATTATTGGGTTCGGCTGCCATCTCCTTCTCTTGTTCGAAATTTTCTGAAAGGTTACTTCTGGATTGTTGTAATTTAGCTTCTCTTAGTTTCCTCTTCAAAGTCCTTTCAGGTTCAGGATCAGCTTCAACAAGAGTGCTTTAAAGTCCTTTTAGGTTCAGGATTAGCTTCAACAAGAGTGCTTTTGTCCTTGTTCCTACTCATATGAAAGAGAAGAAAACAAGAAAAGAAGAGGAATCCTCTATGTCACAGTATAGAGATTCCTTTATGTTAGTAGAGAAAGAAAGGGAATAGGAGTGAAGAAGAATGAATAGGTAGGGGTAGTGATTTGAGATGAAGAGAGGTGAAGAGAAGTGTTAGTAAATAAATAATTAAATAGAATAAGAAAAGGGAGGGAGAATTTCGAAAATAATTTTGAAAAAGAGGTTAGTGATTTTCGAAAATTAAAGATAAGATAAGATTAAAATTAAAATTTAAAACAATTAGTTAATTAAAAAGAATTTTTGAAAAAGGAATGAAATGTTTTCGAAAATTAGAGAGGGAGAAGTAGTTAGGTGGTTTTGAAAAAGATAAGAAACAAACAAAAAGTTAAATAGTTAGTTGAAAAAGATATGAAAATCAAATTTGAAAAGATAAGAAGATAAGAAGTTAGATAAGATATTTTGAAATCAAATTTTTGAAAAAGATAAAATTTTGAAAAAGATATGATATAAAAGATAAAAAAAGAAGATATTTTTAAAAAGATTTGATTTTAAAACAAAAATTAATTACTTGTCTAACAAGAAACTAAAAGATAAAATTCTAGAATTTAAAGATTGAACCTTTCTTAACAAGAAAGTAACAAACTTCAAATTTTTGAATTAATCACATTACTTGTTAGCTAATTTTCAAAAATTAGATATAAAGATAAGAAAAAGATTTTGAAAATATTTTGAAAAAGAATTTTTTGGAATTTTTCGAAAATAATAAAAAATGAAAAAGATATAATTTTTGAAAAAGATTTTGAAAAGATAAGATTTTTAAAATTGAAAATTTGACTTGACTTGTAAGAAACAACTAATTTTAAAAATTTTTGACCAAGTCAACCCAAAATTTCGAAAATTTGGAGGGAAATAAGGAGAAGATATTTTTGATTTTTTTTTTGAATTTTTAATGATGAAAGAGAAAAACATAAAAATGACCCAAAACATAAAAATTTTGGATCAAAACACAAGATGCATGCAAGAACACTATGAATGTCAAGATGAACACCAAGAACACTTTGAAGATCGTGATGAACATCAAGAACATAATTTTGAAAAATTTTTGATGCAAAGAAAACATGCAAGACACCAAACTTAGAAATCTTTAATGCATGGACTCTAACAAACAAAAAATGCATATGAAAAACAACAAACAACACAAAACAAGAAAACATCAAGATCAAACAAGAAAACTTGTCAAGAACAACTTGAAGATCATGAAGAACACTATGAATGCATGGAATTTTCGAAAATAATGCATAAATTTTTAAAAACATACAATTGACACCAAGCTTAAAAATTGACTCAAGACTCAAACAAGAAACACAAAATATTTTTTATTTTTATGATTTTATGATTTTTTTGTATTTTTATTAATTTTTTTTTTCGAAAAAAATTTTGGAAAAACGAAAAAGAAAAAAAGAAAAATTTTGAAAAAGATTTTTGAAAAAAATTTTGAAAAGAAAATTACCTAATCTGAGCAACAAGATGAACCGT
>NC_029775.3:31921997-31950865 GCF_000817695.3 Arachis duranensis
GCAACAAGATAAACCGTCAGTTGTCCATACTCGAACAATCCCCGGCAACGGCACCAAAAACATGGTGGACGAAATTGTGATCCTCAAAATTGGTCTCTTTGTATTTGTATGAAATCAAAAATACCCCAAAGAGATCATGGTATGATGAATTGGGATCTTAATAATCCCCAGTAATGGCACCAACAGCTTAGTGTTGTTGTTGGACCAAAAGAGTTACAGGCACTGTTAGAAAAGCTCACAACTCCGTTCAACTTAACCAGCAAGTGTACTTGGTCATCCAAGTAATACCTTACGTGAGTAAGGGTCGATCCCACAGAGATTGTTGGTATGAAGCAAGCTATGGTCACCTTGTAAATCTCAGTTAGGCAGATTAAATGGTTATGGATTTCGAAAATTAATAATAAACAAAAAATAAAATAGGATAGAAATACTTATGTAGATCAATAGTGGGAATTTCAGATAGGCATGTGGAGATGTTGTGCTCCTCTTGAATCTCTACTTTCATATTACATTCATCCAATCCTTCTTACTCCTTTCCATGGCAAGCTGTATGTAGGGCATCACCATCGTCAATGGCTACTTTTCATCCTCTCTGGAAAATGGTCCTATGCGCTGTCACTGCATAGCTAATCGTCTGGAGGCATCACCCTTATCGATGACTACATCCCATCCTCTCAGTGAAAATGGTCCAAATGCTCCGTCACAGCACGGCTAATCATCTGTCGGTTCTCAATCAGGTTGGAATAGAATCCCTTGATTCTTTTGCGTCTGTCACTAACGCCCAACCTTCAGGAGTTTGAAGCTCGTCACAGTCATTCATTACCGGAATCTTACTCGGAATACCACAGACAAGGTTAGACTTTCCAGATTCCCGGAATCCTACTCGGAATACCATAGACAAGGTTAGACTTTCCGGATTTCCATGAATGCCACCATCTATCTAGCTTATACCACGAAGATTCTGTTGGGGAATCTAAGTGATATGCGCCCGGCCTAAGGTAGAACGGAAGTGGTTGTCAGTCACCCGCATTCATAGGTGAGAATGATGATGAGTGTCACGAATCATCACATTCATCAAGTTGAAGTGCAACGTATATCTTGGAATAAGAATAAAAGATAATTGAATAGAAAATAATAGTAATTGTATTGAAACTTGAGGTACAGCAGAGCTCCACACCCTTAATCTATGGTGTGTAGAAACTCCACCGTTGAAAATACATAAGTAAAAGGTTCAGGCATGGCCGAATGGCCAGCCCCCCTAAAGGTGATCAATGGCCTCTTAAGATGAAGAATAAAACAAAATTGAGACCAAAGATGAAACGTGGTCAAAAGACTTCTAATACAATAGTTAAATGTTCTATATATACTAGACTAGCTACTAGGGTTTACAGGAGTAAGTAATTGATGCATAAATACACTTCCAGGGCCCACTTGGTGTATGTTTGTGCTAAGATTGGTCTATCCACGAGCTGAGGCTTTTATTGGAGTTGAACGCCAAGTTGTAACGTGTTTCTGGCGTTCAACTCCGGGTTGTGACGTGTTTCTGGCAATTAACTCCAGACAGCAGCATGTACTTGGCATTGAGCGCCACTTTACTTCGTCAATTTCCGAATAAAGTATGGACTATTATATATTTCTGGAAAGCTCTGGATGTCTACTTTTCAACGCCGTTGAGAGCGCGCCATTTGAAGTTTTGTAGCTCCAGAAAATCTATTTCGAGTGCAGGGAGGTCAGATTCCAACAGCATCAGCAGTCCTTTGTCAGCCTCCTTATCAGAGTTTTGCTCAAGTCCTTCAATTTCAGCCAGAAATTACCTGAAATCACAAAAAAACACACAAACTCATAGTAAAGTCCAGAAATGTGAATTTACATAAAAACTAATGAAAACATCCCTAAAAGTAGCTTGAACTTACTAAAAACTACCTAAAAACAATGCCAAAAAGCCTATAAATTATCCGCTCATCATCTTTCTTTCTAAAATCTTTTTGAAAATAATTTTTCTTTGTTTAAATTTTGTTCCAATTTTTAAGTTTAGTGTTTTCTTATTATTTTCCTTGTGATTTTCGAAAATTTTATTTTGGTTTTCTAAAAATTTTAAGTTTGGTGTTCTTTTTATGTTCTTGAGTCCTTTGAGTCTTTGAATTTTTGTTCTTTGTATTCTTGTGAATCTTCAAAGTGTTCTTGAGTCTTTCTTGTGTTTTGATCTTAAAATTTTTAAGTTTGGTGTCTCTTGGTGTTTTTCTTCCAAATTTTCGAAAATAAGGAGCATTAGATCTAAAAATTTTAAGTCTTGTGTCTTTTTATTGTTTTTCTCTTTCTTCATTAAGATTCAAAAAAAAATCAAAAAATATATTTTCCTCATTCCACTCATAATTTTCTAAAATTTTGCATTAAATTAGTAATCAATTTTTAAAATCATATTTTTTTCAAATCATATCTTTTTCAAAACCTACTAACCACTTTTTCTCCCTCCTCACCTTTTCGAAAATCTTCACCTTTTTTTATTATTTTATTTTATTTTTAATTTTGGATTTCAAAAAAATTATAAATAAATATAAAATAAAATAAAATTTTTATCCACATCATCTCCCTTACTCCATTATGGACCTAAGTTGAAATGAATAGTTCAGAAGGACTTTGGGATCATATGCTAATCCCACTACTGCTTCATATGGGGGTAGTATCTGTATAACCCCCATTAAAGCTAGTAATTTTGAGCTAAACCCTTAGCTCATTACCATGGTGCAGCAAAATTGTCAGTATTCCAATCTTCCACAGGAAGAACCTACTGAGTTTCTGGCACAGTTTTTATAAATTGCTGACACAATACGTGATAAGGAGGCAGATCAGGATGTCTACAAACTATTATTGTTTCCATTTGCTGTGAAAGATCAAGCTAAGAGGTGGTTAAATAACCAACCCACAGCAAGCATAAAAACATGGAAACAGCTGTCAGAAAAATTTCTGAATCAATATTTTTCTCCAAAAAGGATGACGCAGCTAAGGCTAGACATCTAAGGCTTCAAACAAGGAGATGATGAATATCTTTATGATGCCTGGGAGAGGTACAGAGAGATGCTAAGGAAATGCCCATCTGAAATGTTTTCAGAATGGGTGCAGTTAGACATCTTTTACTATGGGCTTACAGAAAAAGCTCAATTACCTCTAGACCACTCAGTTGGTGGATCTATACACATTAGGAAGACTATTGAATAAGCTCAAGAGCTTATACATACAGTTGCCAGAAATCAGCATCTGTACTTAAGAAGTGAGTCCTCCATGAAGGAAGAGACTAAAGCAGTACCCACTGAACTTAGTCCTCTAGAACAAGTTGCTGAACTCAACCAGCAATTACTCACTCTGACAAAATAGTTAGCAGAATTTAAAGAGATGTTACAGGATACTCAAGATGCTAATAAGAATATGGAAGCACAACTTGACCAGACAAGACAATAGTTATCTAAACAAATGACAGAAGAATGTCAAGCTGTTCAATTAAGGAGTGGAAAAACATTAAATACATCAACTCAAAGCAACAAAAAGTCAAGAAAAGAACAATTGACAGAGGACGAGCAGAATGCTACCCAAAATCTCTCTGAAGACAGTAAGAGCCCAGAGAGGAATGATTCTGGCGTTCAAACGCCAATTTCATGTCCAGTTCTGGCGTTCAAATGCCAGAAAAGGGTAGAAATTTGGCGTTAAACGCCCATTCCTCCTCCTATCCTGGCGTTCAAATGCCAATGAGGGATCAAACACCTGCAAGTGCTGATAATAACTCCCTCAAGAAGGCTTCTCAGCCTGCCTCTGTAGGAAATAAACCTGTAGCAACTAAGGTTGAAGAATATAAAGCCAAATTGCCTTATCCTCAGAAACTCCGCCAGGCAGAACAAGATAAACAATTTGCCCACTTTGCAGACTATCTCGTGACTCTTGAAATAAAGATTCCATTTGCAGAGGCACTTGAGCAAATACCTTCTTATGCTAAGTTCATGAAAGAGATCTTAAGCCATAAGAAGGATTGGAGAGAAACTGAAAGAATTTTCCTCACTGAAGAATGCAGTGCAGTCATTCTCAAAAGCTTACTAGAGAAGCTTAAGGATCCCGGAAGCTTTACGATACCGTGCACATTAGAGGGTACTTGTACCAAGACAGCTCTATGTGATCTTGGGGCAAGTATCAACCTAATCTCTGCATCCACTATCAGAAAGCTTGGCTTGAATAAAGAGGTCAAACCAACCCGGATCTGTCTTCAACTTGCTGATGGCTCAATTAAATATCCATCAGGCGTAATTGAGGACATGATTGTCAAGGTTGGACCATTTGCCTTTCCCATTGACTTTGTAGTGCTGGAAATGGAGAAGCACAAGAGTGCAACTCTCATTCTAGGAAGACCTTTCCTAGCAACTGGATGAACCCTCATTGACATTCAAAATGGGAATTAACCCTGAGAGTCAATGAGGATGAGTTTAAGTTGAATGTTGTCAAAGCTATGCAGTATCCAGACACATCAAGCGACTGCATGAGTGTTGATATTATTGACTCCCTGGTAGAGGAGATCAATATGGCTGAGAGTCTCGAATCAGAGCTAGAAGACATCTTTAAAAATGTTCAGCCTGATCTGGAAGAACCAGAGAAAATAGAAGCACCTCACATAACTCCTCAAGAAGAGAAGAAGCCTCCTAAACCTGAGCTCAAACCATTACCACCCTCCCTGAAATATGCATTTCTGGGAGAGGATGGTACTTTTCTTGTGATCATAAGCTCTGCCTTAGAGCCACAGGAAAAGAAAGCACTACTTCAGGTGCTAAGGACACACAAGACAGCCCTTGGATGGTCCATAAGTGATCTTAAGGGCATTAGCCCAGCCAGATACATGCACAAGATCCTCTTGGAGGATAATGCTAAGCCAGTGGTTTAACCACAAAAGTGGCTGAATCCAGCTATGAAGGAAGTGGTGCAGAGAGAGGTCACTAAATTACTAGAGGCTGTGATTATTTATCCAATTTCTGATAGCCCCTGGGTGATCCCTGTCCAAGTCGTCCCCAAGAAGGGTGGTGCATGTGTATTGACTACAGAAGACTCAATACAGCCACCAGAAAGGATCATTTTCCTTTACCATTCATAGACCAGATGCTAGAAAGACTAGCAGGTCATGATTATTACTGCTTTTTGGATGGCTATTCAGGCTACAACCAAATTGCAGTAGATCCCCAGGATCAAAAGAAAACAGCATTCACATGTCCATCTGGAGTATTTACCTACAGAAGGATGTCATTTGGGCTGTGTAATGCACCCGCAACCTTTCAGAGATGCATACTCTCTATTTTCTCTGATATGGTGGAAAAATTTCTGGAAGTCTTCATGGATGACTTCTCAGTATATGGAGACTCATTCAGCTCCTGTCTTGATCACCTGACACTTGTTCTAAAAAAGTGCCAAGAGACTAACCTAGTTTTGAACTGGAAAAAATGTCACTTTTTGGGCATAATATCTCGAACAGAGGAATAGAGGTAAATCAAGCTAAGGTAGAGGTAATTGAAAAATTACCACCACCTGTCAATGTTAAGGCAATCAGAAGCTTTCTGGGGCATGTAGGATTCTATAGGAGGTTTATAAAGGATTTTTCAAAAATCACAAAACCTCTAAGTAATCTGCTAGCTACTGACACGCCATTTATATTTGACACAGAGTGTCTGCAGGCGTTTGAAACCCTGAAAGCCAAGCTGGTTACAGCACCAGTCATTTCTGCACCAAACTGGACATTACCATTCGAACTGATGTGTGATGCCAGTGACCATGCCATTGGTGCAGTATTAGGACAGAGGCATGACAAACTTCTACATGTTATTTACTATGCCAGCCGTGTCCTAAATGATGCACAAAAGAATTACACAACCACAGAAAAGGAATTGCTTGCAGTCGTTTATGTCATTGACAAGTTCAGATCCTATTTGGTAGGATCAAAGGTGATTGTGTACACTGACCATGCTGCTCTTAAATATCTACTCACAAAGCAGGATTCAAAACCTAGGCTCATAAGGTGGGTGCTGCTTTTGCAAGAGTTTGATATAGAAATAAGAGACAGAAAAGGGATAGAAAACCAAGTGGAAGATCACCTATCCCGGATAGAACCAGTAGAAGGGGCATTCTTTTCCATCACTGAGATTCGGAAAGTCTAAACCTTGTCTGTGGTATTCCAAGTAGGATCTGGGAAGGGATGACTGTGATGAGCTTCAAACTTGCGAGTGTTGGGCGTAGTGACAGACGTAAAAGGATCACTGGATTCTATTCCAACATGATCGAGAACCGACAAATGATTAGTCGTGTGATGATAGCACACATGGACCATTTTCACTGAGAGGATGGGAAGTAGCCATTGACAACAGTGACACCCTACACACAGCTTGCCATGGAAGGAGCCTTGCGTGCGTGAAGAAGAAGATAGTAAGAAAGTAGAGATTCAGATGACAGAGCATCTCCAAAACTCTAACCTATTCTCCATTATTGAACCACAAGTACCTTTTATTTTATGCTCTTCTATTATATTGCAAACAAAAACCCTTTTCATTATTAATCTCCTGACTAAGAGTTACAAGGTAACCATAGCTTGCTTCAAGCCAACAATCTTCGTGGGATCGACCCTTACTCACGTAAGGTATTACTTGGACGACCCAGTGCACTTGCTGGATAGTTGTGCGGAATTGCAATTGTTTGCTATTTAGGAAGCTCCGTGGTTTGCAGACATTGCAGACTAGATTAAAAGCTCAGTAATAGTCCAGCTAAAGACAGTAAAGAAGCGCTTGCTGGGAGGCAACCCAATCATGAGTTTATTTTATTTATAATTTTAATTCTAAATTAGATAATACATTTCAGTGAATGATACAGAGAAATAAAGGTTCAGGACATAAAGCATAGGAATCACAGAGAAAAGGACATCGCTAGCGCAAAAACGCCAGTAAGGAAGGTTTCTGGCGTTTAATGCCAGAAAGAAGCAGCAAGTGGGCGTTAAATGCCCAAAACAAGCAAGGACTGCGCGTTAAACGCCCAAAGGAAGCATCTCCTGGGCGTTTAACGCCAGGATTGTGGGGAGGAGGTCATTTCGTTTTCACTTCAAATTTTTTTCATTTTTCATGTTTTAATTTATGATTTCTTGCATAAACATGTTACAAATTCTCATCTTTCAACTTCAAAATGCAAAAAATTCTTAATCCTAAAAATATTTCTTCATTCTTCTTCAATCTCTTTTCAAATCTTTTTCAAACTCATCATATTATCTTTTTAAATTCAAAGTTATCTTTTTCAAAATCTCATCATATCTTTTGAATTTTCGAAATTGCCTCTCCTTTTATTCCTCTCCTTTCCTTTCTTTTGCTTGAGGACAACCAAACCTCTAAGTTTGGTGTGTTTTTCCATGATCACGGAGCTAAAACTCATCAAGATCATGGCACCTAAGGGAAAACAAACCACTTCAAGAGGCAAGAAAGAGAATATTCCAAAACCACTTTGGAATCAAGAGAAGTTCTTAACCAAAGAACATGCAGACCATTACCACAAAAATAATGGGTCTGAAATCAGTGATCCCGGAAGTTAAATTCGATCTGAAAGAAGATGAATATCTGGAGATCCAAGAGCAGCAGGATCAAGACAGCATGATTTGCAAACTGCTTAAAGAACAAGAGAAGCAAGGGCGTGAGCTACAGGAGCTGAAGCGTCAGAAGCTGTCTCTTGAAGGACCAGACACCCCATAGATTGAAGGAGCACCAATCATCTCCCAAACTAAAGGTTGTTGAGTCTTAATCTTAACCATAAATCAGTGATAACTTTTATTATTAGGAACCTATCTTTAAGAATTACATGAGTAGTAATAATTAGTATCTCTATTTTGATTTTATCTCCAATTAAGCTATAATTTATTTTTCTCATCATCATCAAACATGAATAAAATAGCATATTTTTAGAATAAGGAGGCAATATTTTTTCGAGTTTTTAATAAGAAAAATTCTAATTATTTATATGTGGTGGCAATACTTTTTGTCTTCTGAATGAATGCTTGAATAGTGCATATTTTTTATATTGAATTTTATGAATGTTAAAATTGTTGGCTCTTGAAAGAATGATGAACAAGAGAAATGTTATTGATGATCTGAAAAATCATGAAATTGATTCTTGAAGCAAGAAAAAGCAGTGAAAAAAAAAGATGAGCAGCAGAAAAAGCCAATAGCCCTTTAAACCAAAAGGCAAGGGCAAAAAGGATCCAAGGCTTTGAGCATCAATGGAAATGAGGGCCTAAAGGAATAAAATCCTGGCCTAAGCGGCTAAATCAAGCTGTCCCTAACCATGTGCTTATGTCATGAAGGTCCAGGTAAAAACCTTGAGATTGAGTGGTTAAAGTCGTGATCCAAAGCAAAAGAGTGTGCTTAAGAACTCTGGATACCTCTAATTGGGGACTTTAGCAAAGCTAAGTCACAATCTGAAAAGGTTCACCCAGTTATGTGTCTGTGGCATTTATGTATCCGGTGGTAATACTGGAAAACAAAGTGCTTAGGGCCACGGCCAAGACTCATAAAGTAGCTGTGTTTAAGAATCAACATAGTAAACTAGGAGAATCAATAATACTATCTGAATTCTGAGTTCTTATGGATGCCAATCATTCTGAATTTCAAAGGATAAAGTGAGATGCCAAAACTGTTCGGAAGCAAAAAGCTACTAGTCCCGCTCATCTAATTAGAATCTGAGCTTTACTTAAAACTCTGAGATATTATTGCTAATTGATTTCTTTTTATCCTATTTTATTTATCTAGTTGCTTGGGGACAAGCAACAGTTTACGTTTGGTGTTGTGATGAGCAGATATTTTATACGCATTTTGGAGGTAATTTCATGTAGTTTTTAGTATGTTTTAGTTAGTTTTTAGAATATATTTATTAGTTTTTAGGCAAAATTCATATTTCTAGACTTTACTATGAGTTTTTGTATTTTTCTGTGATTTCAGGTATTTTCTGGCTGAAATTGAGGGAGCTGAGCAAAAAAATCTGATTCAGGCTGAAAAAAGACTACTGATGCTGTTGGATTCTGACCTCCCTGCACTCGTAATGGATTTCTTGGAGCTAAAGAAGTCCAATTGGTGCTCTCTCAATTGGCTTGGAAAGTAGACATCCAGGGATTTCCAGCAATATATAATAGTCCATACTTTGCTCGAAGATAAATGACGTAAACTGGCGTTTAACGCCAGTTCTATGTTCCATTCTGGCGTTAAACGCCAGAAACAGGTTACCAGTTGAAGTTAAACTCCCAAAACAGGTTACAACCTGTTATTTAACTCCAAAAATAGCCCAGGTACGTGAAAAGCTCAAGTCTCAGCCCTAGCACACACCAAGTGGGCCCCAGAAGTGGATTTCTGCACTATCTATCTGAGTTTACTCATTTTTTGTAAACCTAGGTTACTAGTTTAGTATTTAAACAACTTTTAGAGATTTATTTTGTACCTCATGACATTTTAGATCTGAACTTTATATTTCTGATGGCATGAGTCTTTAAACCCCATTGTTGGGGGGTTAGGAGCTCTGCTGTGTCTCGATGAATTAATGCAATTATTTCTGTTTTCTATTCAAAGGCATTTGTTTCTATCTAAGATATTCATTCTCACTTCAATATGATGAATGTGATTATCCGTGACACTCATCACCATTCTCAATCTATGAATGCGTGCCTAACAACCACCTCCGTTCTACCTTAGATTGAATGAGTATCTCTTGGATTCCTTAATCAGAGTCTTCGTGGTATAAGCCAGAATCCATTGGCAGCATTCTTGAGAATCCAGAAAGTCTAAACCTTGTCTGTGTTATTCCGAGTAGGATTCAGGGATTGAATGACTGTGACGAGCTTCAAACTCACAAGGGTTGGGCGTAGTGACAGACACAAAAGGATCAATGGATCCTATTCTAGCATGAGTGAGAACCGACAGACGATTAGCCGTGCAGTGACAGCGCACCTGGACCATTTTCACTGAGAGGACGGATGGTAGTCATTGATAATGGTGATCTACCAACACACAGCTTGCCATAGGAGGAACCTTGCGTGTGTAAAGAAGAAGACAGGGGAAAAGCAGAGATTCAGAAGACAAAGCATCTCTAAAACTTCATCATATTCCCCATTACTGCATAACAAGTATTATTTAATCCATGCTCTCTTATTCATTTGCAAGTCAGCTGATAATTATAATTGATATCCTGACTAAGAGTTACAAGATAACCATAGCTTGCTTCAAGCCAACAATCTCCGTGGGATCGACCCTTACTCACGTAAGGTATTACTTGGATGACCCAGTGCACTTGCTAGTTAGTGGTACGAATTGTGAAAATTGTGATTTACAATTTTGTGCACCAACAGGCATTCATCATATGTATTTACTATGTGATTGTTTGCTTTGATTAATTGCTTTATGCCTAATTGAATAATATGTCTAATTGCTAAATGGATTTCTGGTTGTATATGAACCCTTCTTGTGTTTTACTTGTATGTATTACTTGTGTTTTGCAGAGATTGAGGAGGTTCGATAAGCGGTGGTGATAGAATCGCATAGAGGATAGGTTGGTAGAAGTTGTGGGACAACGGTGACTATTAGAGTAGTATCTCTTAAGTTATATGACCCTTTTTATGGTTTTAAAACATAATATATATTGAAATTATATGCATGTGGAAGTTCTAGGGCTGCCTCTGGCTTTCCGAAACCTTATATCTTGTCTATTGGGCACTGTTATCATACTGAGAACTCCTAATTCTCATACCATATGTTGTTGTTTTTCAAATGCAGGTTGCAACCCACCTTAGTGAGTTTGCACACATGGTGACAGAGTGGAGGATGGTTCAGCGTTTGTTCTGATTTCATTTTGTAGTCTCTCATTTTTTGTATATTTTGTTGCCTTAGAAGTTTGTATTCAGAAACTTTGAGAGATGGGATGTGGCTGTTTTTAACTTAAAACTCTTATGTATCTTTTCTTTAACTAGCTGACCTAAACTTTGTGGGCTGTGACTAGTTCTCTTTTGGTTATTTTACACACACACACACACACACACACACACACACACACATACATATATAATAACTGATGAGAATGTAGCTCGTAATGCCATAGGTAAGTCACACATTCCTTATATTATTTGCATATTTTTCTGGCCTTATGACTTCACAGATTACTGCCTTAACTTCTTTTTTTTCTTTTTCAGTTGACATGGCATGGGGAATTAAAGCTATTATCGCAATAAAAAGAAGGTTGGCTGCATCGGGAGTTTTGGGAACCGTTACACCTACTAACATTGGTGGAGGTGACATAATCTCTTCTTCTGCCACAATAAGCAATCTTCCTCCCCTACCAATGTTTACCGCAGATCCCGAGATCCACGACTTGGAAGATGAATCTCCCACCAACTCGCCAAAAATGAAAAAACAAAAGGAAAAGGTCCTGCCTCCCTAAGTGAACTCCCTCGTCCAGCTTCCTTTGGAAATATCTTAGATAAGGATTTTAGGCTTCCGAGTTCATTGACAAATGTCTTCTGACTGATGAGACTAAGTTGAAACTCGCTCAATTGCCCCCTCGAAAATACCTTGCCCCAGGTTCAGAGGATGCTTTTTGCCCCTACAATAGGGATGCTGAAAGAAAATTTGTAAACTTCCGTTCTGAATACACAGTGCAGGAAAAAGAGTTAAAGGGTGCGAACTGCAAATTCAAAGTCTTAATGCTTCCCTAGCTTCTTCTCATGAAAACAAAACTATCCTTGAAGGTAAGCTAAAAGCTCTTGGGGAAGCAAAGAAGACCTCAGACTCAAAGGTCGAGAACCTGACCAAGAAAGTTTCCCAACTTATGAAGGAGATTGAAACCCTCAACCAATCAGTCAAACGCGTTGAGCAAGCTGCTGTGGACAGACTATTTGATGCTAAAGTCAAAATGCGCGAATAAATGTAGCTCCTAGCTCTCGACTTGGATGTTTCGTTGATCTGTAAAATTTTCTTGCTTTCATACTTTTTACAAGTTTTTTGCACTCAATACTCATTGTTTGAATATTTTCCTATTTTTTGGGATTGTTTAAGTTATGTTTAAACTTTAAACTTTTTTAGGCTAAGTTTTATAAAACTTTCTACTGCCTTTTGATTTGGTGATAGTGCTTTTAACTATACTATTATCCGATATCCATTTCATCTGCATTTGATTATTACAGAGTTAATGTTAATATTAAATGTTCTTTGATACCTGTTATGTCATTGTTCTGGCCTCAAAATTTTTGCGTATTAACATTTGATATGCCGTTCTACCAGCATTAACCCCTCCATAAGTAAGTCGAAATGGAGTCTCACTTGTAAAGGTTTATGCTGTGGTGCGATAGGACCACAATACTGACCACAACTCGTCAGCCTATGAACCCAAATAGTCATCAGGCCACTTTTTCAATCGTCTTAGAATTAATTTGTTTGCAGCTTCAGCCAGTCCATTGGCTTGAGGATGCTCCACCGAAGCGAAGACTTGACGAGTTTCCAATTCCCTTCAAAGGTCACAAAACTTGGAATCTGTAAACCGTGTTCTGTTATCTGTGACTGATAAACCTTAATTTTTTGGTTTATTTTGTATTGAATTAGATGGATTTTATCAACTTTTCTCACATTTATTCAATGAAATAGCATGGTTTGTTAATTCTCCCTAAATTGTGCTTAATGGTTAAAAACATGCTTTTTTAGGCCCTAAATTGATAATTTAATTCACTTTAGTTCCATTCGATGCCTTGATATGTGTGTTGAGTGATTTCAGACTTAGAAGGCAAATATCGGATTGAAAAAATGAAGAAAAGTATGTAAAAATGGAGAATTCATGAAGAAATGAAGTTTTAGAAATTTGCCATGTGAGGTGTACGCATGACAAGCAGAACGTGACCTCATTTAATGCAACACGCTCAGGGCAATTTCTAGGGTTGCAGAAGCCCAATCCAACTCATTTTTGAAGCTATTTGATGCAGAATTCAAGAGGGAACAAGGAGAGAGCAATTAGGAATAGATTAGAAACATGTTCTAGGTCATATTCTAGAGAGAGAAGCTCTCTCTTCTCTCTAGAATTAGGTTAGATTTAGGTTAAAATTCCCTTAAATTTAGGTTTAATTATTGTTTTATGTTACTTTTCTTTGCAATTTATTGTTCTTATATCTTTGCTCTTCTAGTTTTACTTGTCATTTCCTTTATTTTGTTGCCTTTATGTTTATGAACTCTCTGTAGTTTTAATTACTATTAATGCAATCTATGTTTTCATGTTTCTTATTATTTAATTGAGTTGTTATTGTTATTTTCTTGCATTGGGTAGTTGTAGAATTTACATATCTTTCCAATTTACCATGCTTTCTTTTTATGCCTTCCAAGTGTTTGATAAAATGCTTGGTTGGATTTTAGAGTAGATTTTGGTACTCTTGGCTTGTGATTAAGGACTTAGGTCCCTTGAGATTATTGATGTCCAGTTCCATTAGTGATTTAGGGTTGTTAATTGGTTTTAGGACCAATTATGTCCAGTTGACTTAACCCTCCGATGTTAGAGGACAACTAAGTGGAATTAACTCTTTGTAATCACCATGTTGTGGTCAATGATCCAAGATAGGATACCTTGACTCTTGATCCTTGCCTTGAGTGACTTTTAGCATTTATATTTCTTAGTTGTTAGTTTTATTTTCTTGTTCACAAAACCAAAACCCCAAAATATACACCCCATAACCAATAATATGCACACTTCCCTACAATCTCTTTGAGAGACGACCTGAGGTTTAAATACTTCGGTTATTTTTATTGGGTTTGTACTTGTGACAAAAAAATTAACTTTGATTGAGGATTATTTGTCGGTTTGGATTTATATTTGCAACGAGATTATTTTTGTGAAAATTTCTAGACCGGTAAAATAGTCTATTTTCACTATTAGGTACCTTACTTGACCAGGTCCTTGAGGGAATGGTCTCATTGGAATTACGGAGACGAGTTCCTAAGGTAGCGCTTGATGAAGATTACCATGAATTTGACATTTTTAGATGGTGGGCCAGTAGTACCCAGCTTTTATGACCTTTTGTGCCAATGACTTTCCTCATAGGTGGTGTCTACAGCATCATTCATGTATCTCTTACAACACATACGTTATTTGTTGAGGTTTTAAACATTTGAGTAGTGGCTGCGAAATATCTATTATATAATTGTCCATTAATTACTGTGTAATTAGTAGCTTTAAAATTCAATTTCTTAGCCTCCTTAGGATCACTAGGCAAAACTCCATTCTCAAGAAATATGTATATCGGCTCCAACCAATTACTATTGTTGCTAGTGTACGAAACTGTAACGTCAAACACACTAATGGAAGGATTTGAGAGCACCTCTTGTATTAAACTACAGTTTCTACTCCCAGGCTTAGTACTGGCTAGTTTTGACAACACATCAGCTCATATTTTTGGCTCCCTTGGCACATGTTTAATACAAAAAAGTCAAAGAATTGTATCTCCTGCTGTACTTTTTCCAAATACAGTTGTAACGGTAGATCCCTGGCTTGATAATCTCCATTGACTTGGGACGTTACAATCTGTGAGTCACTAAATACAGTGATCTCTATTGCTCTGACGTCCCAAGCTAATGCTAATTCTGTGAGTAAAGCCTTATATTTAGTCTGATTATTTGAAATCGAAAAATCAAATTTAATGGATGCTTCAATCACCATGTCGTCACCCTTTGTCATGATCAGATCAACCCTTCTATTTTCAACATTAGAAGCTCCATCTTCATGGACTCCCATTTAAGGGCATTAATACCCAAATTTGTCATTTCAGCCAGAAAATCAACCATTGTCTGGGCCTTAATGGCAGAGCGTGGTTCATATTGTATATCAAATTGAGATAACTCTATGGACTAACATAGCATCTGACCTGCCAAATCTGGCTTTTGCAAAACTTTTTTAATTGGTCGATTGATTTATACTATATTTAAGTAACTTTGAAAATACTGACATAACCAACTTGCCGACGAAAGCAAAGAAAAGCTACTTTTTCTAATTTTGAATATCTTAATTCAGATCCTTAAAGAACCTTACTAATGAAATAGACAGGTCATTGGTGCTTACTTTCATCCTCCAGAACTAAGGTTGAGGCTATGATTTTCTCAGTTACAGACAAAGACAGATAAAGGGGCTTCCCAGGTTCCAGTTTTGCTAGAATAGGAAAAGAAGATAGCAAAGTTTTAAAATGCTGAAAAGCCATTTTACACTCCTCTGTCTAAACAAAATCCATACCTTTTTCCATTAAATTAAAGAATGACTTCACTTTTTCAGCAAAAACTCCTAAAAAACCTGGATAAAGCGGCTAACCAACCTGTGAGCCTCTGAACCTCTTTAAGATTCTTAGGACTTAACATGTTGAGTATAGCCTGACATTTTTCAAGATTAGTCTCAAATCCCCTTTAGGTCACCATAAAACCTAAAAATTTACCTCCCTAAACCCCGAAGGCACATTTTTCTGGGTTTAGCCTCATCTTGTGAAGTCGGAGGCAAGAAATATCTCTTTCAAATTAGCAATCAAGTTGGAGTCTTCTTTAGTCTTTATTAACATATCGTCAATATAAACCTCCATGTTTTTTCTAATTTGTTGCTTGAACACCGTAGCCATTAATCCTTGATAAGTGGACCCTGCATTTTTTAACCCAAAGGGCATTGCAGTCTAACAATAGATCCCTTCTGGGATAATAAAAGCAGTTTTATCTTCATCAAGTTTATGCATGGGTATTTGATTATACCCACTATAAGCATTTAAAAAGCTCAGTATCTGATATCCCGAGGATAAATCAATCATGTTATCAATGTTAGGTAATAGAAAAGAATCTTTTAGGCAGACTTTATTCAATTCGATATAATCGACACACATTTGCCACTTTCCATTGGATTTTTGGACCATCACAATATTAGACAACCATGTAGAGCAAGTCAACTCCCTAATGAACCCGGCATCCAATAACCCTTGAACCTGCTTCTTGACCTCAGCAGCTCAGTCGGACAACATCTTACGACGTTGTTGTGCAACCGGCTTAAACATAGGATCGATGGTAAGTTGGTGGGATATGAATGTTAGATTTATCCTTGACATATGGAAAGGTTCCCATGCAAACAAATCTACATTACCTCTCAAGAAATCTTGAAGTTTTGACTTCAAGGAATAAGGTAAGTCTTTGTTAATCATATTATACTTTTCTTCTACGTCCCCGATTTGGAATTTCTCCAAATTCCCATTGGGCTCTAGCCTTGATTTTTCTTGAATTCAGGAGTCCAAATCTACCAGAAATACTTCAATGCAATCCTTAGCTTTATCCCTCAAAGATAGGCTTGCTTTATTGAATTTTGCAGCAACCACCCGATCTCTTAGTGGCTACCCGACCTTTTGAGGTAAAGTACTTCATGACTGAAGATTTTGTGAAAATAAAGGCATACAGATCATATAGTGTTTTTCTTCCAAGAATCACATTATAAGATATTGAATCCTTCAAAACCACAAATTCCGCTTGTACCATTTTAACGCAGTACCTTCCCCATGATAAATAGGAGCTCAATAGCACCATCAAGCTTGATATAATGATCCCCTAAACCTGTGACTCTGGGAAAGTGTGGTTTTAAATACTAGTCCTTCAATCTTAGTGCATGAAATATATTTCAAAAAAGTAGATATGAATCTGCACTTGTGTTTACTAAGATCCTTCTTACAGTGCCATTTCCCAACTTTACAGTAATTACCAGTGGCACATCATCATTTGATGTGATAAACTGGAAATCATCTGCTGTAAACTGAATAGTTGGAATGATAGTTACTTTCAAAACCTTTGAACTTACTACCTTGACCTCTTTTTTCATGGCATTTCTGGACTTTGGCAATCCATTTTTGCCAACAACTACATTCACAATTACTTGGGCAGTGTTCTCATGGACTTCTATAGACTTAGTATTCCAGGAATTCCTGAATTCCCGATCTTCATTATCATTATGCCATCTATAAGGCTTTACATGCTGAACAAACTCAACGAGTTTGCCTCTTGAATTTCATGTTCTAAGGCATCTTTCAGATCAATCCAATCTTTATTTTTATGATCATAGGACTCGTGATAGTCGCAATACTGTGATTTATTCAACGAAGCCCTTGGTCGAATCTGTCTTGCTTTGGGAAGTATGCCCCTATGAGACACTTGCTGGTATACTTTTGCTAATGAGGCCACCACTAGAGTATACGTTAAGAACTTTTTGGGAGGTGTTAATGATTTTGGGGTGGAGGATTGTCTAGAACTTTCAACCTTATTAGGCAATGGAGCTGGATTCTTCTTTGTGGCAACAATTTTCGAGACATCTTGATAAACCCCATTTGTAGGGGTTATCTTGTATTGATTTTAGGAGATTTTAACACCTTTTACCCACATTTATTCAATGAATTAGCATGATTTTGTGATTGTCTCCTTATTTGTGCTTAGATGTGAAAACATGCTTTTTAGGCCTTTAACTTGATGATTTTAATCTCCCTTTGATTCCACTAGATGTCTTGATGTATTTGTTAGTGATTTCAAATTGAAAAGGCTAGGAATGGATCAAAGGAGTGAAGAGGAAAGCATGCAAAGTGGAGAAATCATGAAAAGCCAAAGAATTGAACTCGCCCATGGACGCGCGCCCGCACCTTGCGAATTACCCCATGGACGCGTACGCGTGCTGTGCACGTACGCGTCGATGCTGATACTTGATTTTTAAGTGAATTCGCACACAACGAATTCTCAAGGGTTGTGGGACCCAATCCTAACCAACTTTGGCGCCTAAACTGCTATTTAAAGCCAAGGATTGAAGAGCAAAGAAGATTCCATCATTCACACTCATTAGTTTTAGTTTAGTGTTAGTTTTAGAGAGAGAAGCTCTCACTTCTCTCTAGGATTAGGATTAGGATTAGGTTTAGTTCTTAGATCTAGGTTTTAATCTTTGCTCTCATCTACTTCTATCTTTTAATTCCTTATTGTTACATTCATTCTTCTTCTATTCTTTTGTTGTAATCTCCTTTATGTTGCTTCCATATTTTGTTGTATATCTACTTTTGTTCCTTTTCTTTTCTTTCAATTCAATTCAAGGTAATTCATAATAACTGTGTTTCTTTGATTGTTGTTATAAATTCCTTGCAATAATTGTTGTTAGATTTCATTGTTGTTATCAATTTACTATGCTTTTCTTTAGTACCTTCCAAGTGTTTGATAAAATGCTTGGTTGGATTTTAGTATAGATTTTGTTCCTCTTGGCTTTGGTTGAGTAATTAGTGACTCTTGAGTTATCTAATTTCTTTGTTGATTGATAATTAGAAGTTGCTAATTGATTTGAATGCCTCTAACGCTAGTCTCTTCTTTAGGAGTTGATTAGGACTTGAGGAATCAAATTATTCATCCACTTGACTTTCCTCCATGGTTAGAGGTTAACTAAGTGGGAGAAATGGACAATTTGTTGTCACAATTGAGGAGGATAACTAGGATAGGACTTTTAGTTCTCATATCTTGCCAAAAGCTTTGTTAGTTGTTAGTTTATTTTCTTTGCCATTTATAATTCTTGTCTAAAATCTCAAAAACCCCAAAACATAACTCATAACCAATAACAAGACACTTTATTGTAATTCCTAGGGAGAACGACCCGAGGTTCAATACTTTGGTTTATAAATTTTAGTGGTTTGTACTAGTGACAAAAAACTTTTTGTATTAAAGGATTATTGATTGGTTTAGAAAATATACTTGCAACGAGAATTCATTTGTGAAATTCTATACCATCAAAAATCTAATCATCAAAATGGCGCCGTTGCCGGGGAATTGCAATGGTGTTATGTTATTGGTTATTGTACATATGTGAATAGTGTGAATATCTTGCTTTTTGCTTTATTTGCTAGTTGTAGAATTTTGTTTCTCTTGTTTTCTATTAGCTTTTGATTTTTGTTTTCTCTTTTTATCATGAATTCTCACTTTGGCTATGAGTGTGATTACAACTATATTGTAAGAAGTGGAGATTACAATGAAGAGATGTATCAAGAATGGGATATTCAAAGGTGGGAGGAGTCATATGCATATGATCAATCTTCATGGCAACAACCTCCACCAATGCATTATGAACAAGAGCCATTCTATGATGCATATCAATCCAATGGCTATGGTGAATCCACTTGTGACTTTCAAGAACCACCACCATATGCTTATGATCCATACCCTCAACATAACCCTCAACCATACTCACAAGCCCCTTCTTACCAACCACCTTCATATGACCCTAATCCATATTCATCCTACCAATAACCATATGAGCCATATGAACTACATATAGAGCCACCACCATTCCAACATCAACATTTTCAAGAGCCACCCCATCCATGTTATTACCAAGATGAACCACCTCCACTGTATGCAAATTTTCAGCCATAAGATGAATACTACATTCCACTATAACTGCCTATGGAAGAATGTTCATGTCCTTCAATCCAAGAGCCATATGATCCTACTCATGATATCCAAGAGGAACAAGAGTCGAGGGATCGTCTCAAGGAAACATTGGATCAATTTCAAGCAACCATGGAGTGTGTTGTGCAACAAGTGGAAAGAGACCTCCAATGGATGACATCCTTGGTGTTCTTGTTCAAGGACAAGAGGGGATGAAAAGGGATGTGCAACAATTCACGGCCGCCTTGGATGAGGTGGTAAATCGGTTAGCATCCCAATGCTTGAATACTCAAGGAACTCCTATGGCTACATGTGGAGGATTAAATGAAGAGCATAACATGAAGGAGCGATTGGTGGAGAATGAGGGAAGTTGCTTTGTATTGGAACAATTAGAGGAAGCTACAATTGTTGAAGAAGAGGAAGAGGTGGTTGAAGACTTAGGAGATGCAGAACCACCATGGAAACATAGAGTTGAAGAAAATCCCTCCAAGAAGATTGAATTTGATGTTGAGGAGGAGTGTTGACGTGAGCGGAAATTGGCAAATTAAGAATTAATTGTAAAGATAGCGTTGTGAGTACAGTCCTTAACCAGCAAAAATCCACTCGTCAATTTAGAAGGTTGTCGCGATATTGAAATTAAAATACTGGGAGTATGAATCCCAGGTCGTCTCCCAACGAGTTGCAGAAAGATGTGCTATTTTATTAATCAGGTATTTTCAAAAATGGTTGAGTTGATAAACAGGAAATTAAATCAGAGAAATTAGATAATTTAAATAAAAGCCTTGATTGGGAGTAGATTAGTTGGAAGCCCTATTCTTGTTGAAGTACTCTCAAGATTAATTGATAATTGAAGGTTGCTCTGCTTAGTTATCCCTTACTAGGTAGGGGAAAGTCAAGCAAGTTGGAAAGCTATTTCTAGTCACAAGTCCGAATCCTCTCCCTTGGGAAGGACTGGTGTCAATGACTGGAGGGTGATCCAACAATAAACCCAATTACAATTTTTCTCTTGAGTAATCCAACTCAATGTTTTCTTTCAATCATCTCCCAATCAAGTTATGGAACTACTCACTCATTATGTTTGTAAAATTCACGAAAAAAGAAAAGGAAATATTGGAAGACATGATAAATAATAATCAAAGGAATCTATTAAAAATAAAAATAGTTCTTGTATTAATAAATTCCAAAACTAATCCAATGTCAACTTCTGGAAAAATTAGGAATATGGAAGAGTAAATGAAAAATAAATAACAAGATATAATGACTGGTACCGGAGGTAGACTCTTCTCAAAAGCTAAAGCCAAAAGTCTTCAAATCCTAATTTATGAATGTCAAAGAGAGAAAACCTAGGGGAGGAGAAATTTCAGATCTAAAAAAAAACTAAAAATTATGCGGAATGAATTGTTGTTCCGTCTCCGCATGTTTCCTGGCTCTAATCTGTGTTTCTGGGCCAAAAACTGGGTTGAAATCCAGCCCAGAAACTCTGCCAGCGACTTTCGAAATTTTGCAAATCGCGCACGTCACGCGGCCGCGTCATCCATGCGTTCGCGTCACTCAGCGTTTCTCGTACCACGCGTGCGCGTCATTCATGCATTCGCGTTGTTCGTGCAGCTTCCAATCCGTGCGGTTGCGTCAGGCATGCGAGCGCGTCATGTGATTTCTTCCGTTTTGCATGGTCGCGTCATCCATGCGACCGCGTGACTTCTCGTTGGTCATCCCCTCAATTCTTTGTGTTCCTTCCATTTTTTCATGCTTCCTCTTCATTCCTTACGCCATTCCTGCCCTATGAAGCCTGAAACACTTAACACACAGATCACGGCATCGAATGGTACAAAGGAAGATAACAATATATAACTAAAAGATCTTTAGGAAGCAAGTTATCAATCATAGAATATTTTTAGGAAGGAATTGTAAATACATGCAAATCATATGAATAAGTGGGCAAAGACTTGATAAAACCACATAATCAAACACAATATGAATCATAAAATAGTGGTTTATCAAGTGTGCATAACCTCCAAAGCATATTCCATATGAAGAATTGGATGGGATAGAGCAAGAATTGAGTTCCATTGGAATTGAAGATCAAGCATCAAGTCCTAGTGGTGGAGAATCCTTTGAACTTGAAGAACCTTCTCTTGGTGCATTTAAAAATGTTATGGAGGTAAACTTCTTTCACCCTCCCAATTATAGTTTGATTAAGGGAAAAGGCTTAGATAGTATTGATGAACAAAGGATTGAATTAGAGAAATCTTGTGAAAAGGTGGAAGTCCTAAAAAATAGAAGGACGGGAGTTGGATATGCTTTGTCAAGATCCTTGGAAGATTCTTTACGTAGGTTGCCATCTACTCCTACATTTGAGTGGGTAAAACTCATTTCTATTAGCTTTATTGTCCCACTCGAATATGGCTTGCTTGAAACGGATGGTCAACTTAGAGCATTTTGTGGGATGAAGCGTAAAAGAAAGACGTTTCGTGGTTGGCGTTGCAAATCAAGGCTCATCATGGTTGATACTTCAAAGATTAGATGCAAAGGTAGGACTAATGCTCAACTAGAGGGGTCTAGGAGGATTGTTGGGCACTTCTTTGAGAATTCATCTTGCTTGCCACCCGGAAGGATTAATAATGATCAACTTTGAGACGGATGTGAAAATAAGGTGTGGGATCCCGGATTACAAGAAGAGGATCAACTTTGGGAGCCCCAAGCTTGTGAAGAACACTATCAAGACTTTGTGAAACTTATGTGAAATCTTGGAGCACAATGGAGAACCAAGCATTGGTGGATGTTCCAAGATGAGTTTAAGCATAAGCCACCTTGATGAGGAGCTCCCCATAAGTCCAACTTAAGGACAATAAATAAAAGTGCTAGGTGGGAGACACCCCACCAAGGTAAACTCTTTCCATTCTCTTGTATATATACTTAATAAGTGATATGAGTTGCCATTATAGGTAGTTTTCTTCTTTTCTATACTGTTATACATTTTGTTGTGATTCATAGGTTGTTGTAGTGTATTTTGATTAGTCTAGATTGTTGTTAAAGTAGGTTACTTGAAGTACAAGTTTTGTTTTTGAAAACTTTTTGAAAACTTGAAGATTTTTGTTAAATTTGAATTTTAGTTGCTTTAGAATGTTTATAGGTTAGGAGAGTGTTAAATTGTGTTCTTATGCTTCTTAGAAAAAAGCGGGCATCGGCGCGCAAGCACGCTGTGTGCGCGCGGGCGCGGATTGCAAACTTCCGCAACTCTTAGTACAAAAACCCGAGAGTTATGCGAGCTTTGTGCTGGCATTGTGCTGGGAGCATAATCTCATCCGCGCGTATGCGCGCTGTGCGCGCGCGCGTGGATTGTCCAGCGCGCTTACGCGCGGATTTGCACCCTGTTTTTCTCCTTTCTCCTTCCTCCTTCTTTTTTTCTTTTCTTCTTCTTTCTTTCTACTTTTTTTTTCTTCTTCCTATCTTGAAAATTTTTTTTAAATAAAATAAATAAATAAATAAATAAATAAAATTATTCTTTGCATTTTAATTTTGATTCTATAATTTGTTCTCATTTTATTTTCTAAGTTTCTCATTTTAATAATGGTGTTGAATTCTCTCACTCAATTGTTGAGAATTTCTTGCATTGTTTTGGTGCTTCATGACTTGTTACATTAATTGTAATATTTGTCCACACACAAGTTTAGTGCTTTAGTCCTTCCTAATTCATTATCCTTTGTTTTTGTACTTCTTCATCATTGAGTTAGGATGGGACCAAATGCTCTCATGCTTACCATTAATCTTGTTTGTGTCTATTCTTGTTTGATCTTGATGCTCAACATGCTTTTCATGCTTTGACTTTAGTCTTGCATCAAGTATTAGTTGATATGCCCTTTGCTTATATTATTTTCTCACTCACATGTTGTAGCTACCATGTAGTAGAGAACCATACCTTTATTTGGCATTAGCCCCCGCCTATGTTCTATTGACTTTCTTATCTTTGTTATAGGCTTAATTTTCTTTCTTTTTTTTTTCCTTTTAGTTTGGCCACCAAGAAGGAAGAAAAGGAAAAGCTTTTAAATGGGGCAATGAACAAGTCATCCGCACAACCTTTCGAAGAAGCTCATCAATTGTAGCAACCCATCCACCTTGCTCTTCTTTGCATGCACCGAGGACGGTGAAATCTTCAAGTGTGGGGAGGTCGTTCGACCGATCTCCATGGGTAACAATTTCCTTTTCAACACCAATTTTTTATTTTTTTTGTTAGATTAGCTATTGCATTGCATGATAGGTTGCATGTTAGTTAGAGTTTGTACATATTCTTACCACTTCTTTCTTATTAGGACTATTTGGTTATGGTGATGATTTCTTTTCCAAGAAATTATTTTTTTAGGGCACCCTACCAATTTGAAAAAAAATTTGTCGAACTTGCTTGAAAGAATTTATTTTGGAACATGGTTTTTGAGCTAAGAATACAAGCTTGTGAGATTTGAGCCTAATGATGTGGTTACATCTCATAACCACTTATTTTTCCTTCTTGTGTGTATTATTCTCTTTCTATGAATGTAATCTTTGATTTGTTTGATTCTTTATGTCCATTATTTTGTGTATTCATGCATTTATATGATTGAGGCCATCATTTCATTAACTCACTTACCCAAATAGCCTACCTTTTATCTTCCATTGTTAGCCAACTTTGAGCCTACGCTTAACCCACTTGTTCTTTAATTTAGCACATTACAAGCCTTAAAGCGAAAAACAATAAATGTCCTTAATTTGGATCTTTGATTAGCTTAGGCTAGTGTGTGTGAGTATCATTCAAGTGTGAGAAACTTGGGATATTGGTTGAGTTAAAAGGATGTTTTTGTTTTATATTTCTATATTTGGGAATCGGGTACATACTCATGCGTTAATTAAATGTAAGACCTTATGCATTGATAGTCTTGAAAGAAAGAAAAAAATAAGAAAAACGAAAGAAAAAGAAAAGAAAAAAAAAGAAAAAAATGTAGATATCAAAAAGAAAAGAAGAAAGAAAATAGAAAAGAAAGAAAAAGAAGAAAAAGAAAGCAATAAAAGGGGACAAAATGCCCCAAAATAAAGCTCAATAAAGAATCAATGCATAAGTGTTGTGAAATGAAAAGAAAATACATGAGTATGTGAAAAAGTGAGAAGAATGGGTAGTTAGGTTAGAACTTAATTGTATAGGATGTCATAGGTTAGGTGGGACGTTTAAGCTTATCAAAGATTCAAATTTCAAGCTCACTTGACCAAATATGCATCCTACCTTAACCCTAGCCCCATTACAACTAATGAAAATACCTCATGATATGTGTATGCATGCATGAAATGTATGTTGATTGTTAGAAGAAAAACAAATCTTAGAAAGCATGAAATAGAGGAGAATTGAGTGAATCGACCCTAAACACTTGGGCGAATAGAGTGCAAACACATCCGGTGAGGGTTTGATGCTCAATTACATATTTCCACATATAAGTATCACTTTTCATGCAAGTTTGTAAAAATATTTAAGAACTCAATCCAATTGTGGAGTAGACTTGCTAGTCCTTAGCCCTTGTGCATACATGCTTCTAGGGAATTGATTTATTTTGACCAAGCAATTGCATTCATGTAGATAGTGCATATAGGTAGATTGCATTTAGTTAGTTTTCATTGAATAAATGCCATACCCTTACTTCATTCTTGGTTTAAGCATGAGGACATGCTTGGTTTAAGTGTGGGGAGGTTGATAAACCCCATTTGTAGGGTTTATCTTGTATTGATTTTAGGAGATTTTAACACCTTTTACCCACATTTATTCAATGAATTAGCATGATTTTGTGATTGTCTCCTTATTTGTGCTTAGATATGAAAACATGCTTTTTAGGCCTTTAACTTGATGATTTTAATCTCCCTTTGATTCCACTAGATGCCTTTATGTGTTTGTTAGTGATTTCAGATTGAAAAGGCTAGGAATGGATCAAAGGAGTGAAGAGGAAAGCATGCAAAGTGGAAAAATCATGAAAAGCCAAAGAATTGAACTCGCCCATGGACACGCGCGTGCACCAGGCGCTTACGCGCACCTTGCGAATTACCCCATGGACGCGTATGCATGCTGTGCGCGTACGCGTCGATGTTGATACTTGATTTTTAAGTGAATTCGCATCCAACGAATTCTCAAGGGTTGTGGAGCCCAATCCCAACCAACTTTGGCGCCTAAACTACTATTTAAAGCCAAGGATTGAAGAGCAAAGGAGATTCCATCATTCACACTCATTAGGATTAGTTTAGTGTTAGTTTTAGAGAGAGAAGCTCTCACTTCTCTCTAGGATTAGGATTAGGATTAGGTTTAGTTCTTAGATCTAGGTTTTAATCTTTGCTCTCATCTACTTCTATCTTTCAATTCCTTGTTGTTACATTCATTCTTCTTCTATTCTTTTGTTGTAATCTCCTTTATGTTGCTTCCATATTTTGTTGTAGATCTACTTTTGTTCCTTCTCTTTTCTTTCAATTCAATTCAAGGTAATTCATAATAATTGTGTTTTTTTGATTGTTGTTATAAATTCCTTGCAATAATTGTTGTTAGATTTCATTGTTGTTGTTAATTTACTATGCTTTTTTTGTACTTTCCAAGTGTTTGATAAAATGCTTGGTTAGATTTTAGTATAGATTTTGTTCCTCTTGGCTTTGGTTGAGTAATTAGTGACTCTTGAGTTATCTAATTCCTTTGTTGATTGATAATTAGAAGTTGCTAATTGATTTGAATGCCTCTAACGCTAGTCTCTCCTTTAGGAGTTGATTAGGACTTGAGGAATCAAATTGATTCATCCACTTGACTTTCCTCCATGGTTAGAGGTTAACTAAGTGAGAGCAATGGACAATTTGTTGTCACAATTGAGGAGGATAATTAGGATAGGACTTCTAGTTCTCATATCTTGCCAAGAGTTTTGTTAGTTGTTAGTTTATTTTCTTTGCCATTTATAATTCTTGTCTAAAATCTCAAAAACCCAAAACATAACTCATAACCAATAACAAGACACTTTATTGTAATTCCTAAGGAGAACGACCCGAGGTTCAATACTTCGGTTTATAAATTTTAGGGTTTGTACTAGTGACAAACAACTTTTTGTATGAAAGGATTATTGATTGGTTTAGAAACTATACTTGCAACGAAAATTCATTTGTGAAATTCTATAGCATAAAAAATTTAATCATCACATCTTCATATCACATATACTCCAAGGTAATCTGATGAATTTTTCCGAAAGACTTTACATCCTTAGAGGTTAAGTGCCTCCTAAAATCGCCTTCCAGTAGGCCAGCAATCAAGCACAAACACACGATCTCAGGAGTTTGTATGTTAACTTTCAATTGTGCCTTATTGAAGCAAGCTAAGTAATCTGGGATGCTCTCTCCAACTCTTTGCTCTACGCCAAGGAACGAGATCGCGTGCTTGGCCTGAGTCCTTCTTGTGGTAAAGTGTGCTAAAAACTTTGTTTTAATGTCAGTAAATCAAGAGATGAAGTTGAAAAGCAATGTGTTGAACCAAGTCATTGCTGGATCTGACAACGTCATCGAAAAAGCCTTACACCAGATTGTATCTTCTACAGGTTCATCTTGGCCTCAAAAGCATCAACGTGCTCCTAATGATTCAATTTTTCGTCATTCTTCAAATCTGTTGGCTTATCAAAGTGCTAGGTAAGCGAACCTAAAAGACATGAAAAACAAATGGAGTTTGGCCCATAATTATATGCTCCCAAGTACCTCTATACCTTTTAGGACTCAGACTCCTTTGCAGAGTCGGTCTCTTTTTAAACTGCGCTGATCAGGACTCGTCTCTTTCTCACCTCCCAAATTCACAATGTCTGTTATTCCATGGAGGCAACTCCTTGTATCTTAGAGGTGAGGATGGCCTCCGCAGATCGTTACCTTATCAATGGTCAGAGATCCTTTTCTTTTATTCTATTTTCCGGTGTAATGTCATTAGATATTTAATGTCCTTAATATACGTTTTAAATATCTTAATATGTTGGTTAAGCGAGGTTTTGGTGTTAACTTCTTTTACAATATACTCTTTAACTCGTAACGTAATATTATTGTTTAATATGAATAAAGGTTTTAATTCTTGTCTAGAATAATTAATAAAAAATATATTTTATCCTATCAAATTTTATGAAATTTAGAATTAAATAAAGATCTGAAAAATTGGTCTAATCAAAATAAATCCAGCCGTGTACATTCCTCCGCAATAGCTTCAATACGTTGCAAACTAAGAGTCAATTTTGTGAGAGGTTTGGCATGTAAAGCGTGGTAAGCGAGATCAAAACCAGTTTTATATTTTAATTTCGCAAGAGATTTGAAATTCAATTTAGCTTGAACGTCTATTTTAAAGAGTAGAGTACAACGTTTTTCAATTAACAACTTGGCCAGCGGGCCACGAGAACCTCATATTATTGGAGAAAAAGAATGACAAGCAGTCAACCAGCAAGGTTAAAACTTAAAACAAAGAAAGGCTGTACTGTATATATTCTACTATTGTTATTTGGGAAAATACATGCCCAATTTGTCAACTGAAAATTTAAAAATAATAATTAAAGTGCACATTATCCCATTCATTTGAATAATTATCGCTACTGGACCAACCTGGAACGACGCGCAAGTCTTAACTATAACAAATATACAAATATAAGGCAAGCATATTATTGTTGTTGTTATTAGTCGTTAGACTTATGTAAAAGTTCGTGGATTCATCTCTTGGGTAGCGTTTTGTTTTCAGAGACAGGACACGGAGACATAGACAGCACATTCTTAAAAAGCGTTTGGAAGCAAAGACATGGACACTGAACATATTGTCTCCGGGACAATTTTTTATACTTTTGTGTCCACTCTTTTATGAAGGACAATGATGGACACGGGATTTGGAAGAGGGACACGGACTGTTTTTATGAATTTTTTTCTTTTTTGTCCATGGTGCTATTTTTTATTATTCCACTGTTATCCCTTTTTATTTTTCCTATTTTGCGTTGTTCTCAGAAAGTACCTTTTTTTACTCCATGCTCTTCTTCTATTTCTACGTTCTTTTTCTTTCTCTTTTTTTCTTTCTCAGATACTCTCTCCTTTTTATAAAATTTTTTATTGGATTGGATAATTTCTTTTTTCTTATCATTCTTACTTCAACATCATTTTAACCTTATATTATATTATTTGATTTGTAATAAAAATAATAACAAAAATAATTAGTCTGGAGACTTTTAAAAGATAAATATTATAAAGGTAAAATTGATATTTTAAAATGCTAAAAAATAATTTATAAATTGTAATTGATTTTATATAATTTAAAGAAAAATTAATTTTTTGAAAAGAAAAATAAAATTTTAGATAAAAAAAATTAATTTTCTAAATAAAAATAGATTTTTATATGTA
>NC_029775.3:31951644-31952192 GCF_000817695.3 Arachis duranensis
TTGTATTTTATGAAAATTTTAAATTCATATGTCTACGTATTTTATATTGTATCGTGATTCGTATCCGTATTAATATCCTTACATCATTGTTAAATATTTACGATATCATAAATTAATATTTAATAAAAAACATTTTTTAATAATTAATTATCTTTTTAAAAAATCTAAAGTAATATATATACATCTGCAATAACTAATTTAAAAAATACTTACTTAAAATAAAATGGCTGCAGGCTGCAGCAAGCTCTAGCTGCAATAAGGTGTGGGAGTGGCTGCGCTCAGAGTTTATTGTTTTGTTGTCTTCTTTTCGTTTTTGTCCACAAAACACACTGAAACTGAAACCGCAGAAACTCTGCAACCAAATCTCACCTGTCCTTTTGCCTCTCTCCTTTTCGCCATCTCATTTCGTCGTTTCTCTCTCTTGCTCTCACATTTTTTTTTCTTCTTCTTCCTCTCTCCTTTTACCACCTACCTACTAACCTACCTCACCCTTCCATCCTTTCTTTCCACAATTTCATCATATCCACCATTTCTTCTCTCTCTCTCTC
>NC_029775.3:31952235-31968733 GCF_000817695.3 Arachis duranensis
CAATTGCTAGTTTGTTAAATATCCAATTTGTTTTATTGGTGTGACTCAAACTAATACCTTATTCTGAGTTGTTATGTGTCTGCTGAGTTTTTCGTTATAGAGGTGGGGTTTTGTGATGGTGATACTGATGTTGATGATGATGATGATGATGTGATTGTTGTTTTTGCCGAGATTCACGTGGATGTCACTGTCAACATCATCGCCTCTATTCTCAAATCTGAATTCTTTTCCGCCTTTGGTTCAAGATACATAGCTCTTGTTTCCTTTTCTTCCTTTCCTCTGTTTCTCTTCTTTTTCAATTCTAATACTAATAACATGCAAGGTTTAATTGATCTCTTGTAAGTGATACTTTTTTTGTTGTCTCGAATTCAAACAAAAATTGATGCATTGGATGGAAAGGTTTAACTTTAAGATATCATCAAATTCCATAGGCTTGAAATGTGTGTTTGTGCTTGTTGCTGTTTTGATTCTTAGAGCATTGTTGCTTCCTTCAATCCCTGGCTTAGTTGGCAGGGCTGAATGGGGCAACATTGTTTATATTCGCAATGATTCACAGTCTGGAATCGCAGTTAGGCAAGACAATAAGTTCTTGGAGGTTCCTCAGATTGTGTGGGGACTAAACAACCAGAAGATTGCATTTGCAAGGGCTTGTCTCACTGCTCGAATGCTCAACCGAACTCTCTTAATGCCTAGCCTTAGTGCCTCTCTGTTTTACAAAGAGATTGATCTCTTGCAACCCATTTCATTTGACAAGGTTTTCCAATTTCAAAAGTTTAATGAACTTTGCAATGGCTTTGTCCGGTTGGGGAGATACTCGGATCTCTCGAATCCAACACAAGTTCTTGAATTGCAGAAAGGGAATGGTAGAAAGTGGACACTGGAGAGGGATTTGGAACAATTGAGAGAGCATAGCAAAGGGAAATTCGATAACTATCAAGTGATTCGAATAATTGGGAAGAATCCATTCCTATGGCACGATCACTGGCCGGTGAGGGACTATGCTAAGGTTTTTGAGTGCTTGGTTTTGGTGGATGAGTTTACTAATGAAGCAGATAGAGTTGTGTCTAGGATTAGAGCAGTTTCATTGCAGCCTCTACCATATGTTGCTGTCCACATGAGAGTAGAAATTGATTGGATGATTCATTGTAAGAAATTGGAACAGAGGCTAAACACAAATCAAATTTGTAGCAGCAAGGATGAAATCATTCAAAGAGTTGCTAACATTGAAGGTTTGAAGACTCCGGCCGTTGTTTACCTCGCCGTAGCCGATAAACTCCTTCGAAATTCTTCGGTGTTGGAAGGTTGGGGAGAAGGATTTCTACCGTTTGAGAAAAAGAAACTTGGTGTGGAAGGAATTTATAGCAAATATCCATATCTGATCCAATCTGCAATTGACTATGAAGTTTGTTTGAGGGCTGATATCTTTGTTGGGAACAGTTTCTCTACATTTTCAAGTCTCATAGTTCTTGAGAGAACTCAGAAGATGATCAAAAAGGGTGAAAGTGGAACCAACAACATAACATGGCCTTCATATGCATATAACATAAAAGGAGAATCAAATGGCCCCAAGAGATGGATCACAAACATGTCTGATTTAAACCTTCAAGCAATTAGCTATGGCACTACTCACATATCTTCTTGACAATTCCTTTCTTTCTATTCTTAATTTCTCTTTAGCATGTCTTCTGTTTGTTTATTAACTTGTTAATGTTTTGTGTATAATTTCTTGTATAAAAGTTTCTAATGATTTTTGTGTGAAGTGAAGTGGGGTAGAGGGCCATGCTTCACTTTCAAGTAACTATAGACGTGTATCTCATGACCAAACGCTCTTTTAGTTAATGTCAACTTCTTGATGTTGCCAATTCTCACGGCATATATTATATTATTAATTAAATAGAAGAATGTTATATGTATCATTTTTGTATATTTTTTATATTAGAAATAATTGATAAAAAATGGAGAAAAAATAAAATGTTTGTTTTTTATACCATAAAAAATAAAAAAAATTATACAAACATCATTTTTCTTATTCAATGTGTATTGTTTGGTTCACATTGTCCACTTTCATGGAACGAACCCCCAATATTTAATTTGATCTCACTTCTTTTTAGGATAAATATAGGAGTATTAGGTAAGTTTATTAATAAATATTTGTTTCTCATCATTATCTACATGTGAAGGAGAGTTTCGCTGTAAAGATGGCTTGCTACTTCAAATTGAGTTGTCAAAGAAAAATGAATTAATTTGATATTTTTTTTTCCAATTATCTAGTGTCTTTTATTTTGATATCAAAATTGCTGAATTTATTTTTTTAAGTAAATATTAAATATTTAAAAATTATATATTTTTTATATTTTTAAATTAAATATTAATTTTTAACTTTGTACATAATTTGTTGAAAGTTTATGTTTCTTAGAAGCCTAAGGTCAGGAAAAGACGAACATTCCCTTTTACAGTCTGTTTATACTTTACTTTTGTTCCCTTCATCCTCTTTTGTCGTTTTCTTCTTCTTCTTTTCGATATTATTGAAGATGAGAATGAGCTATTCATGAGTGTCCTAAGTTTTCAGTCTCAATACTTGCCTTTAATATTTGTGGTCACCTTGACCCACAAACCCAGGTGTATGTACCATGATTTGTCTTCCAAAAACATGAATCAATCCTTTTAGAGAGACAAAAAAGGACAAAAAATCAGTTATTAACTTGGTATTATATAAAATTAAATATTGAATATAAAAAAAATTATTATATTCTTATAAAAAATTGATAAAATAATATGTATAAATATATTTTTTTATTTATAAATAAAAAGGTTTGAAATAAGAGTAATTTTTGAAAATATTATGTAGCATGAGAAATCGTATTAACTCATATTTTATTCATCAGTAAAATAAATATGGATTTAATTTAAAGTGTGAGTTAGCAATGTATTCATATTCAATATGTACATTTACAACATGTTTCATAAACTTATCATATGCAACTGCTAGTGTTGTGAATGTAATAATGAGATTATGAGGGGATGTACAAATATAGGAGTATATGTCTGTCTTTCATCTTCGTTTGTGGAGTTTGTTTCCTTTTTTAATGACAACTAAGGACGGTTCATCTGTAAATTTGTGCTCACTTATTATATGATTAATGAATGTATGTTAGGCATATCAAAATATTTTGTTGACATATGAAGTTTAACTTCAATTATTAAATATTTATTACTCAAATTTTTTTTAAATATTTTTATATATTATAAGATTTAATGTTTAATTCATCTAGTTAAGTAGTTTTCCTTCATCATCTAATAGTAATGATACTATTTCTACATCTGATTGTGTATCCCTATTCGTCCTACTCATCTTACTGATTATTCTATTTCTACAATTCCGATTGGTGATATTAAGTATCCATAAACTCTAGCAGTTCCTACTTCCTACTTCTTTTCTTCTTAACACTCACTCGATGATAACTAGCTCCAAATCTGATATATATTTCTAAACCCGCAAACTTGTATCTCGGAACAGACACTACAACTTCCATTAAGCCATCTTCCTCAATGAATTAAGCTTTCTATCAATGGATGGCAGGCCCTCAACATCCATGAAACTTAGGAAAAGATCTAGGTTTTCCCATCGTACAGGGACAAGGAGACCTTCCAATTCATTTTTGAAAAGGTCAATAGCCGGCTTTCGGGGTGGAAAGCAAACCTAATTAAATTTTTCGGTGGAAAAGAATTTCATCAAACTGACAGCGTGGATTATGATCAGATTTTTAGCCTGATAATTCGTTGCTCCATTATTTGATTAGTTCTCAGATTTGCTTTATCGAAAGGGTGACAATTTAGACAATTCGATTTTCACTACTTTTGCGTAGTCAAATTATAAATTAGCAGGGATATATCTTATCTTTTGATGAATTTTTTCGAGCTTTCTCTTTCCGTAAAGTTATATCTCGACTTGAGCAAAATAAAGGAGGTGTAAGTACTTGCAAAAGGCACCTCCAACGCTCAAATTAAGGAATGGATTATCAAATTGTATTCATATGTCTAAAAGTGCCTTACTTTCCTTTTTATAGAATGGAGTATCCAATAATTCTATTTTGAATATTTTTTTAATGAAAAATAATGATGTATTGAGACGTTTTTATTTGGACGACCGTTTACTAGTAACCAATCTTATAACGTCTATCGCCGAGTTATAGCACATGGCCGAATTATAATAGTCATATCATAGCCCCAAACTCAGCCTAGTGAGTATTTTAATAAAATAGGTTGAGCTTTAAATGATTGGGTATAATTCGGCGTGATATAACTAAGGAGCTCCAGTTCGACATATTTTATTAAATAAAATACATAAGTAATTAAATGAAATAAATGCTGAAAATAAAAAGGTCTTGTCAGTCAGAAAGGAAAAGCCGTTGCAGTTACGAATGAATTGGTAGCCGTTGATTTGAGAGAGTGAAAAAGGGTGTAATTTATTGTAGAAAGGAACTAAACCGGTTTCATTAAATATGCTTTTATGCTTTGTTGGCATCCGGAGAGGTATCATAAAGTTAACTTCTTTTGATGAAAACATGTTGAAAAAAGAAGGTTTGAAGAGATGAGTAAAAGAGGTTAGTTTCAGACTCTGTCATTTGCATTTTTGTATTTATTTCTTTCTTCATATTTCTTTTTGTTTTCAGAAAACGATGGATAAGAAAAAGAAAAAAAATACAGAAGGTTGATTATGACGGTTTGTATAAGTGGGTTGATGATGATGTTAAAATACAGGATTCTCTGTTTATGGATGGAGATAATGTAGGTCAGATAGATGCAAAAAAAATAGTGAGAGAGGGTTCAGGTGTTTAGGTTGAATTATTGTCATGCACTAGGGCAGAACGTGTGTTTCATAGAAAGAGTGATTTTGAATTTTTCTACATGCATAGTTGTGTATTAGAGAAACTTCATGTGAAGCTTCCGTTTACGGATTTTGAATATACAGTGCTAAAACAACTAAATTGCGCTCCATCTCAGTTGCACCCAAATGATTGGGCGTTCCTGAGCTGTTTTGAAGTTTTAATGGAATTTTTTGAAATAAAATCTTCAATGAAATTGTTCTTTTCACTATTTCAAGTCAAAGGGGTTTAGAAAGAAATTTGGGTAAACATGATAGTTTCATTGGATTTTCGATTTTCAAACTTTATCAATCTTCCTTCAAAGATTTCAAAGAAATGTTTTTAAAAGTGAAATCGGTTAATAAAAATTTTCCTTTTTGCTTGGATGAAAATCTGGGTGAGAAGTTTCCTTTTTAATGGTGTTGCCAACCACAACATATTTTATGTCCGGAAGAAATAGATCTGAGGAGTGAATGTATAATCAATTTTTTGGTGGAGCCTATTGATCTAAATAATTTAATATCTATTTTTGAGTTGCTCCCGTGATAGGTGGATAGTGTGGCTGTGGTAAACTACCTCGGTAAGCTATCACAGATTATATATATTTCTATCAAATGGTGTTTGTTTTGAAATGGTTTGTGCATGTTGTAGGTGGAAAATATCCTGGGATTTTGGCTGCGACTCTAAGAGCCCGCCTTAAAACAAAGAATCCCAAGAAGGATGGTTGATGCACCACTATTTCGTGGTACATCTTGTGCTTAATTGAGTGGATTTTATCCATTAATCTCACACTTATTCATAGAAATCGCATGTTTTACATTTTCCTTCCTGATTTTGTGCTATGATTGGAAATATGCTTCTTTGGCCTTAATTTTCCTAATTTTAATCCTCTCTTATTATCATTTGATGCCTTGATATGTGTGTTAAATGATTTCAGGGTTTATAGGGCAGGAATGGCTTAGAGGATGGAAAGGAAGCATGCAAAAGTGGAAGGAATACAAGAAATTGAAGGAACTACTAATGCTGTCAACTCTGACCTCTTCGCATTCAATCGATCATAACTTGAGCTACAGAGGTCCAAATGAAGCGGTTCCAGTTGCGTTGGAAAGCTAACATCTGGGGCTTCAAAATAATAGATAATTTGACATAGTGGCCATACAGCTAAATGACGCGCACGCGTCGTTCTGCGAAAAATTCAGTGGCCTGTACGTATCAGAATTCGCCCCCAGCGATTTCTAGGCTGTTTTTGACCCAGTTTTCGGCCCAGAAAATACAGATTAGAGGCTGTAGAGTGGAGGAATCATTCAAACATCACACACTTCACATTCAAATAATTTTAAGTTTTTAGATGTAGTTTTCTAGAGAGAGAGGCCCTCTCCTCTCTCTAGGTTTTAGGATTTAGGATTTCTCTTAATTTTAAGTTTATTTCTTCCCAATTCCAGGTTCAATGTTCTTTCAATTTAGTTTCTCTTCTACTCTCATGTTAGATTCGATTTTTCTTTTAATACAATTTGAGGTATTTCAGACTTATTGCTTCTTCTATTATTTGTTATTAATTGATGTTTGCGATTGGTTGTTTGGATTTAATATTCCTTACTAGTTTTCTATGTTTTTATGTTGTGCCTTCCAAATGTTTGATAAAATGCTTGGTTGGATTCTAGAGTAGATTTTTATCCTTTTGGCCTTGCTTGAGTAATTGGTGACACTTGAGTTATCAAACTCCTTTGTTGATTGGTAATTGAAAGTTGATGATTGGTTTGGATCCCTCTAAAGCTAGTCTTTCCTTAGGAGTTGACTAGGACTTGAGGAATCAAATTGATTAGTCCACTTGACTTTCCTCCATAGTTAGAGGTTAACTAAGTGGGAGCAACGGACAATTCTCATCACAATTGATAAGGATAGCTAGGATAGGACTTCCAGTTCTCATACCTTGCCAAGAGCTTTTCTAGTTATTAGTTTATTCCGTTTGTAATTTATTTTTTCTTGTTCTCTTATCCAAATCCCCCCCCAAACATACTTTTCCATAACCAATTATAAGCACACTCCCCTGCAATTCCTTGAGAGACGATCTGAGGTTTAAATACTTCGGTTATCAATTTTATTAGGGGTTTGTTACTTGTGACAACCAAGTTTTTGTACCAAAGGATTTATGTTGGTTTAGAAACTACTTTCAACGAGAATTTATTTGTGAAATTCTAGACCACGCAAAAATCCAATCGTCAATGGTTCATCGTCGAAACCTGCCAAAGGGGATAGGGAAGGTGAGGTTGATCAACCAAAACCAGGGAGAAGGAAAATCATCTTTAAAAAGAGGAAGTCCGAGCCTGTTGATTTAGATGTGTCCGACGATTTGATGGAGAAGGAAATTCCTTTAGAGGAGCTTAGTACGTTTGTGAATAGCCAACAAAAGTTGCTTGCTTTTTTTTTTTTTGAAAAAGGTGATGGTTTGTCATTGTGGGACAAAAAGATCCCTTATATGGTTGTTGCTGATGAGATGTTGCTGTCATCAGCTGATGTGACTTTGGTTGAAGAAATTGGCAATGTTGCTGTAGATCAATTTTTGTAGGTTTGATTCTATAGTTTCATTTACTTAGAATATGGTCTGCAATATAACTATTTTTTTATAGGTTCTTGGACTCCGACTAGCTAGCATTGGTCAGAGTAGGAAAGTAAAACATAAGAAATTGTTAGGAAAAACAGAGGAGATGGCTAGTTTGAAAGAAGACCTGAATTTGAAGAAGGACGTATTAGCAGAGATGAAAAAGAACTTGGTAGAGAAAGAGGAGGAGCTCAACTCAGTCAAGAGTAAGTATGAGAAGGATTCAGAGATCACAAAGAAAAAAGAAAGTGAACTTTCTAACTTACAGAATTAGATTATTGAGGTGACGGTTAAATTGAAGAATTCTGAGAAAAATCGACAGACTGAAATTCTGGATGCATTTACTTAGGGTTTTGAGGAGCAGTGATGCAGGCCAAGATTTTAGTTGCTAAATGGGATTTTTCCCAGATGGACCCAGGCAAAGTTGTTCGTGAAGGGCTTTTAGTTGATGATGAAAAAGCTGCGGAGGAAGGAGATGAAAATGTGGCAGACTAACTTGTTATTAGAATTTTTTGTTTGTGTTTTTTGTTATCTTGTTTAAAGATAACTGTTTGATCTTTAGAACTTGCTAAAAACTGGTATTGTGTATTCCTATGAATTTTTTGCATTTCGATCAGTTTTTTATAAGAATCTAGTTTTATTTGATTCTGATAGATTGTATTTTGTTTAGATTGAATATTTGATATTTTGAGGTATATACCTAGGGTTTTTAGAGATTGGTGGTCAATGATTTGAAGGTAGTGACCAAAGAATTGATGTGTTTGATTGTTTGATTTGAGGTAGTTGGTATTATGCTATACCATAATTGATACCATATTGTTTGAATTTTGCGGTATTTCGGATAGAAAATTTATTGAGTTGGTAGAGGCACCTTATGCCAATTTGTGATTTGGTCACAATTGAATAAATATTGAGCTTTTGTATGTTAGAGTTAAGAGCAATTTACATAAAATGTACTAGTCATTTAGGAAGTATAACTTGAATTGAGAAAGGCATGTAATCAGTAAATAAATCAGAAATTGGAACAAAATGTTTAGAGACATTTATTGTAAAGGTGCAGGTAGGCATGCCTCATTAAAACCTCTCCAAACAAAACCCTGTATGAAAAAAAATTTGTGAGTAAGAAAAATGGTACAAGCATGTCCCTGTCTTTTAACTATAATAATGCTTTAACGAAGAGATAGTCCAAGTATTACGTAAAGTTGTACCATCCAAAGATTGTAGACGATATGCCCCATTTCCTAGAACTTCAAGAACTCGGAATGGGCCTTCTCAATTTGCGGTTAGTTTTTCATGTGATGAAGGTCGTCTAGCCTGTTCAGTTTTCTTCAGTACTAGGTCATTTGTTTGAAATGATCGGGGATTGACTTTTTTATTGTGTCACCGAGCTATGTTATGCTGCATTGTTCGGTGACGGAGTGTTGCGATGTCTTTGATTTCTTCAACTGTATCCAGATCTATGCGCCAGACTTCAGTTTGATCGTCAATCTAAGTCGTAAGGGAGGACTGAGAGATCTCTAAAGGGATCATAGCTTCAGATCTATACACTAATATGAAAGGTGTTTCTCTTGTAGTTGAATGAATAGTAGTATTACATCCCCATATAATTTTTGGTATGAGTTCGCCCCAGAGTTCTTTGGCATCATTTAGTTTTTCGATAAGGCATGTAAAATAACTTTATTGGCTACTTCTGCTAAACCATTTGTTTGTGGGTGCTCCACTGAAGCGAAGTGTTGTGTTATTTTCAAGTTCTGCAAAAAAGAGGTGAATTTTTTATCGGCAAACTGGCGACCATTGTTAGTGATGATATGCCGAGATATATCGAATCTACATATGATATATTTTCAAACAAAGAAAATCATTTGTTGAGACGTTATTTTGGCCAAAGGTTGAGCTTCAATCCATTTTGAAAAATAATCAATAGCAACTATTAGAAATTTTACCTGGCCTAGTGCTAATGGGAAAGGGCCGAGTATATCAAGCCCCATTGATAAAAAGGCCAACATACTTTAGAATAATGTAATACCTCGGCTGGATTGTGTATAATTGCAGAGTACTTTTGGCAATTACGTCAAGCTTTTACTTTGGCATTGCAATCTTGCTATAATATCGACCAAAAGAATCTGGCACGAACTATCTTAGAGGATAGGCTCGAGCTCCAACGTGGGTTCCACAAATACCTTCATGAGCTTTTGCTATAGCTAGGCCGGCTTCTGACCTGGAGAGACATTTTAACAAAGGACGAGAAAAACCTCGTCTATATAGAGAATTGTTGAATATTGTAAAGAAAGATGCTTGTCGTCGGAATTTTCGAACATTATTAAGATTTTGTAGGATATTCCCGGTTTTAAGATACTGGATATAGGGCTATCGCCAATCTTCTTCCTGAGTGACACTTAAAACTTCGGTTAGAGTGATACTTGGTGTAAGCAAAGTAGATTGATAAAGAGAATAAATCTGTGATTGTGTGCTTTTGAGTTTTGATAAGATATCAGCTCGGTGATTTTTCTCCATAGGTATGTGATGGATTTCAAATTTAGAAAAATTAGAAATCAATGATTTTACAAAGGCCAAGTATTTTGTTAATAAAGGGTGTTTGACAGAAAAAGTTTGTTTACCTGTTGTACGACTAGTAGAGAGTCACAATATACATTTAGTTCCGAGATGTGTAGATCAATTGCTAACCTTAAGCCCGCAATTAAAGCCTTGTATTCTGTTTGGTTGTTGCTTGCTTTGAAAGAGAGGTGTAGAGAATGTTCAAGGACAAATCCGTTATCCTTTTCAAGTAGGATTCCAGCACCACATCCTTGAGGGTTGGATGCTCCATCCACATAAAGGGTCCATTGCATGTGATGCTCATCCAAATTTGGAGCAGTAAACTCGGCGACGAAGTCTACTAAATACTGTGACTTAATCAGTCCTCTGCTTTGGTATCTGATGTCAAATTCAGAAAGCTCCACGGATCATTTGATAAGTTGGCCAGCCAGTTCCGGTTTATTGAGGACCTGTCGTAGTGGTTGGTCGGTTCGAATGTTGATGACATGACTCTGAAAGTATGGTCGGAGGCGTCTAGCCGAGAATACCAATGCCAGGGCTAGCTTCTTTATCTTCGAGTAGCGAAGCTCGGTATGTTGCAATGACTTGCTCACAAAGTAAATAGGTCGTTGCATTTTGTCTCTTTTTGTAACAAGAACAAAGCTTATAGCCCAGTCAGTAATTGATAGGTAAAGATAAAGCTCTTTTCCCTGAACATGCTTTTGTAAAATTGGGGGTTTTGAAAGGGTAGCCTTTAGATTAGAAAAAGGATTTTCACATTCATCATTCCAGTTGAACTTGTTTTTCTTTCTCAATGTTTGGAAAAAACAAAAAGACTTAGAAGCTAAACATGACAAAAATCTAGAGAGGGCAGCAAGTCTCCTTGTTAGACATTGTACTTCCTTGATTGTTTGTGGGCTTTTCATTTTCAATATTGCTCGGCGTTTGTCAGAATTGACTTCTATACCTCGGCTTGTAAGCAGGAATCCTAAAAACTTGCCTCCTTGTACTGCAAAGGCACATTTCTCTGGATTTAGCTACATGTTATAGCATCTAATTTGATTAAAAATTTTAGTGAGGTCGTCAGCATGCTGGTTGCCGAGCTTTGTTTTTGCCACCATGTCATCAACATAGACCTCCATGTTTTGTCCTATATAGTTTGCAAATACCTTATCCATGATGCGCTGGTAGGTTGCGCGCATGCGTTCTTAAGTTCGAAAGGAATGACTTTATAGCAATAATTACCATATTCAGTTATAAAGGCAGTTTTATTTTTATCCGAAGGTTGAGTTAGGATCTGGTTATATCTAAAATATGCATCCATAAAACTTAATGTTGCGTAACTAGAAGCATTATCTACTAAAGAATCAATAGAGGGTAAAGGACAAACATCTTTTGGACATGCTCTGTTGAGATTGGTGAAATTAACACACATGCGTCATTTACCATTGTGTTTTTTTTTATCATTACCACGTTAGCCAACCATGCTGTGAATCTGATCTCCTGTATGAAGCCGACATGATGAGTTGTTTTGTTTCCTAAAAGGATGCTTGCTTTTTCTCAATGCCAAGGTTGCGTTTTTTCTGGGCTATAGGTTGAGCAGATGGATTGAGTGCCAACTTGTGAAAAATGATCAAAGGATCAATCCCAGGCATATCAGCATGGGTCCATGCGAATAGATTGGCATGTTGTTGTAAGAATTGTTAAATTGTACTCTTTTCCTCCTGGCTTAGAGTTGTACCTACATAAGTAAATTTGTTAAGGTCGTTAGTGAAATATACTTTTTGTAATTCCTTCGTTGGTGTTGGTCGTTTGATGAATCCGTATTTGATGATGATTTTTTTGTTAGAATTGAACGGATTTTATTACATAAACTTGCACTTATTCCCTTGAATAGCATGCTTTTGAATTTTCATTCCAAATTGTGCTTGATTATGAAAACATACTCTTTTGTGCCCAATTTGATATATTTCATTCCAATTACCTTCCATTCGATGCCTTTATCTTGTTTGTGAGTGATTTCAGGTGTATAAGGTGAGAATTGTTTGGAGAAAATGGAAGAAGAGCATGCAAAGTGGAGGAAGCATGAAGAATCAAAGGAGATGAGTTCAGAGACGTGTGCATACACACAGCCTCTTGTGCGTATGCACAGGAGCCCAAGCAGAGCGCATGGATCATTTTGAGCGCGTCATGTGTCCAGCTAAGCATCGCCTAGTGTGCGTGCGCACAGCCTTGTGTGCGTACGCATAGGAGGGAATTTTCGCAAAGTGTGTGGACGCACAGGTGTGCGTCTGCACAGGTGTCCGCGCATGACTTTATTAAAGGAGCACGTGACTCGTGATTTGAGGGCTTTGGAGGCCCATTTCTAAAGTCTCTTAGCTCTTATTGGAGGGGGAATGAAGGACACAACATAGCATATCATTAGTATAGTTTAGGAGTAGTAGTAGAGGTTTTTTAGTTTTAGTTTTCTCTAAGTTTTTCATCATCTCTACTAGGGTTTCTATTAGGGTTTTATATACAAGTGCCATTTCCATTTTTGATCTTGGATTTCGCTAATCTCATTGTAAGTATTCTCTTATTCTTACTCTTTGTAGTTACATTGTCATTACTTTTTCTTCTATTTCGAGTTATAGTTCAATTTCACTTCTCTTTTGCAATTTCAATTTCTTGTTGATGAATTTGATGTTTGATGTTTGTTATATGCTTTCTTATGTTATTCTTGTTGATTGAGATCAATTGTTGCTTTTAGTTTCAAATCTTTTCTCATTTTTCTCATGATTAAGCTTTTTGCCCACCAAGTGTTTTACAAAATGTCCAATATGGTTTTAGGCTAAATTTTTGTCTCTTGGCTTGGGTAAAGTAAGCTATTGGGTTCCTAGAGTTGGAATGTCCAACATTTAGTGTCAATTCTTGGATTGTTAATTGTTCTTGTTCCCACTAACGCTAATTTGTTGCTAAAGCAATTAGCAAGCAATTTAGGATTTGTGGGTTAAGAACACTTATGCTCATTTAACTTACCTTCCGATGTGAGGGTTGATCAAGTGAGACTAATCCATCATAATTGTCATAGTTGTGGTTCCAACAAGGAAAGGACCCTTAGCTCACTCCAAGCTAAGACCCATTTCTTATGCTTTCAACCTTTCATACATTGCTATGTTAATCTCTTTTATACTTTACTTGTTCATATTACATAGTCGGTTCTTTAATTTCTTTATTAGTTCAATCATTACAATTTTGCATGTTCTTTTATTGCTTTATATGTTCATTTCTTCATTGACAACCCCTTGATCACTACAATTGGAAATTGCACACTCATTGCCCTCAAGTGATTCCTTGGGAGACGACCCGGGAGTCAAATACTCTCGGTTTTAAATTGGTTTTGAGTTATGTCACATCTTATGAAATTCCAATTTGATCGGTGGCCGATTGTTGGGTTTGGTCTATGCTTGCAATGTTAACCCTCTTTTAGTGTGAAAAAATCCAAACATATGCAATTTGGCCGTCGTCATCGCTCAAGGAACTCGACTCTTGGATCAAGGTCTGCTAGTGCTGGGAGCTCGTCAGAATTATGGACATTGTTCACTTGGGCTCCTATAGCTCGATTTGGTAATTTGAGACTGATGTTGTAGCATTGACGGTCTTCACGATGGTTACTGTGAACAGTTGCAATGTGGTCATCCTACACAGGGAACTCAACACAAAGATGAATTATAGATACTATAGCGCTGAACTTATTTAGAAAAGGTAGGCCAAGTATTAAATTGTAAGGACTAAAATAATCAACAAATAAATATTTAACGTCAAAAGTTTTGGATGAAGGATGGTCACTCAATGTGATTTGTAACCACAGAGATCTCAATACCGGGACATGTTTACCTGAGAACCCTACCAGGTCTCCAGTAGAGGGTTGGAGTATGTTATTGCTCAGCTTCATTTTCTAGAATGTAGAATAGAATAAAACATCTGCACTGCTTCCAGGATCGAGCAATACTTTTCGTACCAAAAGGTCTCCCAGATGGATAGAAATAAAAATCGGGTCATCCAAATTTGTGGTGTTTGCATTGAAATTGGATGGATGGAATGTCATTTGTGAAAAATGAAAAGGTGGCTGGGTTTCATTTAAACTTCCTTCAACCGAGAACATAGCTCGGTATGTACATTTTCAGGTAGAGCTTGAGCCTCCCCCTCCTGCAAAACCTTCAGATATTCAATTAATGATTCCTCGTGGGTGGTCAGGATGAGTATGAGGCATTTTTTCCTTATCTCGAGAATATTGTTCTGCAGAGGTGTGGTCGGCAAATGATGTGGCGCATTTTGAATGTGGCCACTGATGTATTTGTCTAAATGGCCTTACTGAGCTAATCGCTCTAACAAATCCTTGGTGATCACACACTCGTCAGTAGTGTGTCCATGCTTTTGGTGGAAGGTGCAATACTTGGACTTAACCACATTCTTCGTTTCTTGATAATTATTGGCCTTCCATGGAGGCTTGATGAGCTTTCCATTTAGGACCTCTCTAATTATGTCGTCTTTCTTTGTGTTGAACTGCGTATATGAATAATAACAGGGAGTTAGCTTAAAGTTCTTCTAGTTATTCTGAGCTTTATCCTCGTCCTTGTTACTGTGGGTTTTTTTTATTTCTGAGCTTGACGAAGCTCCTCAATCTCCATTTGACCTTTGGCTTTCTCCTTGAACTCGGTGAGTGTTTTTGGTTTTGCTACCGTAATTGCTTCTTGGAATTTTCCTAGCCAAAGTCCGTTTTTGATGGCATGTAGATGCACCTCAGGGGTAAGGTAATTGCTACCTTTGTAAAGCAAGTAATATAGTCTTTTTAGGCTTTCATTTTGTCCTTATGTGATTGTATTCAGATCACCAGGATCATGTAAGTAAATAGAAGATGCAACGAACTGATCTTCAAAAAGTTTTGCCAATTCCTGAAAATGAGAAATAGAATCTTCAGGCAAAGAATAAAACCAATCAAGAGCAGAATCGTCTAAAAAAGTAGGAAAACAACGACATAAAAGAGGGTCAGAAGCACCGTTTACAATCATTATAGATCAAAATTTCTTGATGTGCTTTCTTTGGTCGCCCAACCCATCATAAGGAGTTAAGGTCGTTGGCAGAGTGAACCATTTGGGCATTTTAAAGTTCATGACATCAGCAATGAATGGACCGACAACATTGTCCATTCATTCTCATCATTAGCTCGCCGACCTTCTTTGTGCCGCTGAGTTTCAGAAACGTATGTTGGATCAGATTCGTGTTCCTCATCTTCTACTCGTTCATTATGATCGTCATTATTTTCAATTCGAGCATTGGTCAACTCGACAATTTGATTTGCCATTCTTTGATTTTCTTATGCCATGCACTGATTAGCCTGCTGTAACTCAGTTACCATTCGAAGTAGCTCGGAGGGTGTTGGAGGAGGTTGATCAATGGTGCACGAAATTGCAATCACACTTTTGCAATTCGCACAACTAACCAGCAAGTGCACTGGGTCGTCCAAGTAATACCTTACGCGAGTAAGGGTCGAATCCCACGGAGATTGTTGGTTTGAAGCAAGCTATGTTTATTTTAAAAGAGATCAATTATAATTATCAGTTTGAATTACTAAAAAAATAAAAGAGCATGAAATAATTACTTGTTGTGCAATAATGGAGAATATGTTGGAGTTTTGGAGATGCTTTGTCTTTTGAATTCCTATAATAAAATATTCAACTCATGCAAAAGTGCAAAATTCCTTCCATGGCAAGCTCTATGTAGGGTGTCACTGTTGTCAATGGCTATTTCCCATCCTCTCAGTGAAAATTGTCCAAATGCTCTGTCACAGCACCGCTAATCAGCTGCTGGTTCTCGATCATGTCGGAATAGAATCCATTGATTCTTTTGTGTTTGTCATCACGCCCAACACTCGCGAGTTTGAAGCTCGTCACAGTCATCCAATCCCAGAATCCTACTCGGAATACCACAGACAAGGTTTAGACTTTTCGGATTCTCATGAATGCCGCCATCAATTCTAGCTTATACCACGAAGATTCTGGTTAAGGAGTCTAAGAGATACTCATTCAATCTGATGTAGAATGGAGGTGGTTGTCAGACACACGTTCATGGATTAAGGAAGGTGATGAGTGTCACGGATCACCACCTTCTCCATAGTTAAGCGCGAATGAACATCTTAGATAGGAACACGCATGTTTGAATGGAAAAACATAAATAATTGCATTAATTCATCGAGACGCTGCAGAGCTCTTCACCCCCAACAATGGAGTTTAGAGACTCATGCCATCAAAGAGTATAAAATTCAGATCTAAAAATGTCATGAGATACAAAATAAATCTCTAAAAGTTGTTTAAATACTAAACTAGTAACCTAGGTTTACAGAAAATGAGTAAACTAAGATAATTGGTGCAGAAATCCACTTCTGGGGCCCACTTGGTGTGTGCTGGGGCTGAGACTTAAGCTTCTCACATACCTGGGCTGTTTCTGGAGTTGAACGCCA
>NC_029775.3:31969334-31993295 GCF_000817695.3 Arachis duranensis
AGCTTTGCTAAAGTCCCCAATTAGAGGTGTCCAGTGTTCTTAAGCACACTTCTTTTGCCTTGGATCACGACTTTAACCACTCAGTCTCAAGCTTTTCACTTGGACCTGCATGCCACAAGCACATGGTTAAGGACAGCTTGATTTAGCCGCTTAGGCCTGGATTTATTTCCTTGGGCCCTCCTATCCATTGATGCTCAAAGCCTTGGATCCTTTTCACTCTTGCCTTTTGGTTTAAAGGGCTATTGGCTTTTTCTACCTCTTTTGCTTTTTTTTTCGCAAATTACTGACTTTTCATTTTTTTTTTCTTTTGCCAGCTTGTTTTTCACTGCTTTTTCTTGCTTCAAGAATCAATTTCATGATTTTTCAGATCATCAATAACATTTCTCTTGTTCATCATTCTTTCAGGAGCCAACAATTTTAACATTCATAAAGATCAATATAAAAATATGCATTGTTCAGGCATTCATTCAGAAGACAAAAAGTATTGCCACCACATATAAATAATTAGAATTTTTCTTATTAAGTTTGATGATGATGAGAAAAATAAATTATAGCTTAATTGGAGATAAAATCAAAATAGAGATTCTAATTACTACTACTAATATATAACTTCTAAGGTAAATTCATAATAAGAACAGTTATCACAGAGTTAAGGCAAATATTAGGACTCAACAACCTTTATTTTGGGAAGTGTGTGTTCCTCTAGTCTGTGGGGTGCTTGATCCTTCAAGAGATAATTTCTGATGCTTCAGTTCTTTCAAGTCACATCCTTGCTCTTTCTGTTCCCTTAGGTGCCATGATCTTGATGAGTTTTAGCTCAGTGATCATGGCAAATCACACCAAATTTAGAGGTTTGCTTGTCCTCAAGCAAAAGAAAGGAAAGGAGAGGAATAGAGGGAGAGGCAATTTCGAAATTCAAAAGATATGATGAGTTGAAAAAGATATGAGAAGAAATTAAAAAGGATTTGAAAAAGAGTTGGATTGGATTGGAAAAAGATTTGTGTTTATGGATTAAGATACATTTGATATTTTTGAAAAAAAAAGTTTTTTAGAAATTAGGATTAAAATTTTTGGAATTAAAGGATGAAAATTTGTAACATGTTTATGCAAGAAATCATGAATTGAAATGTAGAAAATTAAAAAAATGTGAAGAAATAACGAATTTACCTCCTCCCCACCATCCTGGCGTTAAACGCCCAAACGCTGCATGTTTTGGGCGTTTAACGCCCATGTGCAGCTTCTCCTGGGCGTTCAATGCCTAGGTGTTGCTTCTTTCTAGCGTTGAACGCCAGGAACTCTTTTGTCACTGGGCGTTTTTCTGAACGCCCAGGATGCTGCAAATCTGGCGTTGAACGCCCAGAAGGTGCTTCTTTCTGGTGTTCAACGCCCAGAAGATGCTCCTTTCTGGCGTTTAACGCCCAGATGGCTACCCTTACTGGCGTTGAACGCCCAGTGGGTGCTTCATTGAAACATAAAAATTAGAAGGAGCTTCTTTCTGGCGTTCAACGCCCAGATGGCTATCTTTACTAGCGTTAAACGTCTAGTGGATGCTTCTTTTGGGCGTTCAACACCCAAAATATTTCTTACTGGCGTTTTTACGCCAGTGAGCTTCCGAATTCCCTTGTAACTCTGTGAATTCAATCAATTGCTATTTTACCTTGAAGATACTTGACATATACCTGTAAAAATTAATTAATTAACAAATATGCTTTGTAAATGGCTGGGTTGCCTCCCAGCAAGCGCTTCTTTATTGTCTTTAGCTGGACTATTATTGAGCTTTAGTTAAGTCTCAGTTTTGAGCATTCTTGCTCAAAATGCTTTCAAGATAATGTTTGACTCTCTATCCATTAACAATGAACTTTTTATTAGAATCATTATCCTGGAGCTCTACGTATCCATATGGTGACACACTTGTAATCACATATGGTCCTCTCCACTGGGATTTCAATTTTCTGGGGAATAATCTGAGCCTAGAATTAAATAGCAGAACTTTCTACCCTGGCTCAAAGACTCTGGATGACAATTTCTTATCATGCCATCTTTTTGCTTTCTCTTTGTAAATTTTTGCATTCTCGAAAGACTTGAGTCTAAATTCCTCTAGCTCATTTAATTGGAACAATCATTTTTCTCCAGCTAACTTGGCATCAAGGTTCAGGAATCTGGTTACCCAGTAGGCCTTATGTTCCAGTTCCACTGGCAAGTGACATGCCTTTCCATACTCAAGCTGGTATGGAGAGGTCCCTATAGGGGTCTTGAATGCTGTTCTGTATGCCCACAGAGCATCATCCAAGCTTCTTGCCCAATCCCTTCTACGGTTAATCACAGTCCATTCCAAAATTCTTTTACCCCAGAATATAAGTGTTTGAGTATGATGGTGGGAAAGGCCCCATGAAGTCAATACCCCATACATCAAACAACTCAATCTCCAAGATCCCTTGTTGAGGCATGGCATAACTGTGAGGCAGATTGCCAGATCTTTGGCAACTGTCACAATTAAGTACAAACACTTGGGAATCTTTATAGAGAGTAGGCCAGTAAAAGCCGCATTGGAGGACTCTTGTGGCTGTTCGCTCACTTCCAAAATGTCCTCCATACTGTGATCCATGGCAGTGCCAGAGGATCTTCTATGCTTCTTCTTTAGGTACACATCTACGGATTACTCCGTCTGCACATCTCTTGAAGAGATATGGTTCATCCCAAAGATAGTACTTTGCATCCGTGATCAGCTTCTTTGATTGCTGCCTACTGTACTCTTTGGGTATGAATCTCACTACCTTGTAGTTTGCAATGTCTGCAAACCATGGCATTTCCTGGATGGCAAAGAGTTGCTCATCCGGAAAGTTTTCAGAGATCTCAGCAAGAGGGAGGGACGCCCCTTCTACTGGTTCTATTCAGGACAAGTGATCTGCTACTTGATTCTCTGTCCTTTTTCTGTCTCTTATTTCTATATCAAACTCTTGCAGAAGCAACACCCATCTTATGAGTCTGGGTTTTGAATCCTGATTTGTGAGTAGATATTTAAGAGCAGCATGGTCAATGTACACAATCACTTTTGATCCTACTAAATAGGATCTGAACTTGTCAATGGCGTAAACCACTGCAAGTAGCTCTTTTTCTGTGGTTGTGTAATTCTTCTGTGCGTCATTTAGAACATGACTGGCATAGTAAATGACGTGTAGAAGCTTGTCATGCCTTTGTCCCAACACTGCACCAATGGCATTGTCACTAGCATCACACATCAGTTCAAAAGGTAATGTCCAGTCTGGTGCAGAGATGATTGGTGCTGTGACCAGCTTAGCTTTCAGAGTCTCAAACGCCTGCAGACACTCCTTATCAAAGATAAATGGCATGTCAGCAGCTAGCAGATTACTTAGAGGTTTGGCAATTTTTGAAAAATCCTTTATAAACCTCATATAGAATCCTGCATGCTCCAGAAAGCTTCTGACTGCTTTAACATTGGCAGGTGGTGGTAATTTTTCAATTACCTCTACCTTAGCTTGATCCACCTCTATTNNAACAAGTGCTAGATGGTCAAGACAGGAGCTGAATGAGTCTCCAAATACTAAAAAGTCATCCATGAAGACTTCCAGAAATTTTTCCACCATATTAGAGAAAATAGAGAGCATGCACCTTTGAAAGGTTGCAGGTGCATTGCACAGGCCAAATGGCATCCTTCTGTATGCAAATACTCCGGATGGACATCTGAATACTATTTTCTCTTGATCCTGGGGATCTACTGCAATTTGATTATAACCTAAATATCCATCCAGGAAGCAGTAGTATTCATGACCTGCTAGTCTTTCTAGCATCTGGTCTATGAATGGTAAAGGAAAATGATCCTTTCTGTTAGCTGTATTGAGCCTTCTGTAATCAATACACATACGCCACCCTGTAACTGTTCTTGTAGGAACTAGTTCATTTTTTTCATTATGGACTACTGTCATGCCGCCTTTCTTAGGGACGACTTGGACAGGGCTTACCCAGGGGTTATCAGAAATGGGATAAATAATCCCATCCTCTAGTAATTTAGTGACCTCCTTTTGCACCACCTCCTTCATGGCTGGATTCAGCCACCTTTGTGGTTGAACCACTGGCATAGCGTCACCCTCCAATAAAATCTTGTGCATGCATCTGGCTGGGCTAATGCCCTTAAGATCACTGATGGATCACCCAAGAGCTGCCTTGTGTGTCTTTAGCACTTGAATTAGTGCTTCCTCTTCCTGTGGCTCTAAGGTAGAGCTTATGATTACAAGAAAGGTATCACCTTCTCCCAGAAATGCATATTTCAGGGATAGTGGTAATGGTTTGAGCTCGGGTTCAGGAGGTTTATCCTCTTCCTGAGGGATTTTCAGAGGTTCTATTATTCTCTCTGATTCCTCCAGATCAGGCTGAACATCTTTAAAGATATCCTCCAGCTCTGATTCGAGACTCTCAGCCATATTGACTTCTTTTACGAGAGAGTCAATAATATCAACGCTCATGCAGTCATTTTGGGTGTCTGGATACTGCATGGCTTTGACAACATTCAACTTGAACTCATCCTCATTGACTCTCAGGGTTACTTCCCCTTTTTGAACATCAATGAGGGTTCGGCCAGTTGCTAGGAAAGGTCTTCCCAGAATGAGAGTTGCACTCTTATACTCCTCCATTTCCAGCACCACAAAGTCAGTGGGAAAGGCAAATGGCCCAACCTTGACAATCATGTCTTCAATCACGCGTGATGGGTATTTAATGGAGCCATCAGCAAGTTGGAGACATATCCGGGTTGGTTTAACTTCATCAGTCAACCTAAGCTTTTTGATAGTAGCTGCAGGTATTAGGTTAATACTTGCCCCAAGATCACATAGAGCTTGCTTGGTACAAGTACCTTCTAATGTGCATGGTATCATAAAGCTTCCCGGATCTTTAAGCTTCTCAGGTAAGCTTTTCAGAATGACTGCATTGCATTCTTCAGTGAGGTAAACGTTTTCAGTTTCCCTCCAATCCTTCTTATGACTTAAGATCTCTTTCATGAACTTAGCATAAGAGGGTATTTACTCAAGTGCCTCTGTAAACGGAATCTTTATTTCAAGAGTCCTGAGATAGTCTACAAAGCGGGCAAATTGCTTATCCTGTTCCGCTTGGCGGAGTTTCTGAGGATAAGGCATTTTGGCTTTTTATTCCTCAACCTTAGTTGCTGCAGATTTATTGCCTACAGATGTGGGTTGAGAAGCCTTTTTTGATGGGTTATTATCAGCACTTGTATGTGTCTGATCCCCCACTGGCATTTGAATGCCAGGGGTGGAAGCTGGAGTGGCGTTAGACGCCAACTCCTTACTTTTTTCTGGCGTCTGAACGCCAGAACTGTGCTCCCTTTGGGCGTTCAACGCCAAATCATTGCTTGTTTCTGGCGTTGAACGCCAGGACTGAGCATGGTTTGGGCGTTCAACGCCAGCTTTCCACCAATTCTCTGGCGTTTGAGCGCCAGGATTATTCCTCTCTGGGCTCTTACTGTCCTCATAGGGATTTTGAGTAGTTTGCTCATTTCTTGGCTTCCTGCTGTCTTGAAGTGAGGTATTTAATATTTTCCCACTTCTTAATTGAACTGCTTGGCACTCTTCTGTTATTTGTTTTGATAATTGCTGTTCTGTTTGCTTCAATTGCACTTCCATATTCATATTAGCCATTCTTGTTTCTTGTAATATCTCTTTGAATTCGGCTAACTGTTTTGTTAGAAAATCTAATTGCTGATTGAATTCTGTAACTTGTTCTGCAGGATTCATTTCAGCAGTTACTATTTTAGCCTCTTCTTTCATGGAAGGTTAACTGCTTAGGTACAAATGCTGATTTCTGGAAACTGTATCAATGAGCTCTTGAACTTCTTCTATTGTCTTTCGCATGTGTATAGATCCACCAGCTGAGTGGTCTAGAGAAATCTGGGCTCTTTCTGTAAGCCCATAGTAGAAGATGTCTAACTGCACCCACTCTGAAAATATTTCAGTGGGGCATTTTCTTAGCATCTCTCTGTATCTCTCCCAGGCATCATAAATGGATTCATTATCTCCTTGTTTGAATCCTTGGATGCTTAGCCTTAGCTGTGTCATCCGTTTTGGAGGAAAATAGTGATTCAGGAATTTTTCTGACAGCTATTTCCATGTCCTTATGCTGTCCTTAGGTTGGTTATTTAACCACCTCTTAGCTTGGTCCTTTACAGCAAATGGAAACAGTAATAATCTGTAGACATCCTGGTCTACTTCCTTATCATGTACCGTGTCAGTAATTTGTAAAAATTGTGCCAGAAACTCTATAGGTTCTTCCTGTGGAAGACCAGAATACTGGCAACTTTGCTGCACTATGATGATGAGCTGAGGATTCAACTCAAAACTACTGACTCAGAGGGTATACAGATACTACTCCCATATGAAGCAGTAGTGGGGTTAGCATATGACCCCAGAGTCCTTCTGGACTGTTCATTTCCACTTAGTTCCATGATGGAGCAAGGGAGATGATATGGATGTAAATATTATTTATTTTATTATATATAAAAATTTATTTTTGAAATAATAAAATAAAATAAAATAAGATAAAATAAAAACGAAATAAAAATAAAAATAAAAAATTTGAAAATGTTTTGTGAAGATTTTCGAAAAAATTGAGGAGAGAGAAAGTGGTTAGGATATTTTTTTTGAAAAAGATAATAAAATATTATTATTATTATTATTTTAAATCTTAAAAGGATAAGATTTGAAAAATTTTGAAATTGAAATCTGAATTTTTATAAAAAAATTTCGAAAAACTAGCTTAAAAATAGTTAGAAAAGATATTTTTTTGAATTTTGAATTTTATGATGAAAGAGAAAAACACACAAAAGGTACAAGACTAAAAATTTTTAGATCTAATGCTCCTTGTTTTCGAAAATTTTGGAGGGAAAACACCAAGGAACACCAAACTTAAAAATTTTAAGATTAAAACATAAAGAAGACTCAAGAACACTTTGAAGATTCACAAGAACAAAAGAAAGAACACCAAACTTAAAATTTTTAGAAAACTTCAATAAAATTTTCGAAAATTATAAAAAATATTAACAATAAAACACAAAACTTAAAGTTTAGCACAAGATTTAATTAAAGAAAAATTATTTTTGAAAAGAATTTTAAAAAGGAGATACCCAATTGCCAAGAACATAAGCTAACGCTCTAGCCAACTGAGCTATAAATGTAACGTGTTTTAAAGATGTATTATTTTTATAGATAAAAATAAATTTTTTGAAGACTAATGTTTTGAAAAAGCACAAGAAAAATAAGAAAAGACTCAGAACAAGACAAACTAAAGATCAAACAAGAAAAATTGACAAGAACAATTTGAAGATCAAGGAAAAACAAAGAACACTAGTTCGAAAATTTAAAAGGGAAATATAAAATATGCAATTGACACCAAACTTAGAACAAGACACTAATTCACGAAAAATTAAAAATTAATAAGGACAAATAATATTTTTGAAAAATTTTTGAAGAGAAATTAAAGGACTCAAATTTAATGACTCTATAGCATCAATACTATATTCCTAATCTAAGCAACAAAATAAACCTTTAGTTGTTCAAACTCAAACAATCCCCGGCAACGGCGCCAAAAACTTGGTGCACGAAATTGCAATCACACTTTTGCAATCCGCACAACTAACCAGCAAGTGCATTGGGTCGTCCAAGTAATACCTTACATGAGTAAGGGTCGAATCCCACGGAGATTGTTGGTTTGAAGCAAGCTATGTTTATTTTATTATTCTTAGTCAGGAGATCAATTATAATTATCAGTTTGAATTACTAAAAAAATAAAAGAGCGTGAAATAATTACTTGTTGTCCAATAATGGAGAATATGTTGGAGTTTTGGAGATGCTTTGTCTTCTGAATTCCTGTAATATAACATTCAACTCATGCAAAAGTGCAAAGTTCCTTCCATGGCAAGCTCTATGTAGGGTGTCACCGTTGTCAATGGCTATTTCCCATCCTCTCAGTGAAAATGGTCCAAATGCTCTGTCACAGCATGGCTAATCAGCTGTTGGTTCTCGATCATGTCGGAATAGAATCCATTGATTCTTTTGCGTTTGTCATCACTCCTAACACTCATGAGTTTGAAGCTCGTCACAGTCATCCAATCCCAGAATCCTACTCGGAATACCACAGACAAGGTTTAGACTTTCCGGATTCTCATGAATGCATCCATCAATTCTAGCTTATACCACGAAGATTCTGGTTAAGGAATCTAAGAGATACTCATTCAATCTGATGTAAAATGGAAGTGGTTGTCAGACACACGTTCATGGATTGAGGAAGGTGATAAGTGTCACGGATCACCACCTTCTCCATAGTTAAGCGCGAATGAACATCTTAGATAGGAACACACATGTTTGAATGGATAAACAAAAATAATTGCATTAATTCATCGAGACGCTGCAGAGCTCCTCACCCCCAACAATGGAGTTTAGAGACTCATGCCGTCAAAGAGTATAAAATTCAGATCTAAAAATGTCATGAGGTGCAAAATAAGTCTCTAAAAGTTGTTTAAATACTAAACTAGTAACCTAGGTTTACAGAATATGAGTAAACTAAGATAATTGGTGCAGAAATCCACTTCTGGGGCCCACTTGGTGTGTGCTGGGGCTGAGACTTAAGCTTCTCACGTGCCTGGGCTATTTCTGGAGTTGAACAACTCCAACTTATAACCTGTTTCTGGCGCTGGACTCCAGACTGCAACATGGAACTGGTGTTGAATGCCAGTTTACGTCGTCTATCTTCACGCAAAGTATGGACTATTATATATTGCTGGAAAGACCTGGATGTCTACTTTCCAACCCAATTGAAAGTGCGCCAATTGGACTTTTGTAGCTCCAAAAAATCTATTCCGAGTGCAGGGAGGTCAGAATCCAATAACATCAGCAGTCCTTTTTCAGCCTAAATCAGATTTTTGCTTAGCTCCCTCAATTTCAGCTAGAAAATACCTGAAATCATAGAAAAATACACAAACTCATAGTAAAATCCAGAAATGTGATTTTTGTTTAAAAACTAATAAAATTATATTAAAAACTAATTAAAACATGCTAAAATCTATATGAAATTACCCCCAAAAAGCGTATAAAATATCCGCTCATCAATCAACTATAGGTGGATAAGAAAATTTTGTGGCCTAGGAAAAAAGGAAGAAATGGTTTTATTTCTTAGGCACCACGGTGGGCGCCAGTTGTTCTTGCATGGTCGAACTATAAATCAGCAGGGGTATGTCTCATCTTCCGATGGATGATTCTGAGCTTTCTCCTTTAGTAGAGTTATACCTCGGCTTGAGCAAAACAAAGGGGTGGGTATTTGTAAAAGGCACTCCGACGTTCAAGTTAGTGAATGGATTATCAAATTATACTCATGTCTAAAAGTGCCTTATCTCCCCTGCCCTTTTATAGAATGGAGTATCCTATGATTGTATTTTAAATATTCTCCTTTTAATAAAAAATAATGATGTATTGAGACATTTTTATTTGGACGACCGTTTACTAGTAATCGATCTTATAATATCTATCGAAATTATAGGATATGGCTGAATTATTACAACCATATCATTAACAAATTATTTTTTAATGATCAATTGTATAAACAAGTTTATATGTTTCAACCTCCTCACTTTGTTAGCTCTAACAATATGCAGTGGGCAAATTACATAAAACACTTTACATACTGAAACAGGCACAAAATCTGACTTTCTATTTGTTCGATTTTCTTTCTTCCTCTCAGGACTGATCGAGGAATTTGATAAAGAATGGGTCAAAAAATTAAAATTTTGTATAATTAAATATATATGTTAATTAATTTGTTTTTATATAAGAAAAATGTTAATAAATGTTTATCAAATAAAGAAGTAGTTATCTAAGTCCTTATAAAATAATTATTTTGGTTTAAGATCTGATAAAATGTAAAATTGATTTATTTTTTATTTTTTAATTAATTTATTTTATTAAATATTGATGTGATAATAAATTATATTTTTATATTTTATATAATAAAAAATATGACATAAAATAATATAAATCAATTATTCTAATAATTTTGTTACATATATTTAAAATATATTTATGAATAAAAAACAATTTACATATATAAATTATTTTGAGATTAAATTTATACAAATATAATTTTCTAAAATAAGTTATATTTGTCTTAAACCAATTCTACGTAAATTGCTACATCCTACCACGGTTTAGAATTTACATATAATTCGTCATGGAAATCGATTGCAGATTACTTTCAAAAACACAATCATAATCCGCTACATTTTATCATGGATTATGAATAAATGGTCATGCATAAACCGCTAGACGCTGAACAAATAATGAAGTATAATCCACTAGAGGCCGTCGTATGGAAAGACTGCCGTTGGAATTAAGTCACATACATATTTCATTTTAACAAAGTTATTGGTGACTCATATTCACTTAATTCTTTTCTGATTTTTTTGAGAGACAGTGTTTCTATATGATGCAACACGTAATCTGCGATAGTCTCTAGCGAATTATACTTCATTATTTTTTCATAAACTACAACAGTCTCTAGCAGTTCATGCATTGCTATTTATTCATAATCCACAATAGAATGTAGCAGATTATAATTATATCTATTTAAATATAATTTGCAATAATTACATGTAAATTCTAACCGTGGTAGGGTATAACGATTTACATAAAATTGATTTAGGACACGAATGTAATCTGTTTTAAAAAATTCTATTTGCATAAATTTAATTTTCAAATGATTTATTTATGTAAATTATTCTGAATAAAATATATAAAATATATTATTTTATTGAATTTACTAATACGTTATAATTTTAATACCATGCTTCCTCTTATATAAATACTTATATACGTAAATGATATTATGATTGCAGAAATGATAAGACTGAAATTTTCTCTAAAAGACTTTAGTCTTTTAGAGTTTTGAGGAAGGTCTTTTAGGATTTTGAGGTTATATCTATTATCTATTATATATTATTAATTTTATTAATGTGTTATATATTATTATTTTATTATAATTGAAATTAAATTTTTTTTTTAAAATTAAAGAGATCTCCTCTCCTCCCTATCTCTTTCTCTATTTTTTTTATTTCTTCATCACTTTATCTTTCTTATATATCATTATTAATGACTTATTACAAATTTGACAATCAAATATATAATATGATATTCTCTAATTGTATTCAAATTAAATTAAAATTAAAATTAAAATATAACTATACTATATATTATATATTATATATTACTAATTAATTTAATAACCAAAATGTGTCACATGACACTCTCTTATTTTCCTTCTAAAATTAATAAACTCCCTTCCTATATTATCTTATCTACTTTTCTCCTTTTTCTATTTCTCTCTATCCTTCCCACTTTATATATAATTTATAATTTATATTAGTAATTTGACAAATCAAAATGTGTCACTAGATATTTTTTCATTACAATTAAAAAAAATCTTTTAAAATTAACAAACTCCATCTCTCATTCTTTGTTATCTTTCTCTCTCCTTTTTCTCATTCTCTGTTTTTCTCTACCTTTTTGTTCTACAAAAAAAATTAACAACATAACATAATTCAAATAAAATATAACAAAATGCTCCCAAAGATTTAAGTTAGTTTTAAAATCGTCATTTTTACCAAAATCTTAATTTATTACCAAATTATCCCTAATTAAAAAATATATATACAAAAAAAGAAAAACGGGTTAAAGTGCTGGGGAATGGAATCACACGCACGCACACGCATGCGGGGTTCAGGGGTTCGAAGAGGGAGAAGGGAAGGTGGGGAAGGAAAGGGGAAGGGAATCCGCCGCCGCTGCTCGTCGTCGTTCGGTCGCTGGATCTCGCCACTGCTTCTTTGAGCTCAGCGGAGGTGCTCAATGGCGGTGGGTTCTGGTTCGAGGCAAGAGCAGGAGAAAGCTTAAGGGGTTTTATGATGGTGGGTGGAAGAGAGGTCGACGGTGATGGTAGAGCTCAAAGAAGATGGTGCGAACTGGAGGTGAGTCGAGGGAGGAGAAGAGGGCTTCGCGTTGTAACGGTGGCGCTAGGGTAGCGCAAAGAGAGAAGAAGAAGAAAAGGGTGGCGGCGCTGTGATAGCGGATCAGCCAGGGGACCGTGAACAAAGGAGAAGAGAAAAGATGAGAGAAAGAAGAAAAGAGAAAGGAGTGTGGTTCGGGTGGCTCGCCGGCTTCTGCTTCTGCTTCTGCTTCTGCTTCTTCCTCTTCTGCTTCTGCTTTTATTATGTTGTTGATTTCTGATTATTGTTGCTTCTGATTGTTTCTGCTTCTTGTTGATTACATTGTTTCATTGTTGTTATTATTGTTGTTGTTGTTGTTGTTCTGCTCCTGCTTCAGCTCGTGCTCCTGCTTCAGCTTGATTACATTGTTTCATTATACAGATTTATTGATCCATTATCCATTTTTTTAATGTTTATTACATTGTATGATTATTGTTGCTTCTAGTTCTGCTTCTGGTTCTGATTCTGTTTCTGCTTGATTTTGGGGAAGAATGGGAAGGGCTATTTTGGTCCAAATGACGGTTTAAAACTAAGTTAAACCTTCAGGATGATTTTGAAGGCAAAAAAAGGCCGGGGACGAAAAAAGTTTTCGGCCTCTAATTAGGGACCAAAATCGTACTCAACCCTATTTTTTATTTTGTTTTAAAATTTTACTGCTTATCTTTCTAATCTATATTTTCAATTTTTTTCTTCAAATATTTATTACATATAATTTAAAGAGAATACTAATGTTGTGATTAAAAGTTAGTATCAAGATTTAATTTTTTTTTAAAAATTAATTTTAAGTTAATTTTATAACTATAAGTATATATTTTTTTATGCTAATATCTAATTTTATTTTTATATATATAGACAAAAAAATATTTTTAAATAGTAAATATAAAAATTAATTATTTTTCTGTGTGTAACAAACTTAACACCTAATCAAATGTAAGAATATACACGTTAAATTCTTTTGAATTTTAGATAACGAATGTTAAAATTAATTATTATTAAAAAATTAAACTTTTTCACATGAAAATAATAGCTAAAAAGATGATTGATTCACATGGGACTGCATATTTCTCAAACTAAGAAGATGATTGATTTACTCTTGAAACTGGAATGGATAAATCTTAGTGTAACTACACCAATGTTCTCTTCTTAGAAAATTATTGCACAAAGGTTTAAGTTTTTGGATAAACTTACCTTACCTATATCTATTGCTGGTGGCTTGCAATATGCTAACCTTACACGTCCTGAAATTGCTTATTCAATGAATCATGTATGTCAATTCATGCAATAGCCGCTACAGCAACATTGGACAACTATAAAGAGCAACTTGTGATAGCCGCTACAGCAACATTGGACAACTATAAAGAGCAACTTGTGCTATTTATGTGGGCTGTTCATTTGTCTGATGGTTTACTTTTATCTTCTGTTATTGACTTTAGAATTCTTGCCTTTTCTGACATTGACTAAGCTAATTATTTGGATAATGGAAAATCTACTAGTGGCTTTTGTGTTTTTGTTGGCTCAAATTTGATTTCAGGGTCCAACAAGAAGCAGGATAAAGTAAGCAAATCCTCCATAGAAGCGAAATATGACTGCTTAGCAGATACCAATTCAGAAATCATGGGATCCAAAAGTTGTTTTGTGAATTGCACTTCACACCTTTGGTTGTCCCTATCAATTTTGTGATAATCCGAGTGTTGTCCTGCTGTCTAAAAATCTAGCACTGTATTGCATAGTAGATCCAAACACTTCGAAATTGACTTGACATCTTCTCAAATTGCATATGTGCTTACAAATCCTATTACACAAATAACTTTTGAACGTTTTCAAGAAAAGATTCAGTTAATGCAGTTATGTTAGTTATAGTAGTTACTTGAGTAGGAAAGTCTCCTCTCTATGAGCCCATATATATAAGCATGGTCTCTCTGTAAACAATACAATAATAATAAACTTTCCCTATTAATCATCAATTGGAAAACTCTCTTTCTCAGTTATGTTTACAGTTATAGCAACTTCAGGTTAGTTTCATATTCCATAGTATGAGATGAGAACATATGTAGAAGTAGAATAATTATATCTTATTTATATGAAAACATATATAATTACATAGAAACATAAAATCCCCTCAATAATTCATATTTACCAAACAATTCTATGCAATTTTCCTGGGTAAAAAGGAAGATAACTAAAGTAGTTATTATGAATTGCGACAATTTTATGCCATCACAACAGAGCATAAACCACTCTTTATATCAAATGTGTTTGGCATAGGGGGCTGAAATACAGTATAAAATTTAAAGGATCAACTCGGTGTCAGGCTAATGGAGATTGAACAAAAGAAAGGGCAATTAGAAGACAAGCTTAAAACCCAGGAGAAGTTATAAAGAACCGTGTTTCCCACACTCTTCAGCTCTAGTAACACCATCCATGAGAACATCAATTGTCCAATCCTTCAAGTCCTCCTGCACACACCATGTGAGAAAAAATCAGCCATAAACACCGCTGAACACAGAAATAAACAATCCAATGCAGAGTCATAACATTGAGTTAAAATTCAAAACAGTGACTAAATGCTCCCATGTAAAAAGGCAAAATTCCTTTAACACATTATCTAAACCTAAGCTAGGGCAGTAAGTGTTAAATCCCAAATGGGCAGCCTTGCTTTATCATGGGAACTAATGACTAGCAATCTCTCATTGCACATACTTGTTCTTATAATAGGTTCCCTTGTATCATTTGCAAGCATATACTTTACAGGTCAAATATATAGGATATAATGGATCTTGGCACACCAGTAAACATGCATATAACATGTTTGGAGATCCATTGGGAGGCTTAGAATTTATTTTGAGAAGTTTGCAAGTCTCAAAATCAATTCTTGCATGCACTGCCAATAGAGTTAATTTGGGGAGAAGTGAGTTTTTTTTTTTAACCTCAATCATTTTACATCGAAATCAATTCTAACTAAATCAATTCTACAAAAGCATACACTGGTTTCTCACAGCCACTACTTCAAAGAATATGATTGGCATACTTTGCAAAATGCATTATCCTTCCATCAAATTAAACTCATGTACTTGTAAGATAGCAGAATCAGAAGTAAAAAGTTTATATAAAAATGTAAGTTGCATACAAGACGCAAGGGTTCTCCAGTTCTGATTCTCACATTAGGGCGGGCAAGCTTGGACTCAAACGGGGTCCTAGGCCGGAGTTCTCGAACCTTGTCCCACTCCTCGCGGCTCAGCATTCTCACACTTCCCTGACCAGCTGGAGCATGCTTGATCTTCCGCTCCAGCAACTCCTGGGCCCTTGATTCATCATACTACCAAGCGATAATTCACTCAGTAATTTTATCAAACAGGTAATGTGCAAAACCATCTTCAGGCATGATTAGTGCAACGGGGTCATATATATGGTTACCATCATGAGGAGCTTGGCAAAGACTACGATGCCAACGGCGGCGACAACCATGGGCATGGTGGCGGTGTCGAGGTACGACAAGTTTTCGGGAACTTGGACGATGAACTGTTCCTTGCTCTTGGGCTTCCTCGTCTTCCTCTTCTTCTCCAATTCCAATGCCTTCTTCTTCAGTGTTTCTGTTGGGCCATCGTGCCGAAGCGTGTGCATCAATCTCTGCCTAATTATGTTCATTCTTCATCTACTCAATCACAACCACGTACAGCCAATTTTGTGTTTTTGGATGACCAACGACAAAGTCTGACCGAAAGGCAGAGGCTGCAGTGACGATGTGACTGTTGTGATCAAGGCTCTGAAAACCAGATCGGTCATCAAACCGTTTTAGTCACTGGTTCATTGTTTTATTGGTCCAATCGGTCTAATCGTGATTCAACCGGAAAAACCGTTCCATAATAAAATAATAAATAAATTATAAACAAACATCCTAAATATCTTTCAAATTTAAAACCCTACGTAAAATATCACCAACTAAATGTAATTAATCATCAAAATATGCAATAACTTGCTGCAAATTTGTTGACAATTAACATAATTATACTTCCATTCAAAAATAGCTGGATTGAATTACAATGCACAAGTTAAAGATAGAGAATATTGTCTTAATGTAGCTAAGTCAAAAAAGTGAAACAGAAAATGATAGTGTTGCACAATAAACACACAACAGAGCCCGAAACAAACACACAACACAACAGAGGCTGAAACAAAAACACAACAAAGCCTGACACAAAAAGAATCCAACACAGAGGAGGGGTAGCAAGTCGGCGGAGATCAAGAACAGAGACAGTGCAACCAAACAATGAAAACAGAATTTTGTTTATATAACAAAACAATCAAAACACGAATCATACAATCACTAATTGCAAATTTTTTCTTCATAAGAACAGAACAATGAAAACATGAAGCATATAATAAATCAAAAGATCACCAATTGCAAATCTTTTAATAAGAACAGAAGTTAGAACAGTGAAAAGTGAAGAAAGATTAGTAGTTTTCAACCCAATTTTAACAAAGCTCATCACAATGACTAACAAAAAAAAAAGCAATGAAGGAACAGTGAATCAATAACATAGGCAGTGCAAATTCAAGAAACTTTAATAAAATTTAACTACAGAAACAGACAGTAAAGAAGTAATAGAGTTATCAATTTAAAATTTATCATCAAATACATTCAGTGAGCAAAACCAATCAACCAAGTACTGACTGGGCATTCGGAAAAAAAAAAGAATCAAAAGAACATTTAAATCACAGCAAAAACACAACAACAACAGGAACATTTAAAACAAAGCAACCCAAAAAAATCTAAAAATCACCATTGCTGAAAACAATGATTTGATCCGTGTATGCTCAAAGAATTAAAAGCTAAGCTTACAGGAAAGTGAAGAATACCAAAACCAAGGAACCTTCAATCACAGCTTAAATCAAGAACAGAAAATCACAACAAAAACAAAAAAATTAAAAGTAACAGAAGAAGAACAGAACAACATCACAAGAACAATTAGCAAATTAACAAATTCACAATAACGGTTAAAATTTAACAGAAGAACACTAATGCAAGTGGAATCATCATGCTAATATGTTTTCTGCAAAGATGCTATTTGTGCAGCTAAAATTTCCTAATTACTAAGATCCAATTATTCTAATTTCACATGCAATCAACTTACTAAGTTTCTAAAAGTTAGAAATTATAAAACCAACCAGAAACATGGTTAAAGCATTTCATCAAAAATGTTGAGTGCGGTGAAATTAAAACAAAATAAGAGAATTCAAAGCTTAATATCAATGTGATAGAGAAGAGAACATAACTATTGTAACTTTAATTCAGTCTATGAAATAATCCAAACCACTACCAAATCAAATAGTTACTTATTGTAATAGAAATCAGAAGTTGCAGAGTTTGAAGCAGAGTATTGGTGTTGTGTGAGTGTATTGTCTGGTGGCGGGTTTAGGGAACTGACAAAGACGACGGACGCCGAGCTGGAGGAAGCAGCCGCGATTGGTGACAGCGAACAGGGGTTGAAGACTTGGATCACGAGGGAAGCTAGATAGACGGACGGATGGCGAACTTTAACTTTGAGTGCGACGGACGCGGCAGTATGCCATTCCTTGCGGCGGTGGTGTAGGCTTACAGTGCTAGCGATTTTCGGCTGAGGTTGTGATTTTATTTCTTTCTGAATGAAAGAAAGAAAGGGGGAAAGGGAGAAAGAAACGAAGGAGCTTCCATTAAACCGGGCGGGTTCCGGTTCGGTCCAACCGATGTCCAATTCAACGGTTTTTCACAGATTTTCTAAACGACGGTTTTACGTATCTGACCCAATCGCTAATTGAACCGGTCCGGTCAACCGGTTCGATCTGATTTTTAGAACATTATTTGTGATTAGCAGAACTTATGTTAATGATGATGATTTTTTTAGCCTTTTTAATTTGAGAAAATTTCACTCTTTTCTTCTAAAAGATATTAAAATGACATTTTTCTTCTTTCTTTGTAAAATATACTTTTCTATTACTTATGATTTTTTTAAAAAAAATAATCTATTTTAAATTTTTTGTATTAACTAACACTAATTTTACCCATTTTTAAAAAAAATAAATTATTTTTTACAAAAATACCTTTTAACAAAAATTTTATTTATCAAAATATCCTTTAATAAATTATTTGTTACCGATTAAGTTGTATTTTTATCAAAATATTATTTTAAAAACTTTTTTAATGATTAAATTATTTCTTTTCTAAGATATCATTCAATAATTTTTTAATTATTAAATTATAATTTTGGCAAAATTTTTGTTAACAATTATTTTTGTATTTTACTATTAATTTTTTATTTCAATGTTATTATTTTAACGTTAAATAAAAAATCTTAACACTGTTAATATGTATAACAATTAATATTAATAAATAATTTGTTTTCATAGAACTATTGAAAATTATTAACAACTTTATCAAAACTTAAAAATAAGTCAAGATAGATAAATCTAAAATTTAAAAAATTAATATTTCATTCTTTCACATCTTTACAAAGCAAGTTCTTCAATAATTAAAAAAATTACTGAAGGGTATCTTAGAAAAAAATAATTTAATCATTAAAAAAATTTTTAAAAAAGTATTTTGAAAAAAAATGCAATTTAATCAATAGAAAGATAATTTGTTAAAGCACATTTTCGTAAACAAAATTTTATCACAAAAAAATCAAATTTTTGTTAAAAGATATTTTTGCAAAAATAATTTAATTATTTTTGAAAAATGGGTAAAGTTAATGGTAGTTAACACAAAAAAATTTTAAATAGATTAAAGAGAGAATTTTTAAAAGTTATAAGGGAGGAGAGTATTACTTTTACAAATAGAAAGAAAGAGAGTGTTATTTTAGCATCTCGATAGTAAAATTTTCTCTTTTAATTTTGATATTGGGATAGGAGTTGTGTATAGTGTGTTTCTTGGAGTGCATGGTGAATGACGAGGGTGTGATTGCTGCATGGAACAAATTGGACAATCCGATTGCACAAATAGGAGGTACACAAATTGAATCATCCTATTTGTGTATTGCAAACCACCCATCATCCATGCAGTGCTCCCCAAGCCCCTGCTTGTATCTCCGTGAACAACCCCAACCATCCCTTTTTACTCTCACTCATGCCTCACTCAACATTCTTCTCCCTCCCGCAACTCCATCTTCTTTTCTCTTCTCTCATTGTTGCGGTAGAAATCCGTATATGAGGAAAAAATTGCCACCATTAAAAACCGTCCTTCAACAATGTCAATGAGACGAAAAATAAAAGATGTTAATCGTCCAGAACTTTACATTGTTAATTATCTTGATCATCTTAATTATATAAATTTTTATTATTAAATATTTTGATTTGATAAAAATAATAATGAATCATTATAAAAAAAATATGTTAGAAGTGAAAAGGAAAGAAAACTTTAAAATAGTTTAAATATAATATTTGTTAGAAGTGAATTAATTAAGGATTAATAACGTGTTACTGTATGTTGTTAGATTAGATTAGAATAGTTAGTTAAGAATGTTTGTTTGTTTATTATATTGGGAGTGGAGATGTTAAAATTGGTTAGATAGAATAATTATTTGAGGTGATAATTAAAGTACGTTATTATTATTGTTATAGTACCATGAAGAATGAAAACCGAGAAAAATTAATGTAATTTAGGTAATGAAATATGTTAGTAATACTAAATTTTAATTAGGAATTTAATGAATTATTTATGATTAATGATAAATTTGGTGGTATAAAATTTATATCTATAATAATAATAATTTAATTGAGGTGTTTAATACTTTTTAAAATTATTCTGGTTATATAAATAGATAATAAAAAATAAGAATTATTATTACAAAATAAATAGATTTTTGACATTAGAAAATATAGTTTTAATGTATCTAATAATAATTAGATTTATATTTTAGTTTCATTTAAGGTTTATTGATTATTATTAGAAGCTAACAAATATAAATGTGAATTTTTTGTAAAATAGATTTAGTATATTTTGAGTAGTTAATAATATAATTGTTAATATGATTATGTTTTATTGGTTAGTGATAATAAAAATTTGATTTTGTTAAACTTAATTTGTTAATTGAATATGGTTATCTATGTTTAATGTGTTATATGGCTACGTTTTATAAGGTTTACGGATGTTGCAATGTAACTACTTAAAACTGTTGAATTTGTACAATCAAATCGTGGAGGGGCATTTACGAGAGACTGGTTTTTATCAGGTTTTCTAGATTGGCATAATCCAATGTCAATCGGCATTGGTTAATGCTCTAATCGAGAGATGGTGTCCTGAAACTCACACATTCTATTTTTTGGTTGGTGAGTGTGTTGTGACGTTGGAGGACATGTCGATAATTCTTGATCTTTCAATGAATGGTCTGCTAACCTTCAGTAGTTATGAGGCCTTAGAGGCCGAATGCTTGCACCAGTTTGGTGTTGCACCTAGGAAGACAGACTATAGAGAAAACTTTATAAAGTTGACGTAGTTTCAAGGACTGAAAGATTATTTAGTGTTGGTTGATGATATTCACATTCAGAGGTACGTCTAGTGCCACATAATGTTATTATTTAGGACCATTATCTTTGGAGACAAGTCTGGGGCAGCAGTGCATTAGAAGTTTTTGCCGTTGCTTCGTAATTTCGCTGAGATCATACAATTTAGTTGGGGATTGGTATGTCTGGCACACCTGTATAGAGCATCATATAGGGCATCTCGTATTGACTGTAAGGAGATTGATGGTCTATTGACACTTTTTCTTACCTAGGCTTGGAGTCTACCATTTCTTACGTTGATTCTTGGTAATTCTCGACTCTTTCTGATTGCAAACAGGTAAAGTTAATTACTATCTGCTTTGAGAAAGTGTAACACGTATTTTAAATTTGATCAATAAAAGTTAATTAATGGATTGTCTAATGTCAGGTGGCGTAACTGGGAGCGTGCTGATCAACCTTACAAATTTTATTCTCTTGCTCACTTTAGAAGGTCGTTGGATGATCTGCAAGAAGGACATGTATGTTGTAATAAATAAATATCTGTTTTTGTTTAGCCGTATTATTATTTAGTGTGTAATTCTCTTTTATTTTCAACGTGTATAGTTAGTTTGGGAGGCTTATGCAATTGGTCACATTGAGACAGACGTGATTCCTGTTGACATCCATCAACATTCGGTTATATGGAGTGTCACGGTGCCTCTGATATCTTTTGAATGCAATGAGTGGCATGCATCCGATAGATTAAGGAGATAATTTGGTTTGACCCAGGACATTCCTCATCAAGAGTGGGATCTATGTGAAGCACATGACGAAGTACTGACAGGACCCAAGAATCAAGATTGGTCTGGAACCCACTCTTTTTGGATGATGCATTGGACGAATCGGTATAGTAATGTTCTTTCTGAGCCCCTGGTGCCTTCACAACATCCTTTGAAAATTTATATGCATTGGTATCGAGGTACATATAATGTCCACTTGCATTAGTCAGACCTCGTATTGCAAGAGAATCATTAAGCATGTAAAATGTTGTGTTAACAAATGCAGTGACTGGGAGATTGTGCGTGTAACACCCCACCACACAGAGTTTTATGTTTAAGTCATAAAATAAAAGTGGTGTGGTATTACGACCTCTAAAATAATATATATATTAATAACAATGAAAATGAGATAGCATATTAGGAGCCCTGAAAAACGGCAGAAACAAAATCGCAAAATAAAAAGCACAACGCTCAGAAATACGAATTACTTGCGTGAGAAGAAAACTAAAGTTCGTTAACATATATATACTAAAGACAAGAGTAGAGGGCCAAGCATACATATAATCCCAAATCTAAAGTTCTCAAAATAAACCCTAGTTCTCCAACCAAAATCCTCTATGAGACACCAAAGTAGAATACATAAAAGAAGAAATTTAAGCATATATATATAACAAAACATAATAGCCCAAACTCCTATCTTCGCTGCAATAGAACTTTAGACGCCTAGCGAGGTGTATCTCGACCTGCATATGAAAAACAACAATATTGTATGAGATGAGAACTGGGGGTTCTAGCATGGTAAAGGTTCTGCATACATAAGATATAAGGTTCCGAAAAAGGCAGAGGCAATCCTAGAACTCTAACACTCAAATTATAAAACTTAAAGACTTAAAACGAAAACCATAAATAGGGATAGTTCTCTAAGGTTCTTAAACTTAACCAAATTCTAACTAAAACTCTCAATACTCCCCTTCCTCCACAATCCTCCAAAACACCATAGTTAGACATGAAGTATTTATCTATTGAAGATTCACATATTTTTCAGTGCCTGCTGCATTTTTATCTGCTTTAGTAGTACAATATATTATATATCTGCCTTATTGTTTGCGATAATTTTATAAAGTTTGATGTGATTTTGGGAAGCGAGAAAATCAAGGCAATTGCATTTTAATCTTAAATGTTAGCTCCATTATGCAAACATTGTTCAAGGCATTAACAATTTAACATATTGTTGTATGTTGTTAATTTCTGATCTTTTTGTTCCATGCAACAGGCTCCACCTGTAAGGCCCAAGACTTTTGAAAAGTCCTATTTTAAATTAATCTCAAATTATATATTTATTTATAGTTTTAATTTTAAAAATTATTTTTAGTAAAAATAATTAAAGACAATTAATTAGATTTGAAATAAATTGAGGTTTTTATCCAAACTTCATATTTATGGATTATTTTCCTATTCATGATTAAAGTTCTATAAATTCGAAAAAATAACGAAGTTTGGCTATTTAAATTAGACTTTTATCTAATCTCTTTATCTCTAAGTCAAGAAAACCCACTTTTCATAATAACCAAGTAAATAACTTTTCAAACTCATTTCTTATCAACAACCATACACCACTCACGCAATCAAGCACCCCATATTCCAATCCAACAAACCATCACATCCACAAGACAAATATAATCACAGAAGTATATCTTTCTGCGTCAATATATATTTATCACAACTTTGTAATGTAAAATAGATTTTAAGAAAAATTCTACCTAAATAAGTCAAAACTATAGACCAAACACATCACCAGAACTCTTTTCCTCTTGACCCGACATTGGTAACAGCCGCAATCACAGCTCCACGGTGTCCGCACCCACAGCAGTAACTTAAATTCGCCAACGTGCAGCAACCGGATCTCGATCCTAAAGCATTAACTTCACAGAGTCTTAACAACATATAATAGAACAGCGACTGACAGAGTTCGAAATTGAAATAAGGAATAGCTTATCGTACTAAAGAGGAGCGACTAAACTGAGCAGCCGCAATGACAACAATACTCGCTACAATCAACGGCTTAAAGCAAAAGCGGCAGTAGTGGAATGGTAGCTCCGATACAGCGTACGACAAAGCAACTCGCAATAAACAATCCCTGGTACAAACAACCTCAGCAACAACTCTTATAGTAACCAGGATTTTAACCGATAATAAGAGAAAACCAGAACAGGGCTAGGGTTTACCAAGAAGGTGGCGGCTCCAGCGGTGGTTTCCGGCGACCAGAGGTACGGCGGTTGAAGCTTCATCGACGGTGACTTGGCAGTGGCTTGAACGGCTTCTCCTCTATGTGCGCTCTGCTTGACGTCCTCTCTCTGCCCGTGGCTCTGCTTGACGGCGACGGACTCAGAGGCGGCAACGATGTCATGCGCAGCAGCAGTTCGTGATGATGACGATGGCGGCGCTGGCTTCATGGCGAGGAGGACGGCGGTGACAGGGACCCACGGATACAACGACAGACGCGAGGGCAGGGCTTTTCCTTCCTCGCGCTCGTTCTTTGCTCTTAGACGACAGCACGGCGACCCAACAGCGGCGGTGCTACAGTGGCGCGATGACTCCTCTCCCTGCACCGGCGATGATGGCGATTCGGGATAAGGGCAACGACGGCGGCGACAGCAAGACACGAGGCAGTTTCTCTCT
>NC_029775.3:31993445-32019809 GCF_000817695.3 Arachis duranensis
CTTCCTTCCTCCCGTGCCCCCTTCTTTCTTTCCCTTTCTTTTGTTTCTTCCTTCTGCAGGTTAGATTAGGAAAATTAAAATGAATGTGGTGGCTAGGGTTAGTTTAGGGGGAATTAGGGTTAATTTAGTTAAAATTAGGGTTTCATTTGGGAATTAGGGTTTTGTGATAAAATTTGGGGATTTTGGATTAATCTATAATCTAATTAAATCTCTAAAATTATTCTAAAATATTATTTATTGTATCAAAATACCAAGTGATTTGAAATCAAATACTCTATTTGAGATTATAAGGTAATATAATTAATTTTCTTTATTTATAAAAATATTAATATTAAATGATATAAATTAAATTATCTAAAATCAAATCATATAAAATTCTTATTATTTCATAACTACTAATTTTATAATTTAAATATAAAAAATAATTCAATAATTATAAAATTAGACAAAATTCTAATTTAAATAGCCAAACCTCGTTATTTTCTCGAATTTCTAGAACTTTAATCATGAATAGGAAAATAATCCATAAATATAAAGTTTGGATAAAAACCTCAATTTATTTCAAATCCAATTAATTGTCTTTAATTATTTTTACTAAAAATAATTTTTAAAATTAAAACTATAAATAAATATATAATTTGAGATTAGTTCAAAATAGGACTTTTTAAAAGTCTTGGGCCTTACATCCTACCCACTTTATAAAAATTTTTGTCCTCGAAAATTGATACAAATAAAAGAGATTTCATATTACTTCACTCTTGAACTTATTCAAAGGCCAGAACAGGCTACCGCCCTTACTAACTGAACTCAATCCCTAAGTTAAGTAAAGTAGGGCTTAGAAAGTACTGGAAGAATAAAAATTACTTATTTATTTGCTTGCCGAGCAAGCGAGAGATAGATAGAAAGTGTGTGATAGACGGAAGACCCCTCTTTGAATTCTGGTACATTCACCCCTGCTGCATTTCGATGCTGTTCAAGATCATTGATTGAGTTGATCCCGGGACAAAGGGGCTTTCAGTGATCAGAGGGTAATAGAGAAAGGTTGTGTTGGGAGATCTCTTTGCTTAAAGAAATCCGTTAATTTAATAAGGAATAGGTAGAGTAAAGACTAAGTAAACCTTTCCTGACCTTCAAAGCAAGAGTAGTCATTATATCATTCGTTGGTACTGCTAACTCCCCTTGGAGTAACTGTATGATTTTTCCAAGGTAAAAGAGTCCCTGATAAGGAAAGATCCTCCTGAATGTACACAAAATAGCCAAATACCAAAATTTTCATATGTCATAAAGGTATAAAGGGTATAAGTGTTATGCAAGACAGAAGTTACAAGATAGGCTTGATGTACAAGGCGATATGTTTCAAGCATGTGATATGGTAAAGCAAGGCGGCAAAAGGTTATAAAGAAAGACGGAGATAAAACGATGTGCTTAACATCCGTATACTAATCTCATACCAACTTCAAAGACTCAACTATTCAAACTTCAACGTAACTTATCTCCACCATTCTTAACCGTACTTCATTGAGCAACTTATCTGAAGGTTTTCAACCTCATCAACACTTCATAAATCTTAATGGTCACAAACCCAACATCAACAAAATTCTTTCACATGAAATAAGGTTCCACAACTTCCTGCAACATCGTATATTTACAAATTTTCACATTTTGCATTCACCAAACGTGTCCTAAAGAGCTAATGTGTCGTTTACTTAATCCAATAGGCATACAAGATACCAAAACTAATCTCGAGTATACTCAGAAGGATAACAGACCTTAGAGAAGAAAAGCGGCAAAGACCGTATTCGCGAGAATTTGAAAGAATTGTTGAAATCACAAGTAGACAAGGATAAACAAGTAATGAAGAATGTTGGAAAGAGGATCAACTGATAACTCTAAGGGTAACTCTTGAGTCGAAGAGATTCGATAGGACCAATAAGATGAAAAACAACACAGTATTTTGAAACAAATTTAAGCTGAATTAAGGAATATGAGGTATACAGAAGAGGAATATCCAAACCAAAGACAAAGTTTATAGAACTCAAGAGTATGGTTTAAAAATATTTTCGAATGCATTATTCATAAAGAATGGAAAACTTAAGGGGAAATCATTTCATGTTCTGAAAGAGAAAATGGGTAACAAACATCCTTCAAAATATTAACAAAATCATAGATGTGGCATTATTTCAATATAAATTCAAGTGGAAATAGATTACACAAACTTTGTAAATGGAAAGATTAATTTGGCTAAGAGCTAAATTGTATTTTCTCTTCTTTTTCAAGCATGTATAAAAACTACAATCTTGTTGGAAGAAAACCTGACATAAAGTTTTACTCATAAAAGAAAAGATAATGCATTACAATTGAACAGGTTTAAATCACATACAGAAATTTTCAGAGTATAAGGTAAAGGAGTGTAGGCTGAATTGAAAGCGATTTTATTAAAACTTTAATAGACTGTTATATCACCCCGGAACGAGTTCAAATCACATCAAAAAGAGGCACTGCTCAAGTAAAGCAATTCAAAATTAGGGACAACTTTGCATAAGAAGAAATCAAAACTTGTTTAAAAAAGGTTTAAAACAAAACTCTAATAATATACTTGAAGTCACAATTTTATAAGGATGTTCAATAATATTAAGATGCGCTAAAAAGGAAACTAATTCATTTTAAGAAGGGAACTTAAATCAAAGGATTTCGATTAGGATTCATAAAGCATGTCACTCATAGAAACAAAAAGCTTAAAAAAAACATCAGCAACTTATAAGAAATTGATTCAAAACTTAAATTTCTGCAAAAGAACTCAAAACTTCATCGAAATGGTTTTAAAAAAATTTGAAAGTATACTTGGAATAATCACCTTGCAAAAATCATTTAAGAAAATTGCGATGCGCTTAAAAGGAAATCAGCCCATGGAAGAAAGAATCTTTAAATCAAGGGAATTCAAACAAGAACTCACTAGGCATGGATTATCAAATGAGTTTTCAATTTTGTCGGGTTGGCTGGATAACTGACAGATGAGCCTCATCAGCCATAGGACAGGCATGCATCATATGCATATGTATGCTTTGCCTGGGTTTGAACTTGTTTTGGTTTGCCTAATTGCTAAACTATTCTTAACTGCTACTTGAACTATTTGCTATAACTGCTACCTACTTGTACTTTTCTTGTCTGTCTTGCATGTGTTTGTCCTGGAGTGCTACATTTGAGAATGAACTTTGGTGCTGAATTAATGATTATGTTGTTTGATTGCATGGTTGGATTTCTGAAAGATTAAATATTGTTTCTTTGAAAAGGTTTGAACGATTTCCTATTGGTTTTTTTAAAAAGATTCATAAGGCAATGATAATCACTGAGCTTGAAAATAGTTTGCTTATTCAATATCTTTTTATGACAACTTTGAAACTCCATGGTGAGACCGCGTGGTTAGGTTCTCACCCCCCTACAGCTTTACCTTTTCAGGAACCGGATGAAGAAGCATTAAGAAGAATTATACTGCGTTTGGTTTATATGTTGTTGTATTAATTAGTTTATTTTCTTTCCTCATCTTTGTTATTACAAATTTGTAAGAGGGATAGAAATTGTATGTTTTATATGTATATATTATTATGAGTTAGTATGTAAAGAGTCTTGTATATGTATCTATGCCTGCTTATATTTTTCTTAAGATAAGGTATTAATTTCCGATTTTCAAAGAAATCAGCGATACAGTGTCGAGTCACAGGCTCCTATTTTAGTATTTAGTATATAAAGTAGTCGTAATACTTCTTGCTATCAAAGTAGCGCAGCCGGAAGCGTGACTTTTGATAGTGAGGGTGTTACACCACCGCTCCAGTACTTTTCCAGGAGATTGGCCATTCATTAAACCCTTCTAATGGCTTGGTATTTTCTTTTCTTTTCCCCTTATAATCTTTTAGTGTGATTGTTTTCATTAGTCTTGAACTAGGTATAATATGAAGTTGATTCCTTCATGAAAATGTGTTTAGTTCTCTTTTTGTCTCTTTTAAATATGTCTTTAATTTCATATGTTGAAAGTTCTCTCGGCATTAGCTTGTTCTGCCAACTCAAATTCAAAGTTAGCTACTCCTCCATCACTTATTGGAACTTCAATGTCATTAGTTTCGGTTATTCAGCTATCCTAACACTTCTTCCTCATTTTTCCCTCATGTTATTGCATATATGCATGTGTTTTGTATTGTTTACTGTCCCCATTTTGTATTATTTAAAAATATTTTTTTGGTGGCTAATATTATTTTTTTGGTGGCTAATATATATATACCCTTACTATTTTTTGGTTTTTCTTGGCATTTCTTCCTATTGTTTTTTACTTCTTGATTTGTTATGTTCTTGCATTTTTATGTTCTTGCTATGGTTTGTTCTTCACTGCTATTTATTTTTTGTTCGTGGCTTTTTGCTATTGTTTGTTGTTCTTAATTTTCTGTTCTTAATTTGTTATTCTTCACACTATTGCTAATTTTTTGTTGTTGATTTTTAATTTGTTGTTCTTCACTATTGGTTGCTGCTATTATTATTTTATTTTAAATTTGTTAATTATTATTGATTTTAATTTAATTGTTCTATTATTTTTGTTCTTGATTTAAATTTTTTTATTTTCACTGCTGTTCTGATGGCTGTTATTTTTTTGCGTTTAATTTGTTGTTAATTAAGTAATATATTGATGTTCTGTTTTTTAGTTTTTAATCACAGTATAAGTGACAACATTGGTAAAACTGAAGGTGAAACTGGTGGACATATTCTTTGTATAATTGATATGCCAAGTCTTAGGTATTGTTTGTAACAGGGTCTTTTTTTGCTAGCTAGTTTACTAATTTAGTCATGTTTTTTAGAGCTATTGAATAGATACAATAACATTTGATCAAACCTAAAGGCTTAGTTATTATTAGGTTAAGCTTCAATACCTAATATCTTTAAATATGGTTTGAACTTTTTAAACGTATAATTTTGATAAAATAATTTTAACTGTATGCATTATAATCTTTTAGTTCAATTACTAAAATAAAAAAATATACTATTTATTTTAGTATAGCGACATACTCGTTGTTGATGATGGTGATAAATTAAAGATTCTATTGCGACTGAAATATTTATGAGATACCTATTGATTTGTTACTAGCTTAAAAGGAATTTACGATGATATTTGCGATAGTATTGCAACTAATTGACTACATATTATTTTTTAGCAAATTAGCGATTACTTCATAACTCTACTTCTCATTTATAATAGCTTTGGTTTTTAGCGACAAAATTTTTACAAATTCGATTAAGGATTTTCAAAGATTAGCTATAGATTTGCTACAAAATGTGACAGATTTGCGATCATATTAGCGGACAACTTGCAACGAATTAGGTTCGAAAAAATTCCTTACTAATTAGCATCAACTAGGCATTCCATTTTGTCTATGAAGTTAGCTTGGATTTAGCGATGATTCTGCTGCAGTAGAGTTTGTCGCTAATTAGCGACTTACTTTATACTCTATTTCTTCTATGGAATTAGCTTTTACTGTAGTGATTGCTTTGCGACTATTTATTCGATAGCTAAAAAATTTTTCGATGAATTAGCGACTATTGTGTTTGCCTCACTGATTTGTGACTTGTAATTAGTGAGGAAAGAATTAGTTGCTAGGTAGTAGCTAATCCGTCACAAATTATATTTTGTGTCAGATTAGCGATGATTTTATGACTATTTTTGTGTAGCTAATCGGCCATATTCTTGTAGTGATATGTGTTGGATTTATTGTGTTTTAGAATTTTGAAGATATTCTTTGATTGTATTCTTATACTTGCCCTTAAAATATTAAATGCTTTAGAACATCAGTTGATTTATTCAAAAAAGTTGTAGAGACGAATTTATTCTTCATGTATTTTGTTTTAGTTCAAGATTGAATTTCTAATCTAAATATATAGAGCATCATATCACATTTTTTGTGATAGTGTAATCCTATTGGTATTTTAATTTTCTTCGTCCTATATTAACAAAATCAAAAATTATCTTCTAAGATATCGTTATGGAGGCAATACATCCACATTTCATGTTTATTTTATGTTTGCTTGATTATTCCATTTCAATTTATGCCAAACTAATGATGATAAAGCTGTAAAATCAGTTGTTGATCACGACTATATTTTTCACTTTTGACGTTTGTTTAAGATTTTGTAGTTTTTTAAATTGAAGTAATTAATTTTTGAAACACATGATTAGGTATATATATGAAATATTAGGTTGGCATAATTATACAAATAGAAAAAGATAATTCAAATTTTGAATTGGTATGGCTATAAAGAGAAATAATCTTAATAGTTAATTAGTAAAAAAATTTCAATAGTTAATTTTATTTTTATATTACAATAAATTTATCTATTTTTTAGTTAAAATTTGCCTTAAAAGTAGTCAATTGAAAAAGATAGTAAAAAGAAACAAATTAATGTTAATTAAAATATTATAGTTTTATTACTTAAAGACATAGGCATTTTTTTATTACAATCTTACAGGAGAACATATGACATGAAAATAATCTAAATGCATAATTAATATTTTAGTTTCTTTCTACAACAAAAGTATGCTTCAAGCTAACCGTACCTTCGACTTCAAGCTATGCTTCTTTTTAAAAAAATTATTCAAACTATGATATTTTGTAAGTGTCAAATTTTACCGTGTTTTTAGTTGAAAATGATATAATTGAGATATTTTTTTAGTCAATATGTATTATACGTATTTTTTAATAAAATAATAATAGAATTTTTTTATGAGTTGAATCAAATAGAGGAATATAACAAACAGAAATCTTCTACTCATATATGGTACGGATCTCCTACTAGTACATTCTAAAGGATATTGTATCAAAATTTTAATATCTGAAAATTTTAACTCTATAATGCTTTGTTGAATAAATTTAAAGGTACTAAAATCTTAAAATATATTGTTGTATATTTATTTTTATGTAATATACTTATTAACTTATATATATATATATTATAATTTTTTTTGTTAATTTTTATTATATTACTTATTTGTATCTAATTTAACCCCATTTTATAAAATTTTTGGTTTCGTCATTGATCCAATTCCTGCAATCCACACAACAAAGACGACTCCAATGCAAGATAATATATGTATTTTAGGGTTAATTTATGTCATGCAATATGTAAAATTCGAAAGATTAGTAAATAATTAATAAATGAATTAGTTTTTGTTTTAACAAATTAAAAAATAAAATTTTATAGTTTAATGTGAAAGAGCTAATCAAAACAAGAATTTTATCACTAATTTTAAATAAATTGACCCAAAATTGGGTCGAACGGACTAAAGCGGACGAACTGGGCCGTATTGGGCCCAAGACCCAAATATAAAAGTAATGAAACTCAACCCTTCCCATTAAAAACACAAAACACACACCAGTAGGGAAGGGGATCTCATCAAACCCTTTTTCCAATTTGATAAAAGTTTCATTTGATCATAATTTCAAATTTTGAGCTCCGATCGCTGCACTATTTGCTGCCATGTAACCGCAGCGTTGAGCTCTATAAAGCCCAGTACTTAATTAGGTAAAAAAGTCATTTTTCAGTTTCGATTTCTTTCTTCCCTAATTTCGAAAATCCTATGATTTGGGGTGTTGAGATTTTGTTGATTTTGATATTTAGGATCAAGTTAACTTAGTGGATGTGCTGTGTTTTGGCTCAATTCTTCCATTGGCAAGGTGAGGAATATTTAATCCTTGTCAAGTTATCTAATTAGTGAACCCTATGGTAATTTTAGTGTTATTTTGTGAAATTAGTTTGGATTGTGTATTTTGGAAATAAATTGGCGGTGTTGGAGACTTGGTATTGGACTCTGGGGAGCCAGAGATCCGTTTGGTTAGACTTTGGAAACTTGGGTATCATGGAACGGTGACAAATTGTGATGTTCTAGGTTTTACGAGGAATCAGCCAAAGTATGATTTTGATTTATCGTATATAATATGTAATGTCTTGTGAAAACTTAGGCTAGACGACCTAGGATAAGTTGGATTGAGAATGTTGATTTTGATTGGTAGTTTAGTTGACAATGTATGTTTGATTTGTTGAGGCATGATAAATTCATTGGTTTTGTGACATGAACATAGTTGATGTGGTAAGGAGGTTATTAAATGATGACTTTGATGGTAGTAAGTGTAAATGTTAATTATGTATTCTTGGGGTTAAAATTCATGAATTGTGTATTGACGGATCATGGAGTAAATGAGAATTCTTTAGGTATGAGCATGAATAGGTTGGATGAGTATGAGTTAGTATATATAGATATATTGTTGTATAATTATTGATGAGTATTGACCTGAAGTATATTAAATTGAGAATCTTAAATGAGTTGATGAATTGAGAATTGAATAATTTAAATGGTTGAATGATTGATTAAAGGTTGATAAGCATTTGGCATTGAATATGAGTGTTTTGTAAGAGTTTTGGTTGATAGTGGTTTGGTATGAAAATGAAAATTTGGTAAAAATAGAGGTTGGTGTTTTGAGGAAAAATTTGGCTTTTAGCCAAACTTCAGCGGGCCATAACTTGGCTTCTGGATTCCTAAATTATTTTAAATTTATTTTATATGAAAAATGGGTCCGTGAAATTTACGACGTTCGAAGAACGGATGAAAAATATTTTAAAACGAGAAAGTTATGCGCATCGAAAATTCGATATGTAAGGCTGAAATTCTGCAGACTTAGTCATTTTTTACTGTTCTGCACTGTATGCGTATGCGAACCTCTCCATACGCGAAGGGTCGCCTCTGTCTGGCATGTATGCGTACGCGGGCATGTGTATGTGTACGCATGATGGGCCAAACGCACTCCCACGCGTATGTGTGGCCCCTATTTCAGCAAACATGAATTTTGTGATTTAGAGCTTAATTTCGAACTTCTAAACCTCTATTTTTACTCCCTAATATCCTAAACTTAAATTTAGTTATGGAAAGGGAGTTGAACATTGAGAGGATAATAACTTGTAAGTGAAGAAAGATTGTAAAGGGGTGATGTAAGTTGAAAAGTTTAACGGGGATGTTATTTTGTAAATAAATGTGGTTGTGGCCCCCGGGTAGTAGGCAGTGACAATGTCCACTTGCTCCGGAGATGAGATAGGGAAGAAAGGTATGAAGAAATGAATTTAATTATGGAGTAATAAATGAATGTATGTTTGTGATACGTGGGTAATAGCAAGGATGGTGGTTCGTCCCGCTTGCTCCAGGTTAATGTTTGAGATTTGATAACAATGATGCTTGATTTTAAACTGAATGAATGTATGTTTGAGACCATGGGCAATAGCAAGGATGGTGGTTCGTCCCGCTTACTCCAGGTCAGTGATTGTGACGCCTGGGTAGTAGCAGCAGTTATGGTTATTCCACTTGCTCCAGGTTGAGCTTTTAAATACTCGCCTGGGTAGTAGCCGCAGTAGTGGTTATTCCACTGGCTCTGGATTAAGCGGATAGTAGTAAGGGGGTTGTAGCTCAGACTCACTTGCTCTGCAATGGGTGTTTCGGTCCATGGTTAGCTACTAGGACGTATTGGGTTGGCTATATAATCGACAGATGATATCATCAGCCGTAGGACAGGCATGCATCATGTGCACATGTTTGATTTGCTTATTTGTGCATTAGTTGGGAGTGCCTATGTAAATTAGTATGCCTACTTGTGATACTTGCTACTTGCATTACTTGTACTCTAATTGTGTTTACCTTTGTTTGTATTGTTTGTCTGTGCACTGGTGAATTTGGAGGGGTGGAGGAGGTAGAAGGTGAATTGTAGAGTTAGAGTTTGATGAGACAGCAAGTAGATTGTGTAAATTGAGGGATTAAGTTAGGATTGAGTTAGAACCTTAAAAATCTTAGATATCTACCCTTACTTATGGTTTCTGTTTTAGTTCCTTAAGTTTTATAATCTAAGTGTCAGCATTCTAGGATTGCCTCTAGCTTTCTTGGGACCTTATTTATTATATATGTGGGCACCGTAACCATACTGAGAAGCTCCGGTTCTCATCCCATACGATAGTGTTGTTTTTCAAATGCAGGTCGAGATGCACCTCGATAAGCGTCTGGAGTTCCCTCTGCAAGCGAAGTCGGTTATCTTGGAATTACTGTATTTAGTTTTATGCTTTGTATATATATGTATATAGATTCTCCACCCTTGTATTTTGTATTTTATCCCTCCTAAAGGTTAACTTGGAGAAACAGGTGTTTTGTCGTATATTTGGGGTTACTCTTTTGGGTTATATATATGTATATGTATATATTTGCTTTGGCCCGTTCTAGCTTTGTGAGTCAAGTCAGAAGCCTTGCTATATGTATCTTTAGAATTCTTCTCTCATAGTTATCAGTTATGCAAGTGATGCGATTTTCTGTTTAACGCTTTGCTTAACTCTTCTTCACAGGCTTCTAACTAAAATTCCTTTCAACTGTTATTATATATATTTTTATTTTTAGAGATTGTAATATCTTATCACCTCAATTTTATGACTTAAGTATAAGACTTTGTGTGGTAAAATATTACACAATATATGACTATAGTAATTATATAAGTATTGTTAAAATCAAAGTTATATTTTTTTATATTTTAATATATTTTTTAAATTAAAAAACGTGTTAAATAATAAAAAAAATATTGCATTCTTTTTAATACATGGTAGCCATCATAACATAGGTTTCTTAGCTTATATTATAATTTCAACCATATTAGGTATACACTAAAATGAGCTATTAAAATTAGTCATAAATATAAAATATATATAAAAATATAAAAAATACACATTAAGAATGAATTAAATTATACATATATTTATATATAAATATATAATTATTAATTTTAATAATTTATTTTAATATATAAATAATAGTTTTGCTACCATATATATGAATAAATAAATATCTATATAATTAAAAAGGGAAGTAGACGAATATAGAGATTGTATACTTGAATTTTCAGATTATTAGTTTAGGGGTGGATTAGAAGAATCCACATAATTCTTTCTTTATTTTTGAATATGACAACAAGAAAAAAAAAATTCTTTTGGAACTAATTACTAATTGTTTCAGTCAATTAAAATGCGCATATGGAGGGATTTTTAATGTTTAAAATTAATTATATCAGTTAAAATCAATTTTTTTTATTAAAAATAGAGAGATTTAAATTTGTAACTTCTTAGACAAGAGTATAAAAATATTATATTATTTGAGTTATAATTCATTAATAGTTAAAACCAAAATTTATACTTTAGTTAATTAAAATTATTATAAAATTTTATGCTATAGACATGTTTTAAGAACATGATGTTTTTATTTTATTTTATTTTATTTTGTCAAAATTATACTTTTTTATTCTCTAAAAAAAAGGTTACACGTGGAACACATTACATAAAAAGAAAGGAAATTTTTCAAATAAGATGTTAAAAAAAGAAAATATTATCTGATGGATAAAAAAAAGAAAAAGACATCTAAAAAGAGAAGTTTGCATAAGACTAGTTGCTGCTGTTTATCAAAGAATAATAACACACATCTAAATTTTTTTGTTAATAAAAAATAATTAAATTAATTTAACATAACAAAAATTAATTATAATTATTATTATTTTAAATTTTATTATTTAATTTGATTAAATTTAATTCATAAGAAAATTTAGATATGTAACTCAAAAAAGAAGACTAAAAAGATGGTGTTGCCGTACTCCTCCAGTTGCATAGCCCGGAACAGAATTTCCCCAGCTTCCCGCGTTGAAGAACATGATGTTTAGGTAATAAATAGAAGAAATTTAGTATATAAGCAAAAAACCATAAGAGAAACATGTTAATTACGTTTTTGGCAATTAAAATTAATTTTAAAAGCGGTATTATTTTGTTTTTATTATAGGTAAATTGAAAAACGAGCTATACTTTTTCGGATCACATAATCTTTGGATTCTTTTATAAATAAATATTTTAAATATTTTATTTATTGATATATAAGTAATTTAAACACAATTTACGTATTTATTCTATTATTTATTTCGTTTACAATAAATATATAAATTGTGTTCAAATTACCTATATTAATAAATAAAATATTTAAATATTTATTTCAAAAAATTTCATAATCTTTACATAGTAAGTAAGGGTATTTAAAACTAATCTGGATCGATCTAAACCATCGACCAAACCAAAAAACTGAAAATTAAACAAATCGAAAATCGAAAAATTCGAAAAAAAAGTTTTATTGTTTTTATTGTGATTCGATTCGATTCGATTTTTAGTTCTGACAATGAAAACTCCAACAAAACTGAACTGGTATATTAAAAAATCCTAAAAACCAACCCCCCTCTCCCCACCCCACCCCACCCCCTTTAGCGTTGTGGAAGCCTTCTTCCCAGCCAGCACCACCCTCGCAGAGTCGTGGTCATCGACGCACACGGGCGCCACCCCAGCACTGTTTCTGGCCACCCACAGCACCAAACAACCCAACACAGCATCACCTACACTCAGCGGTATTTCTGGCCACCCACAACATAGCACAGCACAGCCACCGAACCACCAATTTAAGTCAGACATGAAGCCCGAACTTCCGAGTCAAGTATCTAATTAAGTAATTTGACTAATTTCTGTTCAATAATCACTGATTTATTGTTTCTTGTTGTTGTTAACTTGTTATTGTTTTATTTGTTTTTCATTGTTTAGAGAAATTTATTGTTTTATTTGTTTTATTGTTTTACTTGTTATGGATTTATTGATTTCATTGTTGCTAGTTGTTATTTTATTATTAGTTCAGTGTTTATTGTTTTATTTGTTGTTCATTCTTTAAGAAAATTGCTTCTAAGTACTGGTTCATTGATCATTGTTTAATTTATTTGTTATTGTATTTCTGCTCTTAATTTTCTAAATTATTTGTAAATTTATTTTGTTATTCAATGTATTTTTCTTCTTTTATTTTATGATACTTTATTCTCTTTCAATAAAATATTTTTTGTCTACATATTTGTTTATAGTTGTGTTTTTTTTTCTTGCCATGACGAATAACAAAGGAATGAGACTATTCTAAAATTTTTCTTGTGCTGAAATGAAAGAATTTTTTTCAGTAATTAATATAAATATATAATCAAGCTTTTCCCATGAAAGCTAAGCACCAAGCTTTTATGTTGTAGTGATTTCTTTGAGCTCCTCCTTGAATGAATTGTTACATCATTACACTCAAATGATCATTCTAGTGAGCTTTAATGTTGATGTGCGGGATTTATTTTCCCCTTGAAAAAGTTATTAACACAAAATGTGTCTTTAAATTTGTTATTCCATTTAGTTAAAGTGTTAACTATACTAAGTCATGATTTCTATAGATAAAGTCTGTCTGCTATTTTGAGGATGGTTAACTTGTGCTCAACCTAGAGAACATAACCTACATTTGTTTGAAAAAATCGAACAAATCATTTGGTTTGGTTCGATTCAAATGGTTTGAATAAAAAAATCAAATCAAATAGAACCCGTAATTTAATATTCATTTTATTTTTATTATTTATTTTATTTACCGTAAATACATAAATTGTATCCAAATTATTTATATCAATAAATAAAATATTTAAATATTTATTTTAAAAAAAAATCTATAATCTTTACATAGCAAGATTAAAGACTAGAATATTAAATTATTTATTTTAAACAAATATAGCAAACCAAAGGAGGAGGATGTATTGCTGGGGGATTTTTTTTAAATAAATAATTTAATTATTTTAATTACCAAAACAAATAATTTGTAGAGTATTTATCAATTTACAATATATTTATTTATTTCGTTTATTGTGTAAATGAGATATGTGTATTCTTTCAATTTTTATACATCTCGTTTATATTGTAAACAAAATATATGTATTTATAAATAATTAAATATAATTTTTAAAAATAATAAAAATATTAATAATTTAAATTGGACCAAACTCTTAAAAATAGAATGTTTTAAATAATAGAAAAGATGGACGATTTGAAATAATAGAAAAGATAAGCCGTCAATTTTAAACAATAAAAAAGATGGAGTACCTATTTAAAATAAGCACATCAATACGTTTACTTTTTTTAACCATGAAAATAAGTGAAACTGCTTTTTTATTAGGATTTATATAAAAATATGAAATTTCTTTTGTCGTATGGAAGTACATAAAAATTTGGTTTGTTACATGTGAGTACATTAAAATTTGATTGATTGATTTTTATTAATGAATAAGACTCAATGGAAATAGATTAATTGGTTAGATGATTTCCATTAATGAATAAGAGTCAATCCCTAATCGATCGAATCAATTCTGGCTATCTCACGGAGCACACTTATATACCCGATTTCATATTCTATAACAATAGAGTCGTAACATCTATTAAGTGAGTCATCAAATAAATTATGTATATTTAAATTATATTTCAAATTTGTATGTACTCTTATGCAACAAACAAAATTTAAAATTTATATAATTTAAATTTAAAATTTAATACTCAACAGAATACATAAAAATTTAAAAATTTTGTCCATTAAAATCTTTATAGTATACAAATGGAAAGCTCACATGCTGACGTAGCGCTTATACGTTAATTCTGAGAGTTTATTTGCTTAGGTGTCGTCACTAGAAATTTTTAAATTTATATTTATAAATTATAAATTATAAATTATTATATTATTTGCTTAGGTTGTTAGTTTCAAATTTTAAATTATGTGTTTAGATTGTTTTACTTAGGTTGTTATTTTTTAAATTTTAAATTATTTTATTTGTTTGGGTTATTTTACTTAGGTCGTTATTTTTTAAATTTCAAATTTGATTGACTTTAATTTAAATTTAAATTAAAGTCAATCAAATTTAAAAAATTTTAGTTATGAGTCAACTATAAAAGTATAAGTTATGAGAGATGTAAAGCACCACAATTTAAAGTACATCAATCCCTTTCTTTACGTATATTCAAAATCTCTCTACTTATTCTAATGGCGGGTATTCACAAAATTGCAGACGTTAATCCTAACATCGACAATTTGTGTATACGTATACGAGTGATACGTTATGGACACTACCAAGTTACGAAAATTCTCCATTGCCATACTCAATTGAGATGGTTTGGCTCGATGAAGACGTGAGATTTCTACTAATATTTTTTTTATTTTATTTTAAATTTATATTATTTATATTTTAAATTTATTTGTTTATTCCCATCTAATCATTCTTTGATTTTTGTTCATCAATTCTATTTTATTTTATTTTGCATGTTTTGTAGTCTTTGACAAGGAGGCAAAATAAGTTTTGGAAAAAGTTGTGTAGAGATACTTGATCCATTCCTATTGGTAAGTTCTAAACCTTTCTCTTCATCATTGAAGTTCAAATATCTGATAATCCACATTTTTTACATTCTTATAAAGTTAAGAAGATGACTGATAATGTGGACCTCATAAATAAATTTAAAGATGCTCACCCTATTCAATTTGTGAGTATAATTATAAGTGTACTTTCTATTAAAAATAAGTTTATTTTTTTCTTCTTTGATCATTAGTAGTATCTAATTTATAAATAATAATTAATAATTAATTATAATTTTAGGATGTTGACTACACTGGTGGTTTACTTCCAATTTCAAAGGCATCCTCAATCATTGAAGGGGAGAAAGTAGAAGGAGCTAAGGTATTTGTTCAAAAAATAAATTTTTTGTTTGTTTGTTCTCTCAAAATTAGATCTTAATTTTATTCAAAAAAATATTAGTGAGATAAAATCAAAGGTTAGAAAGAAGTCTTTAATTTAACGTTGTAAAAAGTACAGAATTTGCTGCTTGAATTCTCCAATGAAGTTACGGCCAATGGTGAATCTGAAGTGTTGAAAAATGCTATTACACCAACTAAGCGACTATCCTCGGAGTCGAAAGATTCGAAGGTGGAAGGAGATACCCAAGAAGATCAAAATTGAGAATGAAACTTGAGAATTTGGATGAACATATTTTGGAATCCTTTTTAGAGTCTATCTAATAGAATAATGCCAATCATATATTTGTTTTGGTGGAAACATTGTCTTTTCTTGAGTTGTTATTTTTCTTTTAGTTCTTTTCGATTTTTATGTTTGGAATTTAGAATTTTTTAAAATATAAATTGAAGTTATTTGGTTATTACTTGTGGTTTTATTTTTAATTTGATTCACACCGTTGATATTCTAATAATTTCTAATTTAATATTTAATGTCATAAAATTATAAAATTTTTTTTGAATTATTGTTGATACAATTAAGTGAGTTATTAATTTTTAGTGTGTACTTATTTTAAAAAAATCTAATTATAATTTTTAATTAAAGTATTATGTTTAAAATTTTAAATTTAAATTTAAATATATTTTTTTTTGAATTTTTAAGTAAGTAATTGGGTTTGAGAATACTTTTTAAAAATTTATATAATTTATAAGCTACTATGCTAATTACAAAGGATTATAATAAAGTAAATAGAATTACCAGTCTTATTAAAATGTGAGGTTATTTATACTGTTTAAAATTTTTTTTTATCTTTATAGCAATACAAATAGGAAGTTCTTATGCTGACGTGGTGCTCATACATTGAGTTTGAAAATTTATTTGCTTAAGTGTCGTCACTGAAAATTTTTAAAATTTTATTTATAAATTATAACTTATTATTTGCTTACGTTATTATCTTTTAAATTTTTAAATATGCTTTCTTAAGTTGTTGGGTATTTAGTTTTTAATATTGTTGAACTAATAATTTGCTTAGGTATCATCACTACAAATTTTTAAAATGTTATTTATAAATTATAATTTATTATTTGCTTAAGTTGTTACTTTTTAAATTTGAAACAATCTTTCCTCCATATCGAATACAAATGGGGAGACTTTTTGTTGACGTGGCACTCATATGTTGAGTTTCGAGATTATTTGCTTAAATGACTTTATTAGAAATTTTTGTAATTTTATTTATAAATTAATAGATTATTTGGTTAGATTGTTAGATAATAATAAGATAGTTAGATATTTAAATCTTAATATTATTGAACTAATTTTAAAAAAATTAATATATAAATTATTCTATTAGGTTGTTAGATATCAATAAAGATTTAGTTTTTGAGTTTATTAGCAAGGTAATTAAATATTTAAATTTTAATATTATTGAACTAATTTAAACAAAGTTATTTATAAATTATTTTAAAATTAGGACGTTTGTTTAATAATAAAATCAACAATTTAAAAGTAATAACAAAACAATAAGAAGCAAGTAGTAGTAAGAAACAAGTTCGAAAACAAAATAATAAGAGTTTAAATTTGAAAATGGAAACAAAACATTCTTTTAAAACAAAATAATAAAAAATTGAATTTAAAAGATATTGTTGCTTTTTAAATTTAAGTTGTTTACTTAAGTTGTTTTGCTTAGGTTGTTATTTTTTTAATTTTAAGTTATTTTGCTTAGGTGGTTATTTTTTAAATTTTAAGTTATTTGCTTAGTTTATTATTTTTTAAATTTTAAGTTATTTACCGATTACTTTTTTAAATTATAAATTATTATTTATTTAAGTTGTTACTTTTTAATTTTAAATTATTTGCACATAAATTAAAATTTTAAAAATTTTAAAAATACATGCTTCAGTTAAGAGGACTCTTGTGTCTCAATTCATAAATTTGCTAAGAGAAGTCGATGACGGATAATCAATTATTATTTTTTAAATATCAACACTTACGCATAATAGATGAATAAAACGAAATTTAGAAATTTTAATATTAACTTCAATGTAAGTTTATTTATTTGGATTTGTTTCAAGATTTCATTCTATATACTCCAATTTATTTGTTTTAATATTTTGTATTTAAATTGTTATTTTAACTTTATTTTGTTACAAAAAAATTTTATAATATTTTTTTTGTACTTGAAAGATTTTAATTTGTTAAAAAAAATTATTTTTGTTGAAAATAAATATTTTTTCTATCTTTTTATTTAAAATATTATTATTGATATGTTAATATTAAAAATATAAAAAATAAACATACTTTTAAAAAAATACTTTACGTTATTTGATCTTTATAAAATTATTTGATATAAATTTATTTATTTAGATTTATTTTAAAATTTTATTCTATAAATTTAAATTTATTTATTTTAATATTTTTTATTTAGATTGTTATTTTAACTTTATTTTGTTATAAATATTTTTGTAATATTAAAAACTTTTGTACTTGAAGGATTTTAATTTGTTGAGAAAAAAAATTATTTTTGGTGAATAAATATTTTTCTATCTTTTTATTTAAAATGTTATTATTGGTATGTTAGTATTAAAAATATAAAAGATAAAACATACTTAAAAAAATGTATTATGAGATCAAATAATTTTATAATTGTGGCACGAGAGGTTGTATAGAGAACTTTAACTTATGATATTCATCGGAGATGACCTTCAGTGATGAGATTAACTTTTTATTTACCTGGAAAGTAAAATATCATCTTTAAAGATGATGACAATCTTAAGAAAATCATGGATCAAAAGAACGGAAAAGGTACGGTGTTCTTAGCATGGATGGAGACCAACAAAGAATTTGAAGTTGGTCAAACTTTAACGTATGCTGAGTTTCCAAATCAATTTGTTTATGATAGCGAAGAAAGTGAATGATATTCACGCAAGAGAGAGTATTCTATCGGGAGGTTAAACTATGTTCCACCGAGTACATGTGATGATATCTACTATATGAGAATTTTGTTAATTATTCAAAAATGTTGCACAACATATGAGTCTATTAGGACAGTTAATGGGATTACATATCCTAACTTCTAAGATGCTTTCTATTTTATGGGACTACTGTGTGACGATAGAAATTTCATTACAATTATTAATGAGGTATGGTCATCAATTGAGAAAATTGTTTGTGATGCTATTGATATCTAATAGTGTTAACAAATCAAATCGTATTTAAAATACAACTTAGACGTTATTGGCTGACAGGATACTATATATGAAGAGAAAAATATTGAAAAACTAAGGTATTTCACTATGTGGTAAATTATTATCACATGTAGGACTTTACTTGCCAAAATCAGTGTTCACTAATGGCCAACTTTACATTGCTTTGTCAAGAGTTAAGAATTGCAATGGTCTGAACATTTTAATTCTAAATGAAGACAACAATCCAAACTCATCAACAACAAATGCTGTGTTCAACGAAGTTTTTAATAATATATATTGAGATAAGAAAATAGTATTTTCATTTTAGTAACATATTATGATTTACACTTTTGTACAAATATTTGTCGTAGATATAACTAATTTATTAACTATACTTTCAGATTTGAAATAAAATGTATATCATGGAACACAACATTATATGCCAATTATTTTTTTCTAATGAGGTTAGTAAAATACTAGGTTGCCTATAAATTTTTATTAGCCTTATAATATAAAATTTAGTGTAAAATTGACATGTTAATATTACAGTTTTATATGTTCTTATTTTTTTTAAGTCTATTTTTTTTTGTTCAAGAATATTATAGACTTCAAACGGTTTCATTTGTATTTTACTTTGAATAAAGATAAAACAATATTTTAAGTACGTTTATTATATAATGATGATGATAATGTTATACTAAATATATGATTATTAAATATTATTTTCTATTTACCATGTCAAATTAAAATATAAACCCCGTGCATCGCACAGGTTCAATACTAGTTTATAGATAAAAGTGAGTAAGTGAAAGAAGCAATAGTATTAATAATGGATAGTTAGAAAAAAATAACCGGGTTAATAGTGGACGATTTAACGGTACAAAATTATCTCATTTACGGTATAAACGAGATAAATAGATGTAGTGTAAATTGGTAAATATGCTACAAATTATTTAATTTTGTAATTAAAATAATTAAATTATTTATTTTGATAATTAAAATAATTAAATTATTTATTTTAAAAAATCCTATTGGTAGGTGGCATGTACAATGAAATGGGTCAAACTAATGTATACTTGTAAACAGAAGCCTTTTTTTTTTGTAGCTGTATAAAGATTGATGGAAAAAAAATATCCCTTATAGTAAGGTCCATTATCATCTTACTAGATTTAATCCTAATCAGCACAGAAAAACAAGGCCCCCTATACCTCACTTGTCAAACTGTGTCTCTACTCATCCAACAATATAGGTGTAGAAGCTCTCCCCCTTCTAAACCAAAGAACTCACCTTGTTCATAATGATGAATTATTGGGTGTAAGTCATCTCGTTTGATTGACAAAACATGATTACTTTTTCTTCGAAATCGTGTTAGACTTTTTTAAGTAACGCAACAATGGAGGATTAGTTCGAAGTTCGAACCATGCAGCTGCTTGACCAGTCATTTACGAACGAATTAAATACTAAACCACAATAAATGGTATAACTCACCTTACTATGATCTAGGGGTGTTCGCGGTGCAGTTTGATTCGATTTTAAGAGAAAAAATCATCCGATTTGAACGCTTAATTTATGTGCGATGTGATTTGAATTGGATAAATTTTTTTTGGAAATCCAATCCGATTACAAGCAATTTGGATCTGTTTGAATTTGTGGTTTTTTAAATAAAAAAAATAAAAAAAATAAAGAAAAAGTCTAGGGAGTAAAAAAAATAAAAAAATAAAGGAAAAATTTAGAGAACCAGCAGTTTTATTGAATTTTGACCAGCATGTAATCAGAAGAAGGTGAGCCATTGAATGAAATTTTATACTAATCTCACACCATCAAATCATTATTGATGGCTAGTTGATGGCTAACAATCACCAAAATTATTGGCTCCTAGCATTGCTCAAAAATTAAATACTTATAACAAATTTCAACATCAAATTCTAAATAATCAGACATAACAAATCTTAACAATATCTTAAAAAACCAACGATACCATAACAATAAAAATAAAATTATAAATTAATTAAAATAAATAAATAAATAACATTTTGAACATAAAATATTTATTAAATAATATTAATACATAAATAATAGAAAAATATATAACAAATTGAATATATTATAAGTATAATTATAAATATAATAATAAAATAATAATATTATAGCATATTGTACGGATTGGATTGATTATAAAAAGTAAATCCGAAATTCGATCCAATCCAGCAGTATGAAAAAAATAGAATCCAATCCGAATTAGTGCGATTTTGGTTTAGATCTGGTTTGGATCGGACTGGACGAGTGATTTAATCCGGATCGGATTGGATTTAAATACCCTACTACGATCCCACTCTTAAAGTTTCCAGCAAAACATCACAAAGAATAACGCTCTCTCGGTTTGAACAAAATTATACTTTGAAGAAAACACCTTTAAGATCTCAACGTCATTCAATTAAAAGTTTTAAGCATAACACACCCCACATTCCCCTTTCACCAATTTCATAGTTTCAAGGTAATAATCAAGAGTTCCACTAAACTCGTAGAGCTTACACAAATTTAGGTAATTCTCAAGAGTTTAGTTGCAAAATCTAATCGTACATATTTCAGTTTCTTCACCAATTCATCAACATATATGGACTCTAATTATAAGTTCATAACAAATCTTAATTAAAACCAAGGCGCACAAGTTTATCCTCAAAAACCTAATTAGGCAGAGATTCATCGCCACGCGTAAATATATTCGGCCTCTCGAATCAAAGACCACATAACAAAATCATAATAATCCAATATAAAAATACATCGCAGAATTTAACTAACAAGTCACCAGAGTATCAATTTCAAAAGACAATAATTAGAAACAAGAAAAAAAAACTGTTCAAGCAAAACATAATCCTTTTTCCCCCAAATTAAAAACCCTAATATCGATAACAAGATTCCAACACATTGAAAATTTCTTTTTCTCAGTACCTCCTCTGAGCACCGCCGAATCCAGCGCCAGGGCGGCCAAACGGGATCTGCTGAACAGGAACAGGATCGACCTGAGTGATTCCAGGGACGTCAGACATACCTAGAGACTGAAGCATGTCGATTGTCTCCTTATCGACCTCGATGTGTTGAATGTCAATGGCGGACACATCAGGAACGAAGTCCATGCGACGCTCCCTCTCCTCTTCTTGAAGCTTGAGGGAGATGCCTCTGACCGGTCCCTTCTGAATCCGCTTCATGAGGTGAGTGGAGAAGCCTGCGATCTTGTTGCGGAGCCTCTTGGAAGGAATGAGTGCGACTTCTTCTAGAACCTTCTTGTTGGTATGGAAGTCAAGGGTCATGCGAGAGTAGTACCTCTCGATAACCTGGCGAGAAGATTTTTTCACCGTCTTGGTTCTCACGCGCCCCATTCTTTCTCTGTTTTTTCTTTCTTCTTCGGAGAGGTAGACTCTGAGAACAACACGAGAAGGAAGAGTGGGGGTGGCAGGGTATACATGAGCTATTAGGGTTTTGTGCTCTGTGATGCTGGGCCGGGTTTGCTTTCTTTTTTGACACGGCCCTAATGGAAAACTGGATCGACCAATAGAAATAAAATTCATGACAATGAAATGATGTCATATTAAATGAATACATATTATAAAATATTAATTATCAAAATTAAAAACATAAATTATAAAATGTGAAAACAAATAATTAACTAAAATTTTAATATAAAAAATAAACATGATGTAATATGTAATAAGAATGAGGAAACTGGAAAAAAAATTATGGAGAAAACTAGAAATGTTAGCAATAATATACAAGCAAACTGCAATTAGTATGCAGTTAGAAAATTAGTTACAATTAGAACTTTCTAGAAGACTCTAGAAATAGTTAGTTAGCTTTCAGTTAACTAAATCGGTTACATTATCAACTATATATACAGTTGTAGCAGCACCTGTAAAATCAATTGAGGCAAATTCATTTTCTCATATAATTCAAATCCGATTCTTCTTTTCTCTGTATTTCTTTACTCTTCACTTCTAGTTTGATACCTCATATGGTATCAAAGTTCTAGATCCATGGAGCACACACCTCAGTTCACCACCAGTGCGCCTGTGAGTGCACCGAATCAAAATGCGTTCGCTGCCTTAGCTGCAATCAAACTCAGCAAAAATAATTACAAGGCGTGGAAAAAGCAAGCTCTTGCGTGCATCAAGATCAACAAACTGTAAAGTCATCTCAATCCTTCGAAGATTCCAACAAGATTCAGCTCAGAATCAGATCGAGAAATCGAAACTAAAAGTCATGAATATGAAGAATGGGAAGTTCAAGATCAATGGCTAGTAGCTTGGCTAATTGCATCCATGGAACCGAGCTTTGTAAACTGAGTAATCGAATGCGAGTATGCATACCAGATTTGGATCACACTGGAAGAGTACTTTGCGGCAAGAGTGAAAACAAGAATCAAACAGCTGAAAACTCAGCTAAGAACACTCAAGAAGCATGGCTCGACGGTAACAGAGTATATGTCAAAGATTAATCAGGTGGCAGATTTGCTGAAAGCGCTCGGAGCACCACTCTTAAGGGAAGAATACATTGAAGCAGTCTTGGCAGGACTTGGTGAAGAATACAACACATTTGTCACTGTTGCAACAGCAAGAATAGATCACACCACTGAAAGTAAACTGGAAACACAACTCTTAACCTAAGAAGAGCTAATTGAAAGGTTCAGAAAGACACAACTAGGATCAATGCAAGTAAATATCACTCAAAGCAATGAAGAAATTCAAGAAAATTCTCGAAGAAAAAGCTACAACAACTACAACAATAGAGGCGGCTTTCGAGACTCTAGAGGCAGAGGACAGTACAGAGGTGCAATGCCAACTCTGTGGCAAGATTGGTCACATGGTTGTCCAATGCTATCATTGCTTCGACCAAGACTTTATGAATCCCCATCTTTAACCTCTAAACACAGCTCAACCTCCATCTTTTGCCTTCTACAACGATTCCAACCCAAGAACCACTCAGCAGCACCAACAAATCCCCAAGCACTCCTCACCCTCCCCTCATCAATACCAGACACAGCATGGTACCCTGTTTCGAGAGCTTCTCACCACATCACTCATGATTCACGAAACCTAGCCACAGGAACTAATTATGATGGCACATAATAGGTCTTTGGAGGTAATGGTCAAGGTATGAAAATTAGGCATATTGGAAGTACATTAATGCATGCATCATTATCAAACAAACCCTTTCAGTTACAAAATCTACTCCATGCCCCTACCATCTCTAAAAACCTAATAAGTGTAGCTAAATTTGCATTAGACAACTGTGTCTACTTTGAATTCTGGCCTTACTTGTGTAATGTGAAATGCTAGATAACCAAGAAAGTCCTTCTTCAAGGACTGCTTAAGGATGGACTATACAAATTTGAGGGAGTTCAAATTGTTCCAAGAACTCCCAGTTTCAGTAATCACAGTATAACCAATTCAACCTGCTACAACACAAGCACCAACCTTAATTCACCCTCATACCTCACCCCACAACCCATACCAGCATAGCCCATATCAGCACATACCAAACCACATAAAGTCCCCACTGCAATTACAAATAAAGCCAAAGCCCTCCCTGCCACCAACCTTTCCATAACACAGCCCCCCATTTCCACCCTTAACACACCTTCACTACTCACTTCAAAAACCACGTCAGCACCTAATACTGCAGAAAACCAAAATACAGCCCCATCAGCACACACCAAACCACACAAAGTCCCTACTGCCATTACAAATAAAGCCAAAGCCTTCTTTGCCACCAACCTTTCCATAACACAGCCCCGTGCTTTCACCCTTAGCTTACCCTCATAACTCACCTCAAAAACTACATCAGCACCTAATACTGCAGAAAATCAAGATCCAGCCCTCACTACCAACACAATACCTCAGCCAAAATCACAACAGCAGCACTCACACAACAAGCAATCAAGTACTTACAATACATTCCAGCAGTCACAAAAGCAAGTCAAGTATGCTAGTGTCTTACTATCCAATAGTGCAGTGACAAATAAGCCAGATAGAGATGTAAATGTGTCAAGTGCAAATACACTAATATCTTGTAAAAATATAAGTCTTACTGCACAAATGTGGCATAGAAAATTGGTTCACCCATCTAAAAAAGTCACTTCTATTGTAATGAAATAGTGCAATGTAATTGACAATGATTCAATCAATAAAAAGAGTCTTGAACCCTCATTGTCTCATGCTTGTTGTATCAGCAAAATACATCAATTACCTCACCTTGACTCACACACCAGCTATGCACCCTTAGATATGATTTTTTCTGACCTCTGGGGACCTGCTCCTGTGTACAGTAGAAATGGTTGCAGGTACTACATATGCTTCATTAACGCCAGTACAAGATACTCCAACATCTACCTGCAGCAAACAAAAGGACAAGCCTTTATTGCCTTTCAAAAGTTCAAAGCAGCAATTGAACTCAAAACTGGGTTGAAAATAAAAGTATTACAAACCGACAATGGAAAAGAATATCTATCTGCAGCATTTACCCCATTTCTTGAAACCAGTGGCAGACAACACAGACTTACCTGCCCCTACTCTCACCAACAAAATAGAAAAGTAGAAAGAAAGCACAGACACATAATAGAAGCCACCTTAACCCTTGATGAGCGGATAATTTATACGCTTTTTGGCATTGTTTTTAGGTAGTTTTTAGTAAGTTCAAGCTACTTTCAGGGATGTTTTCATTAGTTTTTATGTTAAATTCACATTTCTGGACTTTACTATGAGTTTGTGTGTTTTTCTGTGATTTCAGGTAATTTCTGGCTGAAATTGAGGGACTTGAGCAAAACTCTGAAAAAGGTTGACAAAAGGACTGCTGATGCTGTTGGAATCTAACCTCCCTGCACTCGAAATGGATTTTCTAGAGCTACAGAACTTTAAATGGCGCGCACTCAATAGCGTTGGAAAGTAGACATCAAGAGCTTTCCAGCAATATATAATAGTTCATACTTTATTCGGAAATTGACGACGTAACTTGGCGTTGAACGCCAAGTACATGCTGCTGTCTGGAGTTAAACGCTAGAAAAACGTCATGATCCGGAGCTGAACGCCCAAAACACGTCATAACTCGGAGTTCAACTCCAAGAGAAGCCTCAGCTCGTGGATAGATCAAGCTCAGCCCAAGCATACACCAAGTGGGCCCCGGAAGTGGATTTATGCATCAATTACTTACTCATGTAAACCCTAGGAGCTAGTCTAGTATATATAGGACATTTATCTATTGTATTAGACATCTTTTGACCACTTTAAGTCCTGGATCATTCGGTCACTTGATCATGGAGAGGGCTGGCCATTCGGCCATGCCTGAACCTTTTTCTTATGTATTTTCAACGGTGGAGTTTCTGCACACCATAGATTAAGGGTGTAGAGCTCTGCTGTACCTCAAGTTTCAATACAATCACTATTTCTTTTTATTCAATTCTCTTTTATTCTTATTCCAAGATATACGTTGCACAACAC